>NC_135310.1:116290118-116595695 GCF_048772815.1 Callospermophilus lateralis | reverse complement strand
GAAAAAGAATATACAGGATCAACTCAGTAGAGTTGGTTCTTTGAAAATTGATAACCTAACCAAAAAAAAAAGAGAAGAGCCAAATCAGCAAAATTAGAGAAGAAAAAGAAGATATCATCACAGACACTTCTGAAATTCAGAGGATCATTAGAAACTATTTAAAAAATTTATACTAGTAAACAAGAAAATCTAGATGACATTGAGAAATTTCTGGACACATAGTGTTTGCCTGAATTGATCCAGAAAGATATAGAAAACCTAAACAGACCAATATCAAGTAATGAAATTGAAAAAACAATTGAAAGCTTTTTAAGAAAAACCCAGGATTCTTTGATGAGTTCTTCCAACTTTTAAAGAAGAACCAACACCAGTCTTCTCAAATTATTCCATAAAATTAAAAGGAAGGGAATACCCCTAAATACATTCTATGAAGCCAGTATAACCCTGATTATGAAAAGCGAAAAAAGACACATGAGGAAAGAAAACTACAGACCAATAACGCTGATGAACATAGATGCAAAAATCTTTAATAAAACATTAGCAAACCACATTCAAAAACACATTAAGATAATATATCATGATCAAATAGGCTTCATCACAGGGATGTAAGGTTGTTTCAGCATATGCAAATCAATAAATATAGTTCATCACTTAAGTAGACTAAAGAACAAAAATCATAAGATCATCTCAATAGACACAGAAATGGCTTTTGATAAAAATACATCAACCATTCATGTTAATAATGATGGAAAAACTAGGGATAGAAGGAAGTTACCTCAGCATTACAAAGATGTACGTGATAAACCCAAAGAACATTATACTGAATGGAAAAAAAACTGAAAGTTTTTCATTGAAAATCAGGAACAAGACAAAGATATCCTTTCTCTCACTACTTTTATTCAACATAGTTCTAGAAACTCTATAGCCAGAACAGTCAGACACGAGAAGGAAATTAAAGGGATACAAATAGGAAAAGAGGAAGTCAAAATATCTGTTTGTTGATGACATGATCCTATATATATAGAAGACTCCAAAAATTTCACCAGAAGACTTCTAGAGCTGATAAATAAATTCAGTAAAATAGCAGAGATACATGATCAACATTCATAAATCAATAGCTTTCCTATATTCCAACAGTGATTCAGCTGAGAAAGAATTCAGCAAAACCACCACTTTCACAATAACCTCAAACAAAACAAATCAAAAAGTGGAATTAATCTAACCAAGGAGGTGAAAGATTGCTAGAATGAAAACTGTAGATCACTGAAGAAAGAAATTGAAGACATCAGAAGACAGAAAGACCTTTCATGTTCTTGAATAGGCAGAATTAATATTGTCAGAATGACCATACTATCTAAAGTAATAGATGGATTCAATATTCCATATATCATCATCCATATATATTCCATATATTCATATATATCATCCAGTATTTCATATTTCATATTTCATCCAGTTACCAATGAACTGGAAAAAAGTCCTTAAATTCATTTGGAAGAATAAGAGATCCACAGTAGCCAAAGCAATTTGGAGCAAGAAAAGTGATACAGGAGGCATCACCTATCTAGAAATTGAATACCCAGTTTCAAATTATGCTATAGAGTTACAGTAGCAAAATTGTATGGTATTGGTATTATAATACACATGAAGACCATTGGAATAGAATAGAAGACACAGAAACAAACCAACATGCTTGCAGCCTTCTGATACTTCACAGAGGTGCCAGAAAGTGTTGGTGAAAAGACATACTTTTGAACAAATGATTCTGGGAAAATTGGATATCCTGTGTAGAAGAATAAAATTAAATCCCTGTTAATCACCCTGCACGAAAGTCAAATCAAATGAATCAAAGACTTAGGAATTAGATCAGAAAACTTGGAACTGATAGAGAAAACAGGGTTAATCGGGACTTCTATCAGCCTACATCAGACTTTCTCAACAAGGCCTCTAAAGCTCAAGAAATAAAACCAAGAATCAACAAGTGGGATGCCATCAAATTAAAATGGTTCTGCACTATAAAAAAAATGATTAAGAGCACAAAGAGCCTGCAGAATTGGAAGAAAGATCTTTGCCAGCCATTCCTCTGACAGGGGATTAACATCCAGAATATATAAATAACTTAAAAATAACTGCCCCCTCAAAAACTGCAAAATAAAATAACCCAGTCAGTAAATGGGCAAAAGAACTAAATGGAAATGTCTCAAATGAAGAAGGAAAAATGGCCAACATTAAAAAACAAAACAAAACCCCCAACAAAACAAAAAGTTCAACATCTCTAGCAATCAGGGAAATGCAAATCAAACTACATTATCTTTTTATCTCAAGATAATAATAAATGTTAGCAAGAACGTGGAGGGAAAAGGTACACTGATACATTGTGGGACTCAGATGAGCATGACCACTCTGGAAAGCAGTATGGCATGGCAGTTCCTCAAAAAACTAGAAATGGAACCACCATATAACACAGCCATCCTGCTTCTTGGTATTTATACAAAAGAGCTAAAATCAGCATATAATAGCAGTACATTCACTTCAGTGTTTACTGTAATATGATTCACAACAAATTATGGAATCAGCCCCGATGCCCATCAGTAGATAAATGGATCAAGAAAACGTGGCAGAAAAAGGGTTGAAATGGAGGCTTAGATGTTATGCGTTCCTCCTTGTTCTTTATTCCTTTAATGTATAATAGTTAAAATGAACTTTGTTTCATATTTATTTTGTTAAAAGGCTTGTCATAACTATGTCTGTGAAAAAATTTCAGAATGTTTACTAATTGTTCAAGGCACAGAGAATTCAAAAATAAATAAAGATATGGTCTCAGAGAGCCTATGTTTATCAGTTTTAAAACTTTGATTTCCTAAGTATAGGGTTGATTTAGCTTTGAGAATCAGTGACCTTGAAAACATTCAAGAATATTTAGGCTAGGGGGTGGGATTTATCTTTGAATCAGGCTGTGATAACTTCTATGAAGTTTGAAATTTAATCCCAGTTTAGAAGAAACTGCAGATATGCAGAAGTAAGGAGAGGAATCAGAAGTGGGTTTCCAAGCATGAAAGAAATTCATTTCTGTGGTATGATGATTCAGAGGCTTCCAGTAGTGATGTTCAGAGGAGTATGTTTCTAAATGTTGAATAAATGGTTCATGGTTTTTAATTTGTTTTAGAAATCCTCTAACAGTTATCTAGGCTTCCTTTCTGTTGGTGACTATTGCCAAAAAGTTCCCATCAAATCAGTAGTAGAAAAAACAGTTCATTTTATAGTACTTTCTTCTAATAAAGATAAAGATACTTGAATGTTCATGTGTGGTGGTGGGACTAGAAATCTCAACAGTGTAAATGTTAAAAAAAAAAAAAAAAAAAGTATCTCATTGAAGAAGGTGTCCCTTTTAAAATAGCAGCTCCAGATCACCTGTAGAATCTAAGTAAACTTAAATACCTTAGGTTCTGCACTAGGCTTGCTGAATCTAATCCTTAACCCTTATGTGAGCTCTGCTGTTCTGATGCAGAACATTTGAGACTGTTTGCTGGTACTTTGTTGAATCAAGACAGAGAGGAGAGGAGCAAGAGCTATAGATAGTTCAGCCTGTTTGGGTGACATTTGGACTCTTTTCTTACTGGAAATTGGCAAAGATATAGCAACCCTTAGTCATGATTTGCTTTGGTCTTCACTGCCCTTTCTTTAAAAAGGAGTATTATTACTGTTGGGCATAACCTTCAAGATGAAATATCCTCTTTAAAATAATGTCCTTTAAATAGATTATTATTTATTGGGGAGAAATTCTAGTATCTCAGTCAACACTAGAACTCTTTAATCACTTATAGCCTTAATATAAAGCATGCTTTGAGAATTGCTGCTGCTTCTTTTTTTTTCTTTAAAGTTATTGGAGTTGGAAGAAAACACTGCTTAAAATTTTTTATGAAAACTTTTATGCTACATTAGAAGAAAATATTAATTTTTCCAACCCATAATTAGAAAATGAAAACTAGAAGCAAAGCTCCCATAGTAACGTTATTTTTGCCCTCACATAGCTGCATTGTTACCCTATTGGACTGTGTGATTAATGCTTTTTCCTATAACCTTAGGAGCACATAAGATTCTTTTTGTATCACTGGGTATGAACTTTATTGCTGCTTTCCAAATAAGCAGTGTAAATATGCGGTCTCAATGTGTATCTCCATTTTGACCTTTATGCTTTTATTCCTGCCAAACTTCCTTCTTGCTACAGCGTTGCAAACTCTTCCCTATCTCCCCACCCTCTGCTAGAAATGTCACTGCTCTAAAGTATGTTTATTTTGTCATTTCATCTCTCCATTCTTAACATTCTACTTTTTCCTCCATGTGGTTCAAGCTGTTCATTTTCTTTCTATATAGTTTTATCTATAATCTTAGTGTTTTTATTGTTTTGCAAAATTAAAATATACTGCTTCTTAAGTGGATCAAATGGGTAGTAGCTCCATGTCTTCTTTGAAGACAGCCCTCATTCTGAATTAAATAGTTATTCAGCACTGATTTGCTTTTCTAGTTCTTCTAACTCTTGTTCATCTTCTAACATTCTGTTCATAAGGACATGGCCTCAACTTAGATTGTTACTTCTCCTTCCCTGTACTCTCTTGCACATTTACTGAATGTCTGCTCTGTGTCAGGGACTCTTTTCTGCTCTGTACATGGAGTAAGGAGCAGCTTCCTGAGTGGTGTACTTGTTAGCATTTTTTAGAAAATGCCTTGTTTTATTCATCCTACAGATAATTTAGCTGAACACATAATATATATTATGAACTATCCTAGCACTGGGAATATAACAAATGAAAGTGGCAAAGTCTGTACCTTTAAGGTCCTACCTTATACTGTGAGAGGAGAGGTAAAAAAAAAACTATATAATATGTAAATGTGTAGAACAATAGATGATGATGAGTGATGTGGAGAAAGATAAGCATGTTAATAGGAGAGATGGTGCTTAGGAAGGTAGTGTAAATATGTAGGTTTCTTATTGTATGTACAGAGGTCAGTAGATGACTTAATATAGGATGCTGTAACAAAAATGCCAGGGACTGATGGCTTAAACAAGAAATTTACTCCTCATAGTACTGAAGGCTAAGTCATCCAATATGAAGGTATAGACTATTTTGGTGAGGGCCCTCTTCCTGATTTGCAGATACCTTCTTGCCTAAATCTCCTTATACATTAGATATTCTGTTATGTGTCTTTTTTTTTTTTAAATAAGGGCAGCAGATCCATTTATAAGGGCTCCATCTTCAAAAGGCCTCACTTCCTAATATGATCATATTAGGGATTGAGACTTCAATGCAAAAATTTGACAGGGTTTAGATGGGGTGTGGAGACAAACACTTAGTCCTTGGCAGTAGATAAAGACTGAACCACCAGAACATCTGGAGAAGGAATGTCAGGCAAAGGTGACGACAAATATAGAGATCCTGAGATTGGAGAGTGTTCCAAGGTATATTCCAGGAATAATAGAAGCCACTATTATGTGGTGCAGAGTGAAAGACTAAAATACTGGTAAGATGAAGTCAGAAGTAATAAGAAATTTGGGTCATTTAGGTCATGATAGGCCTTGGTAAGAACTTTAGTTTTTACTCTGGATGAGCGTTTATTTGATCCCATCAAAATAGTAATGTGATCAGACTTAAATTTGAAAGTTTTACTTAACCTCTGGTATATGGGGGCAAAGGAGGATACAGAAAGACCATTTAGGAGATTATTATAGTAATTCAAGATCTTGATTATAATGGCTTGGGCAGGGGCTCTAGTTGGAAATAATTGTTAGGTCTATGTCCAAGGTATATCAAAAATCCTAACAGGATTTATTAATTGATGAAATGATAAAAAGAATCAAGGAGGACTCCCAAGATTTTGGCCTAAGCAATTAGAAGGATAGAATTGTCTTTTATTGAAATGAAGAAGGCAGCTAGAGTAGCATTTTGGATGGGAAAATGAGGAAGTTAGGTTTTGAAACATGTTAAGTTTTAGATGCCATTAGGTTGGAAAAAAGGTGACCTAAAAACCTTTGATAATTTCTTTGTTGTTGGCTTTGTCTTGGTTAAAAAACAGATAAAAACCTTCAACAACGCCAGTAACACTCTATACATAAATTATTTCCTATGTAGCAACTATTATTTAGATATAACCAGGAGTTATATCTATTATTTAGATATATTATTATTAGCAACTATTATTTAGATGTAACAGGACTTTTTGTTTGTAACTTTGTATATCATCTTCTTTCTGAGATTTACTTTTTGTTGCAGAATGTTTTTCTGGTATTGTAATCAGTGGTAACTTTGAGAATGTCTCCATGTTTGAAAACTATATTTTATTCTTTGGAGAGAATGTGGTTTGGGTTGATGAAGATCTAGATTCAAAAAATTTTGCCTCAAAAACTTTGTCTAGCAGGAGTTCCTAAATGAGAGAGCAGGAAAAACAAAATGGCAGTGGGTTGCTTGCTTTGGCATTACATATGCTAAAATTGGAACAATACAGAGAAGATTAAAATGGACCCCATGCAAAAGTGATGCACAAATTTGAAAAGCATTCCATAAAGAAAAGAGAAAAAAAAAGTAGGAGCAAAGTATGATGAAAGAAAATTTCCAGTGTTAAAAACTGAGCCGTGCACATTGGCGCAAAGGTTAGCAGCTCGAGGCAGGAGAAATACAAGTTCAAAGCCAGCCTCAGCAATGATGAGGCACTAAGCAACTCAAGTGAGACCCTGTCTCTAAATAAAAATACAAAATAGGGCTGGGGATGTGGCTCAGTGGTTGAGTGCCTCTGAATTCAATCCCTGGTGCCAAAAAGCAAAACAAACACAAAACAACCAACCACACACACACACACACAAAACTGAAATCTTTATTGTGCCAACACCAAATAACAAGATACACAAGGTAAGACCTTAAACCTCCTGATAAAATTTCATAATGCAATAGATTTAAAGAAAAAAAAAGCTTCCCCAAATTTTTTCCCCTAGCTTCCCTATAGAACAAGAATCAAATAACCAAACTTTATTAGCACGTTGCATGCTATGAATCAGTGAAGCAGTGTATGAAGTGCCAGGACTGGAGAGTAAAATTTTTGGTAGGGTGACCAGATGTCTTTTAAATTTAAATTTGAAGCATATGTGAGGGGGTGTGTGTATGTGTGTGTGTGTGTGTGTGTGTGTAAATGAAAATTCCAGGCAGGAGGAACACTGATGCAAAGATTGTGGGGATAGAAATGTTCCTTTTAAGAACAGTTTGAATGCAGCAGAGAGAACACAGGGTGAGTTGTAGTAGATGAGTCCTAGGGATAAAGTGACTTACATCATGTGTAAGGGCTTTTGGATTATGGTATAGACTTCACCCTTTACAGAATGAGATGAAAATCCATTGGAGGATTTTCAGCAGAATGGTGATAGGATCTGATTCACATTTTAAGAGCCAGAGTGATAATTTTGTGTGAAGAAATGTGGTGGGGGACAAGGGCAAGGCCAGTTAGGAGATTATTATAATAATGCAGTTGAGAGTTCACAATGACTCGGATCAGAATGATGGCAAAGAAAAAATAGTTGAATTCTGAATCTTATTTGAAGCTGGAGCTGTCCAGATTTGCTGGCACATAAGTTGTAATCAAATCAAGTACAGTCATCAAAATTTTTGACCTGAACAATCCCTGAATGGCATTTTTGCAAATTGAATTGCAGAAGATGTGAGGGTGGAGACAAGAATAGTGGAAGCTTGGCACTTATTTATTTTATTCACTTGCTCACTTGGCAGTGCTGGGGTGTGAACCTAGGGCCTTGTGCATGCTGGGTAAATACTACTGAGCTACCTCCCCAGCCCAGAAGCTTAAGTTTAGATACGTAGACTTTTTGATCTTTGAAAAGGTGGTTGCGGTGGGTGTGTTGGGGGGCGATTTTCATTTCTCTTAATATGAATGAAATGGAATATTTCCATTTCTTTATGTGATCATCTGATTTAATTAATTCAAGGAGGTCTCTTTTCTTGGGTGGTCTTTAATTTATAGATGTTATTTTTGTAAATTAAGAAATTAGCCTTTTGTGATACTTGTTGCAGATACTATACCATCCTAGCTGGTTTTTAATTTTTTTGAAAATCCTCTTTGTGACGTTTTTGTGCATTTCAGGATTTTTTTTTTTTGTGTGTGTGTGTATTATTGAATTTATAAATCTTTTTTTTAGTGCCAGGTGTTGTCTCATTTAATCCTCTACCTAAATCATTATTTTTTCCCATTTTTACTTTTGTGATTTTATTTGCACTTAAATTGCTAATCTATCTGGATGTTATATTAAATGAGTTGCTGTTCTAGGTGAGGAACTCATTGAAGAGATACTGTGCAAAGTCCAGGATGTAAGTACAGAGCCTCAGTCTTTGCCAGATCTCATAATGAAGGTCTCTTGAAGAGCTTCACCAAAAGATAACAGTAGCAAGGACTAACCTTTTCTCAGGTTTCTAATAGTTATCCTCTTCTGAGAAGGTTTTATTGGCTTTTACCAGTTTAGGTCAGAGCAACAGTTCTCAATCTTTAGTTCAGAATCATTGGAGGGCTTGCTAAAAATCTAGACTACAACTAAGCCCCACCTTAGAGTTTGATTGATTGTAACAAATTCCCAGTGATGCTGAGAGTTCTAGACAACACTGAGAACCATTGGCTTTGGGGTTTTGGACTTAAGCTCTAGAAGTAGAAGGTTTGCTTTCAAGTCTCTGTTTTTGTACTTACTAGCACTGTGATTTGGGGTATTTTTTTGTGTGAGTTCCACCCTCTTCCCCTGTCTCTTTCTCCCTTAAGTGATAATTTCCCCCAAGTGATGTGGCTCAAGCGGAAGCGCGGGGCGCTGGGTTCGATCCTTAGCACCACATAAAATAAAATAAAGATGTTGTGTCCACCGAAAACTGAAAAATAAATATTAAAAAATTCTCTCTCCTCTCTTTTAAAACATTTTTTTACCAGCTACACTGGAAAAAAAAAGATTAAATTAACTTTAGCTCAATGTATATGAACTGTTACTTCATTATGTAATCAATATAAAATTATTAATGTTTTAAAGTATTCTTTCATTCATACTGTCTTTTAACTTTGTATTATACTTATAGCACATCTCAATTCAGACTAGTCAAATTGTTCTCAGTCTTTTAACTTTTACATATAGTAAGGAGTTTAATGAACTCCTAGAAAGATTTCTGGTTATTGAGTTTTGGGGTGGTAGAGCTGGGGATTGAATCTAGAGCTCTCCTATTGAGCTATGCCCCCAGCCCTTTACTTTATTTTATTAATTTTTTTGAGATAGCATTTCTAAAAGTTGCTTAGGACCTTGCTGAGATGCTGAGGCTGACCTCAAAGTTGTGATCTTCCTGCCTTAGCCTCCAGAGTTACTGAGATTACTGGAATGTGCCACCAAACCTTGCTGTTATTGAAATTGATATAATCAATTCATCGTTCTTTTTTGCATTTAGCCCGTTTAGAGATAAACATATGAAATGTTAATATTCTCTTGCTAATGGTGATACATCATGTTTGATAACCTCTTTAAGTTTATAAATGAGCGATATGGTTTGCGGTTTTTGAAAATCATAACTACTCTTCCTGATTGGCTTTCTTTAAGTTAATCAGGACTTTTCTTTAAACTTACGTAATAAAGGTTGGGGAACTGTGTTTTTTTTGTTTGTTTGTTTGTTTTTTTAACTTCTAAATTTCATTCACCCTCGAAGGGTTCTCTTTTGAATTTGTACTTCTAGACAGTTATTTCCTGAGCTTAGGAGGAAAAAAATAATTTTATGTATGTGCTGCCTGTCACATAACAGCATTTAATTTATCATCTGATGAAACAGAACACAACATTATAAGTAGATATGAGAAGAGTGGAGCTCCTGCAACCATTTTTCCCCTTCCCTAGCTTATAGTTTACTAAGTAATCTTTGGTGTTCAGACTTATTTAGATTAAATATTATATGATCAAGAAATGTCTTTTCAATCTGGGGGTAAGAAACCCTGTTTGTTTATTAGCCTACCACACATTTTTTTGTCTCCTTTATGTGACTGAATTTATTAAGCCTACAGAAAAGTTGAAGCATGAGAACAATGAACTTCTATATGCTCTTTGCTTAGATTGACCAGTTGTCAGCATTTTGTAACACATATGCTTTCCCTCTCTTTTTCTCCCTCTTTTTTTTTTTTTTTTTTTTTTTGCTTCATGTTGCTGGTTACAGGCACTTTTCCCTTAAGTCCTGAGCATGTACTTCCCAAGAACAAGGATATTATTTTACATAACCATTATATCTTCATCACACTTAAGAAAAATATGAATGATTTCATAATATCTAGTACATCATATTTAAATTTCTCTAATTGTCCCCCAGATGTCTTTTTATTAGTTAAAATTTTGTGTTTAATTAAAGATCCAATCATAGTTCAAGCATTTGATTATGTCTGTTTTATTTTAATATACAGTGATCAGTCTTTTTTGGTTGTTTTTCTGGACATTGACTTTTGAAGAGTCTTAAGTCTTGGATAAAGTCTAAATTTTATAGTGTTCAACATTCTGGATTCATTTAATTGGTGCCTTCATGATTAAAATGAGCTGAAGCGTTTTCTTTCTTTTTGTCATGAATATTTCCTAGTTGCTTAGTGCTTTGCTTTTGCTGAGGCTCCCTTTGAACTTGTGATCCTTGTGCTTCAGCCTCCTGAGCTGCTGGGATTACAGGCATGTACCACCGTGCCCTATTTTGATGTATTATATAGACGTGAAATATAACTTATTCAAATTAGGATTCCATTCCTGCAGTCTACATGGTGTGGAGTTTTACCGGTTGTGTATTCATATATAAACATAGTATTTCTCTGAAATATTTAATTGCTTGTCTTTATCCTATCCAAATCAAAATTGTCATGAAGCAATAATTGATTTAAACATAGTTATTTTGCAGCACAGTATGATAGTCTTAAAAATTTGGCATGTACTTGAATTCTTTTGACTTATAGTGATATTTTAACTTGTTGCAAAGACACCGAAATCCTCCTTTAAAAGGGAATGTCATCAGTAAGGATAAATAATTATTGAACTACTATACAGGATGGGTCATAGGACTAGAAATAATTGGATTTCTGGCATTTTGTGGTTTTACATGTACTTTCTAGCTTTGTGTGTTTATAGTTGAGAGAACAAGTTCTTGTGTGTTTTGGCTCCTGTTAGAAAAAAATACTTTTATATTATGTAATGACTTATAATGTTATGGTTCCAAGATGAAGCAAAGATGTTATGTTAGGATGCTATCATTCAAAGATGGAATTTAAAGTTATTGAAGGAAAAATCTTGTGCCTTCAGAGGCCAGTTAGCTTACTTTGTTTCCGATAGTGGAAGAAGGAACTGAGTTTTATTTTTCTTACAGGGGCTTGTACTCTTCATCAGATTAGGTGGAACATCTGGTGTCTGTCTGTGAATAGGAACACTTATAAGCAGGCTGAAGCAGTTCTTAAGTGTCCATTTCTTCAATAGAGACTGCTTATTCCAAGTTCAGACATTACTTTTCCCCTAGAAGTTGCCTGCCGCCAGAGTCCTAGCAGTAGAATGAGTAATTTTGAGCTGGAGTTTTTACATTTTTCAGTGTTTTGACAGAGTGCTTGGCAAGGTGTAGATACTTCTTTACTTCTTCAGGTTGTGTATATTTATCAAATACTATGTAGATGCCTTTATAATATTAAATATGTTATTTGTAACTCTTGCCATACAGTTTCCATCAACTAAGCAAGCTATTTAGCTACAAAACAGGTAGGATTAAATAGTATATTACATCTTGTGGCTCACTAGAATAAGGTTTACCAACATTACAGAGCCAGAATTTTGTAGGGGTGCTATTGCCTTTTAAGCATCTTTAGTGACTAGATGTAAGGTGGGTTCCCCCACTTTCTGATATACAGTAGAGGTCAACTGAGACATTTTTATATCAGAGGAAAGAGTGGATCCTCATGATTGTGTTCTAGAATGTGATCTCCAGCTGATACCTTGGTTCTAACTGCCTTTGTTGCCAGCACTGGTTAGCAGTTGAACAGTTCCTTTGATTCAGGCAGTGAATGAATGGAGAGGAAACGGGGAAGGTAGAAACAGAACAGTGACAACATCATAATGCTATAGACACCTGTGTGAGGATGGTTTTTGGATGCACTATGCTGCATCAAAGGCAGAAAGGCAGCTATTGACCTCTGGTAGATCCTGTTAACCACATTTCTTTTTTCTCCTTTTGAGGTGATCTTAGTAGACATTTAGTAAGATAACCTCTTAAACTGAGGAAAATTTCTATCTCGGCTGTCAATCCCATTCATAATTTGAATGGCAGGCATTTAGGAAAACATAATAGTTTTGAAGTATTAAGTTCTCAACCTGAGTTGATTTGAGCAACCCAAGATACATATTAATGCAGTGTACCCCCGCTCCATTAGAGATGAACCCAGGGCCTCATGGATCATGCATGCCAGACAAAGCTTTCTACCACCCATCCACACTCCCAGTCAGTCCTAATGCAGTGAATTCTAGATAGCCCATTTGACTGTTTTTTTGTGTACATTGTTTTGGATGTCTGTTAAAAATGAAAGGTTTTTAGGCTGGCACTGGGGCTGTAGCTCAGTGTCAGAGCGCTTGCATAGCATGTGTGAGCCTTAGCACCACATAAAAATAAACACATAAAATAAAAGCATTCTGTCCATCTACAACTACAAAACAACAACAACAATTAAAAAACTCCAAAAGTTCTAGAATGAAACAGAAATTTTCCTTTGGAAAATTGCATTAGAAATGTGCAGTGATAATTATCCCTTAACCACATTGCTGTAGTTTAATTCTGCAGATGGGATTAAAAAAAGAAAGCTTAAAGAATTTAGTTGATAAATATTTTTAATTTGTGGAATATGTATGGTGTGTACTATGCTAGAAACACAAAGATGAAGAAAGCAGGATTTCCTCCTTAAATGAAAAAATTTTTTTTGAAGTTTTCTAGTGAGCACAGAAAGCAAAAGAAACAAAATTGAATAAGTGAAAATATAATTGATATATCAAAAATCAATAGTTCTTTATAATTATCAATCTTTCCTAAATTAAAAGTTTTTTTTTTTTAAATATTAGGGCTCTTCTAGAAAAATAACGAATTTTAAGAGCAGATTTTCGAAAAGTTTTGCCAAGAATACCAGTCACATGAAATATGTACTGCTTTAAGATTATAATGGTATTCTTCTCAGTATTTCTTTTCAACACTATTATCTGATCAACACATATAAATGGAATAACAACTGCTTAACATTTATCTTACACTTGTTGTATGTTTATTTCTTTCTGATTATCACAAAAATTTAAGGGTAAGTGTCTCCAATACAAAGGGAACTCATAGAGATTAGTGAATACTCCACAGTTGCAAGAGCTCTGGTAGCAAAACCTGGATCCAAACTAGTCGGTAGGATCTTTATTTCCTGGGTTCAACTACAACTATCTCTCCCCTAGTTTTGTTTTTTCTGTTGAGTGTGGTTTGGAAGAATCCATAAAACTATCTGAAATTATTTTTCTTCAAAATTTTATTTAAGATAAATCATAAAGAAAAATTTTATTTCACTACCTAAACCATTTTCTATATATTTCTTCTCTGTTTATTTTTATATATATACATTTTTAAGGTATATAAATAGATTTATTACCTTGTATTCTCTTATATCAGACATATCCCATTTTTGTTTTCAAATTATTTTTAATCACTATGTATCATACCCTTGACCTAATCAGTACACATTTGCTCATCTCTTTCCTTACTTTGGGATTGTGTTAATTGTAATGAACATTTTTCTGCATAGAATTTTTTTCCTTTTGAATTATCTTTGTAGGGTAAATTCCTGAAGCTCATGTGAGTTTGTGCTTAGAAAAGATACATATATTAAACCAGAAGTGCTTTAACATCTAAATTTTATTCTTTGGAATAGTTTTTCAGTTCTTATATTTCAGGAATATATCTGCTTTGTGACTCTAAGCCCTATAAGGAGAATGGGGACAGAGGAATAAATATATTGTAATTAATATGAAGAGGGTTCCGGAATGCATATTGGTTTTGATGGGAAAACTGATGGGGGTGAGGGTTATTGGTGATTGAACCCATGGGTGCTTTACCATAGAGCTACAACCCCAATCCTGTTTTTATTTTGATACAGAATCTCACTAAGTTGCTAAGGGACTTGCTAAGTTGCTGAGACTGGACTGGAACTTGGGATTCTTCTGCCTCAGCCTCCAGAGTGGCTGAGATTACAGGCATGAACTACCACACATAGCAGAATGATTATGGTTTTATTTAACATTTATGCCATCAGAAAGCCAGGAATTCAGCTAGGCATTTGTACCTGTCAGCTCATTGCATAGTGGTGGGACAAGAGGAGAGTCCAAAAGGAAAACAAATGAAGTTTATGTCCCTAAGGACCCCAGGCCAGCATGAGGTTAAGACAGCCACTGCAGGGAGGGGTGGCTCCTGGGGCAGTCTTCAGTGCATTGGGATTCACTCCTGTGGTGCCTCATGTTCTAGATGAACTAATTTGAAATGCTTTATTTCCTTCATTGAGGACCAAGGCCACGGTTTGGTTCATCCTTTGAATACTGGTACAGTACCTGGAACATGGGGGGTCCTTTATAAATGTTTATCCAATGCATTGAATTAAAAAGTGAGCTTTGATGGGGCTGGGGATGTGGCTCAAGCGGTAGCGCGCTCGCCTGGCATGCGTGCTGCCTGGGTTCGATCCTCAGCACCACATACAAAGATGTTGTGTCTGCCAATAACTAAAAAATAAATGTTAAAAATTCTCTCTCTCTCTCTCTCTCTCTCTCTCTCTCTCTCTCTCTCTCTTCTCTTAAAAAAAAAAAAAAAAGTGAGCTTTGAATAGAGTGTTTAGTAGATGTGCAGTGAATATCATACCAGGTAACTAAAGGCTTCTTGGGGCAGAGGTGTCAAGTTGATGGGGAGTTGACTTTGGTTCATGACTGATAAAATTGGAAGATTGTTCAGGAAGAAAAGATTCTGTTGACTGCTGTATTGAAACTCCATTTGAAAGTGCAGATCCCTAGAAAAATCTGCATTTGAATGCTATAGTAGCTGTATTATAATCTTCAAAATGTGGAAGCAGCCAAATCCTTCACAGGTTGTGTGAAAAAACAAACTGCAATACATCTATAAAATGGAATGTTATTTGTTGATACAAAGAAATTAGGATATATATGAATTTTAAATTCAACCTTCAAAATGAAAGAAGCTGATTTGAAAAGGCTGCATTGTATCATTTCATTTATATGACATTGTGGAAAATGTCATAAAATTTATATGACATTGTGGAAAACTAAAGTGATAGTGCAGAAATCAGTGATTACCAGGAGATGAGGAATAGAGTTGAATAGGTGAAGAGTGGGGGAGTTTTGGGGTTGATGAAGCTATTCAGTATGACACTGGAGTGGCTGGTACATGGCATTTGTTGAAACATATAGAACTTTAGGATAAAAAGAATGAACCCTAGTGTATGCAAATTTAAAAAAAATCTCACTTAGGAAATTGGGATCTCCCCAGATAGAATGCAGAATGTGACAATGCAGGCTTACTCTATGTATGAAACAATCTTAAGGGGGTGGTGGGGTAAGAGAAAAAAGTGCTGAACTAAATAAGTAACTTTGGAGTAGTGGAATCTGTAAAACTAAAAGGCAGAACACCTGCACATAGTACTGTACTCTAGTTGATAAAATTGTTTTCCATGGGGATGGGGATCAAGATTAATATTCTGATACTGCTCTACGCGTATACTGGAATTGGACAATTAAATGAGTGCATGGAGGATAGTGGAAACCAAGTTTCTCACTATTGTTATGTGAGTTCACAGATAAGGGGAGGAGGTTAGAACGCCTTGTCTGTGTAGTAACAGATTAGAGACAGACACATCCGTAAGAACTCCAGTTTAATATAGATACAGATGGCTATACAGAGATATAGATATGAGTATGTGTACAGGTTAGTATGCACCTATATATTTCCTTGCTTTGTCAGTTAAGAGAGCCTAGAACTAATGACAGCCTAGGAGCAGGGATCATATGCAGCACTCAGATCTTTGTTTCTAATTTCATTCTGTAATAGAAGGAACCAGATCTCTTGGAGAAGTGGCTCCATCTGGGAGTAGGGCAAGAAATATAATACAAGATGACCTTGGAGCATATTGTAGAACCAGTAAGTAAGGGAGTACTTTTATTAAAAAATTGCTCAATGATAGATACGTTTCAAAGAAGGGCAGAAGGGCCATTGAAAGAGCTCCTAAGGGCCAAAGCTGGAATTAAGTTGAGCAAAAAAATTAAGTATAGCAGGTTGTAACTAAAAGTGTAGAACATATGCCATACTGATATAATTAGTGATTGGTTAAATAAAAGAGGGGACAAGAGACAAATTTGCCATTTAGAATTCCAAATAATTTATGTAAATATTCTGCCCTTCAGGAGGAGAGGAACCTCATTTTCTACCTTTTAATTGTGGACTGTGTGCTATGACTCCCTTCCAAAGCATACAGTATGGAAAGGGGAGGGGCATGCATAGGAGGTGGGAGGGGGGTTGACTTTCAAATGGAGAAATGTGACAAACATCTCATCTGGTTAACAAAGATTAGCATCAGCATTTGTTTTGAAAGTATACCCTCAATAAACTGTGCTGAGAATGGTACTTTACCTTTGTGGTCTTTAAAGACCACAAACTGTAAACCTAGCCTAAGCATGAGAAAAAACATCAGATAAAGCCAAATTGATGAACACAGTACGAAACACCTGGCCAATATTCTTCAAGAACATCAAGGTTGTCCATAACAAGGGATGTCTGAGGAAATGTCATAGCTAAGAGAATCCTAAGGAAGGAAACATAATGGTTAAATACAATGTGGTTTCCTGGCTTAGATCCTGGAATAGAAAAAAGAAATTCAATAAAAACTAAGAAGTATGAATGGAATATGGACTTTGTTAATATTGTTTCAATATTGGCTCATTAATTGTAATAAATGTACCATACTAGTATACTGATGTTAACGATAGGGGAAATTGACTCCTAGGTATATGGGAATTCTATCTTAGCAACTTTTCTGTAAATCTAAAACTGTTCTAAAAAAATGCAGTTTATATTTATCCTTATATGGGGCTAACCATTTTTTTAAAAATAAAAGCAGATGCAGATACTGAACAAGCTAAAAAGCTTTCTGTGATTCCCCTGAGAGGTTCCAATATGAGTCATCTCAATTCTCGTAATCATCACATCAATACCTAAGTACCTTTAATTAATTGATTATAAATTTTTCTATCTAATTTTGAAATTTAGAAAATAGAAATGTTTTTTATGTCCTCTTCAAACAGAATTTATGAAGGAACAAAAAAATCTGTAGGTCCTGACTATGCATCTTATGTTTACCTTTTACTTAATGCTTCTTTCTTTCTTTTAATATGTCAGTAGAAGTATCCATAAATGAAAAAAAAAAGAAAAGAAAAAAATATATGTGGGAACTGAACTGTCCTCTAATGCATTGGAATAAAACTCAGAATGTTTGCTCTAATTATACTTGAAAGGAAAACAGGTTGAAGAATGCAGGATAATTTAGAAATGCAGCATTGTTGCATATCCTTTTGTAAAGGGGATTTTTTTTAAAGGTTTATTTTTTAGTGTAGGTGGACACAATACCTTTATTTTATTTTTATGTGGAGTTGAGGATGAGCCAGTGCCTCATGCATGCTAGGTGAGCATTCTACCTCTGAGCCACAACCCCAGCCCAGGATTTTTTAAATCTCTATTTTACCCTTAGTGTAGAAAGCTTTGCTAACTCACTTTCATTCATTCTTCTTAAATAAATCACACTTTTTTGACCTAGAGTAGGCTGGTACCAACTGCAAAGTTGAATAATATTCTTTATCTCCCTAGAAACAAAGTTCATTTGTTTCTGAAACTGGTTCTCGACTTCCTTCTTCACAAGTCCCATTTCTACTAGCGGTCAGCCTTCTGGAATGCTCAGGGTTGCCCCTACAATGTGTTGGATCTGAACTGAAGGGCCAATGTAAATGTAGCTTGTGAGACAATCTGTGTTCTTTTGCCAACACAATTTATTTTGTGTTCTTGGGATCTTTCCCCTGAGTAGACCAACATAAACTGTATTAGAATGTTACCTTTTAGTGGGCTTTTGGCCAGCAGTTCAAAGCTATAGATTTTATTTTTATTTATTTATTTTTTTTTTAAAGAAAGAGTGAGAGAGAGTGAGAAAGAGGGAGAGAGAGAGAGAGAATTTTAATATTTATTTTTTAGTATTTGGTGGGCACAACATCTTTGTCTGTATATGGTGCTGAGGATCGAACCCAGGCCGCACGGATGCCAGGCGAGCGCGCTATCGCTTGAGCCACACCCCCAGCCCAAAGCTATAGATTTTAAAGAGGGTAGAATGACTTTTTACTCCATAAAATTGATGTTTATTTTTCAGCCATTTATTCATTCATACGTAAATATCCTAAATATGTATGATATAGTTGGTTTGTCCAGTTTTTAGAAAACCTTTTCCAGAACATGGATAAACATATATTTGAGTGTTCACATATCTCCCAACCAGCTCTGTAGAGAAAGTTGGAGGAACAAAGGCGATGGTAGCTTCTTTGTCCTTAGGAATAAAAGGTAGTTGCACACAATGAATAAATTGTGGCTATTGGTCAGAGTTCTTTCCATACCTTTTCTTGTAGACTAAGTAGTGATGTTAGGTCAGTGCAGAATTTAACATCCTGTGCTGCCTTTATGTTTGCCTTTCTCCACTTCCCCCCCATTTTAATTTTCTCATTTGAAATGTGGAAAAATAACTCACAAACTCATTGAAGTTTTTAGGAGTAAAGAATAATTCTGAATCTTTACATTTTGTTTAAAGTGGTTAACGTTGTACTGGACTTGTGTTATTTCCCTTTCTGTGTTTAAAATCATTGGCATATTTAAGTGAAAACAAGACTTATTTAAAGCTCATGTGATTTATTTGAACAAAAGGAAATAGTTTGATTATATTAGACTGACTAGATTGTAATATATCTAAAGGTGTCTTGCTAAATTGCCCAGGCTAGTCTAGAACTTATGATCCTTTTGCTTCAGTTTCCCAAGTAGCTGGGATTACAAGCATGTACTGTAGGGCCTAGCTGAACTTTATTAAGAGCAAAATCTTCTCTCAGAATATCAAATTTTAAAAAGGGAGAGGGGGCTGAGGTTGTAGCTCAGTGGTTAACATTCCTGGGTCCAAACCCCAGTAACCTGGCCCCCCAATACAACATATCAAAAGCAGAATCTTAACACTCTTCTTTTGTATTTTTTCCTCCTGACCTCAGGGCATTCCTTAGTTTCTGCTGTTAGTGTGGGTTCTCAATAGGCCACTGTCCTCTCCTTTATAGGAATCAAAACACATTTTAAAAATTTTGAACTCTAAATATTATTTGGCATCTTTTTCTTCCCCTTAGCGTTTCCCATTAATTTTGTTATATTTTTCATCAGACCGAAGGGTGGCCCAGACTCATCATCCAAGATCAGCTTTCTGTGTTTTATAGTGGTTCCTTGGAGAAGTTTTGTCTTGTGTTTTAAACATATGATGATACTGAGAACTGGGTATAGAAGCTAGAGAGAGGCTATGACATGAGTTCAGATTAATATCTTTGAACTTAGATATATATTTAGCTTGAAATCTTCTGATTACAGAAAGGTTTTTTGTTTTTTTTAACTTGATTTCTCTTAGTAGAGTGATCTCCCTTATTCTCAGGGGATATGTTCCAAGATACCCCCCTGCCACCCCTGAATACCTGAAACTGTGATTAGTATCTGAATACACACGCACATTTTTTTCCTATACAATAACAACTGTAGCAATGTATTGTAATAAAACTTATTTGAGGGCTGGGTTTGTAGCTCAGTAGTAGAGCGCTTGCCTAGCATGTGTGAGGCCCTGGGTTTGATCCTAAGTACCATATAAAAATAAATGAATAAAATGAAGGTATTGTCACCATCTACAACTAAAAAAATATATATTTAAAAAAAGTTATTTGAACATGTTTTCTCTCAAATATTGTACTATAAATATTTTTCTTGTGATGATCTGATACAGAGCCAACATATGAAGTGGAGTGAATGATATGGGCATTGTGACATATAGAGTTAGGCTTACTGTGTAAGGATTACTTGAACACAAGAACTATGCTCTGACCAGTCAGTCTGATAACCAAGAAGGCTACTAATGGGGTGAGTAGCTATATAATCGGCTCTTGTTATCCATGGAGAGTGGGTTCTAAGACCCTCATGGATGCCAAAATCTGCAAATGATCGAGTCCCATATTTAAAATGGTATAGTATTTGCATATTACTTCTGTACTTTATACCTGTGTAGTTTAAATAATCTGTGGATAACTTGCAATAACTAGTACCTAGTCAATGTAAATGCTATGTAAATTGTTGTTACTCTGTATTATTTGTTGAATAATGACAAGAAAAATCTGTGTTCAACAGAGAAATTATATTTTTAAAAATACTTTGATCCATTGTTGGTTGAATTTGTGGATATGGAATCTGTGGATATGGAAGGAAATAACTAATTGTACATTGTTGATGTGCCAAACAAATGTATGATTCATAACAGAGTAGGATGACATGATATTTCATGTTACTTAGAATTGTGCACAATTTAGAACTTACAAGTTGTTCATTACTTGTAAATTTCCATTTAAAACAGCAGTTTCCTGTGGACAACAGAAACCATAGGACAATGAAACTGAGTAGGACTAACTTGGTAGATTTTAGTGAAGAAGAAATCTAATTTCTAGCATATCAGCTTTTTGTATCACATTACCTACCTACATTGGAGATTTGATCAGTATTCTTCCTTTGTAAGATTTTTCTTTCTTCCCTTTCCTGTTGTTGTATTTATTGAGGCTGATTTAGGACCCCAATAACCTTTATCAGGCAGAAACACACACTCTGTCTCTCAAATAGGAGTTCATTAGATGGAACTGAACAATATTAAATAAAACAATTTTTTCATTTTACTTTTGCTCCTTTACTTTATAAATTTTGAGCATTTGTGCAAAATAGAAATATATAACTGTCAAATGTGAAATTTTAGACCAACTGTAATTAAGATAGTATTTAGAATAGTAATGATATAAAAAGTAAAATCTAGAGATAATTTCCAGCCTTTATTTTTTCACCATTTAAAGTTAAAACCTTTGTCCCTTCCATTAAAATGTCCAGCAGTACAACAGATCATCTTTATGTGGTAAAGGTATGCAGACTGGGAAAAGGGGCTGTTTCTTTGGGGGATGTTCAGTCAGTACTCATTCATGGCTTACAAACCCTACAGAGTATAGGTCTTAGATCATCTTTAGGGTCCCTGTAAAAGTTGATGATTTTATTGACATCACAAATTTGTGGAGGTACGTGTGAATAAATGAATTGCTTAACTTGTAACTGAAGTGATGGACAACCTTCAGCTATATAATAAGCTTCTGAAAGAGCAGTGGATTTAAAGTTTTTAAATAAGCAAGATTGAATATGTGAGTTCTTGGAACAGATTTGTAGAGAATTTCTGATAAATTTCTTTAGTGCCATTTTAAATCTCAGGAGCACCACGTGGTAGGGTTTTATTTTGAGCTCTGTAAATAGACATATTCTGTACATCTACTCATACTGTATAGTATATTTTGTACTAAGACCTAAATTATATTTTGTAAAAGATAACTGAAGTTTTAAAAGATGGGCTTTAATATCTAAAGATGGCAAATGTTGACAGATGGTTTCTAAGGATTATTGTTTGCAATCAAATCTTTTTATTTGGGGATGGTAGTATCAGGGATTGAACCCAGGGGCGCTTAACCACCAAGCCACACCCCCAGCACTTTTTATTTTTTATTTTGAGACAGGTCTAGATAAGTTGCTTAGAGCCTCATTAAATTGTTTAGACTGGCTTTGAACTTGTGATCCTCCTGCCTCAGCCTCTTGATGCGCTGGGATTATAGGTGTGTGCCTCCACACTTGGTATGTTCAAGTCTTGATTTATGGTGTCATTGTATAAAATGAATATAGATGTGCATTATTACATTGCCAATAAGAACTGTTGATAGTTAAAAATATACTTTTAATACCACCCCATAGTCCTAGATGAGAATCATGTATTGTTGTAGAAGGAGCTTATAAACAAGGTTGACGAGTCTCTCTTTCTCTTATTTATGAGGTCTTGGTCAAGTAATTTTACTGAGAGATGATTTACTTTTTTGTAGAATGATTATACTCTTGTTTATTCTATCTATAATGTGGAATTCTTGTGAGAATAAAATGTTTCAATGTATATTAAAACACTTTGAAAATAACATTTAATGAATTACTGTCCATAGTACTTTCACGTGGTTATTTTATGATTTAGGAGTGACAAACTCCAGTAGTTTAAAGTTATTCCTGAAACAGTTTATACAATTTACTTTTAGAATGAGTGAAACTGTGTCTCACATAGCTAGCAAGTTCCAGTTTCAGGACTATAACCTCTGTCTCCTGAACAATGTAGATACATCATACTGATTCTGATTTGTTCGTTTGTTCAGAATGAGTCATGTGCTCCTCATTTTCTTTTTCTCAAAATAAAAAGAATGGAAAAGAGAAGGAAAAGGAAGAATTAAAAAGCTAGTTTCAAAGCATTATTACATACCCCTTTCAAACAAAGGCATTTAAAACAGGTTTCTGGAAGGATATTTGTAATAAAGTCACTGAAGTCACAGGTGTATTCTATATTTTAACAGACACAGTTTGATTAAATCTGATCTTGTCTGGTTCTCTGCTCTCTAATGCTGGGTGTTTCTTAAGACTGGACCATTTTAGGGTTAATATGTAGAATCTAGTAAGAACTGCATGTCTTTTTACCTGACTTCAAACAAATCACATCATGTATATTTTTGCCATATGTAGTAGAATTATTTATTGTAAAAACTATGAGACAGTGTTGACAAAACCTACCTTTTTAAAAATACCATTGAAATCAAGAGTAATTTTGCTTCTTTTGCCAGTTATGACAAATAGCATTTTATTTATTACAGTGTTATACAAGAATCTGAATATGTTAAATTAAATAATCATTTTACCTGCAATGATGGATTTAAACAATCTTTTATTATACAGTTATTACATTCTGCACAGTTAATAAAATGTGGCTTGCTACGCGACTATTACAGCTAAAAAACATTCTTAATTTGATCAGAATTCTAGAACATTTAAAAATAGGATTAAAAATACTACTATGGTGTTATAGTTGTTTTCTGTATATGAGTTAAAGTAGATGGGTGTTGGTATCAGTCTGTTCTAAACTGAACATACAGTTCAGGGTACATGTGCACATTTGTGAATATTTGGCAGATTTATTAAGCCTATGATTTTGGACTTTGGAAGTCCCTTAAACAAGTTATTAATTAGGTAAATCACAAATCATGAGTCAGAAGATCCTTCTCATGGTATACTTGGTTGAACTCAAATGAAGGCAGAGTCAGCTAGTTTCAGCAATTCTCCCTTGCACGTATAGCCCTGACACTTACATCTGAGATTTATAATATAGGTTACTTTTACTCTGGTTGTCTGTAGTGAAAGCTTCAACATGCATCATGTTTCATGAATGTATATATGTGTGGTCTCCAGAAGAAGGGAACAGTTGGGAGAGAAAGTCAGTTTAATCGACTTGAGGGTAACATTTAATAACAGAAGATGTAAATTACATTGACCAGCTGTGGTATGTCTTTACTTTTACCGTAATAGAATGTGGGGTGGTGAATAATTTCACAACCAATTATATTTCACTACATAATTCTAATGGCTTCTTTTTCATACAGAATATATGAAATCTGTCTAAGAGGCTGCCCTTTCTAAATAAACTATATAAATTTGGCTTTCATGTAACTCATCTGTTGAGAGTGCTTTTGTTCCCACTAATGCAAGAGATTTTTGCTGTTAATACAAGAGGAGTTGCCTGCACTGAGCTAAAGCATAACTTTTTTTCTGTCATGAATCACATGGGGTGTAGAATTTGTACACATGTTTTCCACAGAGCATAAAACTTCTGCATAACACTGATAGGTGCCTGGCCTACAGAGCACAGGAAGTTTTTTGGCGGGGTGGGCGTGGGGGGTTATTTTTTTGACTGGTTTTGGCTTAAGCTCTGGATTGTTCAAAAAGGAAGGAGAGAGAAAAGTGTGGATTCTTGAAATCACAGGTTTCCAAGTTCCAAGGACTTAACTGTTTCATCACATATGTTCAAATATTGTAATCACCACCACCACTACCACCCCCAGCCCAAATCTGCTAAATCAGAATTTGCTTTTTCATAAGATCCCCAGGTGAGTCCTATATATATCAGATTTGAGATACTTATTTAGGGGACCTTTCTGAAACAAGGTAACCATTCACATAGCTTATTTAGTTAATGAATATTCCAAAACTAAAATCATTATTAGAAAAAAATAAGTTGTTTAAAACAGCAACTAAGACTACCCTAAAAATGTAACAGGCCTTGAAACCTACATCAATAACAATATGACTTAAATTGGTATATCTAAAGGATTTGAAAACTGTTAATGTTATCTTTTTTTGTTGTTGTTGTTATTGTTTATCTTTTCCAGGCTTGGTTTTATACTTAGGGAAACTCAGGCAAAAATCACCAGCAGGAACATTTTTAAGTAGGAAGATATTTATGTCACACTTTTTGGATTAATAGTTAAAAGTGATAGATTTTTGACATAAAAATAAAAACAAAATTGGAACCCACCTTAGAAGCCATCTACTCCATGCTGCCCCAGCCAGTTTGGGGGCTTTATCTAGAGTGAGAATTTTGAACTGGAGAACTCCTATGGACATGTGTAGCTACAGAGATCCTCTCTCCCTTCTTCTCCTGGCCTATCTCCCGTATTTTTTCCTTTCTCCTCCTTTCCCCCATATCCAGCCTAGACTGTTTGACTAGTAGAAAAATACTAAGCTTCTCAGGACTCACTTTTAAGGCACAGATGTGTGTGATATGTCCTATAAAAAAATCACTGGAATTTTTACTAAAAGATATTTAAATATATAATCATTTCTTTTTGCTTGCATCTGGAATTTAGAGGTTTTGGTCCACTGGTAATTAAGAATTCCTTGACGTTTGCCTGCAAGCATATTGTTCAAAGACCAGCTCTTCCTGTACTAGAACTGGTTCCCTTTCACACTTAACTGATTATTATTAAATACCTGAATTGTCTTGAGGGAGGAGAACTGAATTATTCTAAGGAGGACCTGAGCCAGAGGGAGAGTCTTCATATTGTATACCTTTTTGTGCCTTTTGAATTTTGAAGCCCTATGAATTAGCGTTTTTTTTTCAAATAAATAATAAAAAATTTAACCACCCTGATTATGAGTGTGTGATCTTTGATGCCAGGTACTGTTTTGTGAAAGGAAAGAAAATACTAGGTTTGGTTGGGGTGCATTTTAATAAAGGATAAATGCTTTTGGCCTCATTTCCCACTGACTTCTTGGATTTGCTCACCCCAGCAGCAGATAATTTCCAAATATTCAATATCAAACTATAAATGAGCCAGTGTTTATATCTCACCCTGCAGTCCTTAGTATAAATGTCTTAAAGTGGTTATATCAGAAGAAACAAAGTGATCTTCCAAATTTTTCTCATACATGTATTAATCTGCAACAGCTTGCCAAAACTGTATTCTGAATTGTTACAGGGTCCTGACATAACCTATAATACATTGCTACCACCCAGATTTTGTTTTGGAAGTAGATATGATTTAATTTCTTTTAGGGGATTTTCTAGGAGATTCTTGGACCAGACTAGGTCTCCTTTATTTTGTATTTACACACCAACATAGAGATTTCTCTTTGCTTCAATCTGGACACATTTTAAGAATGCAGATATTATGAATGGTAGTTATTATTGCCTTTTAAGTTACAAACAGTGTGTAATAAGTTGCCTGGTTAATAAATAGGATACAGCTATATTGCCTTCTGAAATTTGAAATTTATGTCTTATCATTTGTTTGGGTACTTCTGATGAAATGAGAATATTGTGAGGGGAGGGAGTTTTGTTTCATTTTTATCAGATAACAGGCCAGAAAGATACAGATTGCTTTGGAGGCCTAATTAAGCCTCCCTAAAGGACTTTTAACTAGTTTTTTGAGTTTGTACTATAAAATCTCATAATTTGAATAGATTAATTCAGGTTAGGTGGTGTGCCTTTGCTTTTGTCTGCAGCTGTTAGTCTTTTCAAACCTTTGGTAGGACTTAGTAGGAATATACTAATGACACATTGTGAAAAGCTCTAACTTTTTGCTTTCTGTTTTTTAATTTATGTGAACATTTCTGTAAGTTTTGTATGCACAATACAAAAAAATAGCTGGTGAAAGCTTAATTAATTGCATTTTAAGATAGATGTTCCCATGGACATGTGATTGTCTTAGAACCCTGGAAAGAACATGAACCTTTCATTTATTGCTGGACTAAGGTAAAATCTGCAAGTTGATAGCAAAGTCTTCCTCTGTCCATTGAATTGTGAATGACAACAGTGGTATATTGGGCATGCCTCAGATCATATTTGGCTAATTTAGAGTTCCTTTGGGGTAGATTACAAAAACATAAATTATATACATATGTACATGATTATATGATTTCTAACCCTTTGTGAATTCTGAGGTAGGTGATGTATAGAGGTATAGTGGTATACTGGATTAAAAATCTCTTGTTCACTATATTTTTAGCTCATAACCTTGGCAAGTCACTTATGTGCACTAGTATTTTTCTTTTCTAAAGATAAGAAAGTTGATCTGGGGTTGTGGCTCAGTGGCAGAGCACTTGCCTACATGTGTGGGGTACGATTCTCAGCACCACATATCAGTAAATAAAATAAAGATCCATTGACAACTTAAAAAAATAAAAAATAATAGAAAAGTTGACAGTGTTATCTAAGATATTTTTGGTGTTTAATTTTATATGGTTGAAACCAATTTCATAGATCAAGAGGTAAATTGGCTAAGATACTTTTAGTTGGTGATTGGAAAAAAATAAAACTGATGAAAATCATGAAATTAGAAAGGGGAGAAAGGAAACCACATTAATGTTAATAATAGTTTGTAGAAAAACAATAAATTTATATTAAGAATAATAGATTTTCAAGACCAGCCCTGGAGTGTCTTTAGGCATCCTTATAACATTCCTTCCTAAGTTTACTCTCCCAAAAGAGATCCAGTACATATGCTCTCCTTTCTGACCCTCCGCATTCCTATCTCAGTGGTCACTAAGACTCTGTCATCTGTCTTTTCTCCCAGTGGTAACACATTACCCTCTTACCTGTACCTTGAGGCTTCATTAACATTTTTCTGGTTCTAGTCAAGTTCTAAACACAATAAACTGTTGATTTAAAAAAAATAGCTTTATTGAGAAATACTCACAGTCCATAAAATTTACACTGTTCAATTCTGTGGATACTTTATCACGACAAACTAATTTCAGAACATTTTCATCTCTCCAAAAAGAAATTCTATATCCACCAGCTTTATTGATTTGATCATATCCAATATGAATTCCTAACTACCTATTTTTTCAATAATTGAAGACCTTTCAGAGGCCATTTAATAACTAAAAAGAGTTATTCTAATGGGACGTGGGGGGCATTATGTTTAGTGTGTAGGTCATTTTAGTGCTTTACATAATTTGGGCAGTTCTTGCCTTTATAAGGACCCAGAGGTTGGGCTTGTTTCTGAGGGTTTGATGGCTGGTCTGTATTATTGATGACCATATGGGCACAGTGATACAGAGACATGTTCCAAACTTAGTGTTTCTCCATATTGAGGACAATAAATTTTCAACAACCTGTGAAAATGTCTAGCATGGGTATATGTTTTCATGTAGGAACCTGGAAACATTCATTAGGGTCCTTTTTAAGATCCAGAGGTGAAAAATTACTTCCCTATATGTATGCCTCCATTTTCATTCCTCTTATTAATTTATTCAGTCTTGACCTATTATTTAAATCGCTTTTTGAATATGTTTTAAATGGCATTTCAATATCTTTTTTGAGATAATTTATATAAATCAAATTCTAGTAGTATAATCCATTGAGTTTTTATACACACAGTTATATACCATAATCATGTGCGTGTGTGTATGTGTGTATTTTTACCCATAACCCCTGAAAATTTCTTCATACCACTTTGAACTCATCTCTTTCCTTTACCCCAGTCTCTATAACTATAATTTTGCATTCTCTAAAAATTGAGCTCAATAAGAGTGTACAGTATATAGTCCTATGACAGGTTTCTTTTACTTTCCATAATACTTTTAGGACATTTATATTATTGTTTTCCTTAGCATGGATTTACCACAGCTAAACTGATGCATATTTAGGCTGATTCCAGTTTTGGAATCTTGAGTTAAGCTGCTATGGATATTCAAATATAGGTCTTTGCATTGACATATGCTTTTATTTTCATGAATAAACACACAGTAGAATTTTGGGTTATAAAATAAAATACAGCAAGTGTATGATTTACTTTATAAGAAACTGCCAAACTGTTTTCTTCCAAAGTGTTGATCCAATTTTTCATTCCCATCAATAATGTATGAGAGTTCTAGTTGCTTCACATCCTTGTTAACACTTGATATTGTCAGTCTTAAAGTTTTTAGTTATTCCAGTATTCAGTGCTACATTATGGTGGTTTTATTTGCATTTTTAAGGTATTGGTTTTTAACAAATGTGGACTTATACTTCTAATATTTGTATCAGAAGCACCAAGTAAGAAAAAGCTCGATTGTTTTTTTTTTTCTTCAGATTTTTACCATCTTTTTGTGACTTTTATGTTTTTAGAACATTTATTTGGTTCTCCACATTAAGTAATACAATTATTTTTATAATACTTTGTTTTCTGGGTTGTCAGAAATCCATTACACTTAAAATGTGACCAAATATTGTAAACAATTGTATCATTGTTTATAATCAGATATAATTAGTTAGGATTCTGGGGAAAGAAAACCTTAAGGTCAATCTTCCATAGCTATATTCCATAAGTTATTTTAATTTTTGGGTAAAACTATAATATGAAAGTTTAAAATGTAAATGAGAAGATATACTTAAGTTTGACATACAATAGTTGGATACAGATAGTATTTGAGGCACTTTGTAGTAGTAGCACTTTTCAAGCATCCTCACCCCTATTGAAGAAATTGCATCTTTTTTTTCAAGAAGTAGTGTGAGATATTTGGTAAAATATCTGAGCATCCAAATTCTTCATTCCAACTGTTAATATTTCCTTGCCCTGAAGAACAGAAGGGCTCTCTTCTTTTTAATAATAATTTTCCCCCATGTTGTTGGTGGTAGAGAGGGCGGTGCTGAAGATCAAACCCAGGACCTTGTCCACAAGACGCAAGAGCTCTACCAGTAGCTATATCCCCATCCCCCTTGGGTAGTAATTTTTGATCTTATGTAAAATAAGGTATTAGGGTCCAGAAATCTTGAATGTAAATTTAAGGGCCTTTGAGACAAAGTAGGTGAGGGTGATGGATGCATCAGCCTTGGCCACCCTCTAGTGGCTGCTGTGGCCACATTGCAACTTCTGCTGATCCTCCCACTATCCATTAGGAGGGTTAATGTGTGAGGGATTCATTTCTATAGAATTCTATTTTGTAAAATATTGTAATAATAATTCTGGATGAATAAATTTTAGTAAGGTGTTACCTACAATCAACTTTGGTTATCTAGGTAATATGATTGTTAGTGACTTTATTTTCATAATGTTAGTTCTCTATGTTTTCCAAATTTTGTTCAGTAAGCTCTTTGTTTTGACTTAAGCCAGAGAAATAAAATGGCTGGCTCAGGAGCAAAAAATTTCACTTACTGATAACCTGTATATGAGATAGATACACACACACATACACACACACACAATCATTCTTAATCCTTAAAATACAGTTTTGAATCATATTAAGATTCATCTATTAAAAAATATATCAACTGTGTCCTGGTTTTCATTCAACCCCATTTGGAGTTTTAGCAGAATACTGATTATTATCTAACATTTTTGTGACAAAGTTCTTCGTGATGCTGTTTTCCAGAATGTTCTTTCACTCTATTTCAATCTAATTCAGTGAAATCTTCTTTCTCCTTTAATGAATATCTCAAATGTCAACATTTTCCCTGACCATTCACCATTCCTGTGAACCTTCAGAGTAAACATATTCTTTGATTGATTAGTCTTGAAATATTTTCAGTACAGTGCTTATTGCTTTCTGTTACTGTGTTGTTGTTGCCTGCTTCCTTATTTTGCTGTAGCTCTTTCCATCCAACTGCTCCAGAATAGCACATAGAAAGCATACAAGTATATGCCTAGAACTATTTATTGAAAGCTTTTGCCATCCTCAGTTTGCAATGTGATGGCTTTGTCTTATTTTAGTCAGTTACTTATAACTTGAAATGCTTAGAACTAGTATTTCAAGCAGTATGTAAATACCTAGGCCCTAAAATATTGCTCTTAAGAAGTTGCCACACATTTTTATATGTATATATTTTTTAAGTTGTTGATAGACCTTTACTTTTTTAATTTATATATGGTGCTGAGAATTGAACCCAGTGCCTCACACATGCTAGGTAAGTGCGCCACCTCTGAGCCCCAGCCCCTAAGTTGCCACACATTTTAAAACCGGAGAGTTTTAAAAGTTTCTGCTGCCTAAGTAACATGCCATACCACTAAAATAAAAGTAGTTGCAATAGGAACCAGGCATTGGTATTTTTTTAGATTCCCATGTGATCCCAGTGTGCAAAAAAAAAAAAAGTCTATAAACAAATGTCCTATTAATCTATAAGGCATAGGTACTAAAGTTAAAGTCCTGCCTTTTAAAACTTTGGTTTTTTAAATGGGAAAAATACCTTTTCTAAGCTAGGTGCATGGGGTTTTTATTTTTTATTTTTTTTAACATTTTTTTTTTTTTTGAGAGAGAATTTCATTATTTATTTCTTGGTTTTCGGCGGACACAACATCTTTATTTGTATGTGGTGCTGAGGATCGAACCCAGGCCGCACGCATGCCAGGCGAGCATGCTACCACTTGAGCCACATCTCCAGCTCTGCATGGGGTTTTTATGACTTAAGACCTACAGTTATCTAATAGGCTTAACACCTAAATATGTGCTGGCAAAGGAGGTATTGCCCAACTTACTCGCACAACTACTCCCCCAAAATATTGGGTTGTTGGTGGATGAGAATGAGAATTCCAGTGGGGCAAAATATAAACAGTTTTGAATTCTGTAAGAGTATTTAGGACTTTATGTGGGGATTCTTGGTATTAATCTTTGCAATTTTTCTGTAAAAGTTTGTAAAATGTTTTAAAAGTTCTGTTGACCAAAAAAAGTTTAACTTGAATCTCTAATTGGTAATATAAAGATTTTTGTTTTTAATTTTTTAAAACACCAGGGTTCATAGAGTACATTTGTCCTAAGTTGTCTCTTCTTTCATTTTGCCATTTGTTAGTCACTTCTTCCTGGGGCCCTATTTTCTAAAGGAAGAAGGCATTTTTTTTTTTCTTTGTTTCATGTCTAGAGTATAATAAGATGTATTTAGTTAAGTATCAGCCCATTTCTTTTTTTTTTTTTCTTTTGTCTTCATAGGCACAGGGTACTGTTTCTTCTAAGGTTCTTAAAAGTGATAACAGGTACAATTCTGTAAATTCAGAAAATAATTATTGAGGTTTTCTAAGCAAAAAGGAATTGTTTTTTTGTGGGTGTCTGTCTGTTTCATTTATTTGTTCTTATCAAGTTATATAATTTTACCATAGAAGGGCTCAACTATTTTAAACTATGTATATTTTTTTAGTTGGAAGGTACCTTAAGTAATTTTGTCTCCTGCTTTGTTCTAATACAATGACTAAGAGTTTTACATATAAACTTAATTTATTTAAACCCATGTTGTCCCATGATCCCAGATGTGGAACACTTATAAAAAATTATGTTGAACAACAAATACAGCACTCAGGGAAAACTTTGAAATAATATTTGACTATTATGTTTGCAGAATTGAAAATCTGGCTGGAACTTAATGGGTTGAACTATACCAGGAGTTGAGGGTGGGAGAATATGTATATTTTACTATCTAAAATGTCACATTATTTCTTTGAAGAAAAACTTTTGTGTTATATTCATTTTATATTACATTTCTGCTTTGTTGAGTAACTCTGCTGTTATGGTTTCTTTTTAATGGTTGCTAGTAATTATGAAAACTTGCTTCATCTCATTACTAATCAGGAAAGTGCAACTGAGAACAAAAGTGATATTATTTCAAACCATTGTATTGGCAATATTTAAAATGTCTGGCAATACTAAATGTTAGTGCAAATGTGTCAGTTCTGGTATTGGTGGGAGTATGAATTGATTACCACTCTCATGAGCAATTAAACAACATTTGGTAAAGTTAGAATTCCTTTTGGCCTTCATTTCCAAGTCCTTTACTCTGGAAATGTTTGTGCAAATAAGACCAGGTACAAGAATGTGTTTACAGTAGTGAAAAAAATAGAAAAAAAAAAAAAAACCTCATTGTTCAACAGCAGATGAATAGATCATCGTTTGTTCATGTGCTGATCACCTTGCAGCTGTCAATATGGAATATTCTCAACAACATGGCTGTTTTAAAAGTTTCTGAGTGGTGCATATGCATGATACCATTATGTAGTTGGAAAACATACAAAACCATGTTATTTGTGGATGACTATTTGTAGGTGCTTATTAGTAGAAATAGTGTAAGAACATATATTGGAACTAGTCCTGAACGAAATTTAGGATGGTGATTATGTTTGGAGAAGGGAATGGGATTGGGGGAGAGTATATACAGACCTTCAATCTGGTCTGTTGTGTATTCTTTCTCTTTAAGATGTGGAATCAAGCATAGTGAAATTTAAGATTAGATAAAGATGACTAGCAGGTACAGTTGTGTTTGTCACTGTAACTTTTTGTGTATTATAAAATATATTATGATCTACATTAGGGTAATATGTTTATAAGGGGCCACAAATTCCATTATTAATAGGAATGTAGAACAGCAGATCATCTCATGCATATAACCCGAGGCCTAAGGCAGTGGTTCAGATCTTAGGTTTTGGAGTCATATTTATCTTGGTTGAAATCCTGTCTTATGCACTTACTTGTTAGTCATCTGATTTTGGGCTTAGTATGCTTACTCATGTAGTAGCAATCAGTGTAACTTCCTAGGGAAAAAATGTTATACCACATGTAGCACTCAATATATGATGGCTTCACTTAGCCTATAATCACCTACATTAAATAATTCTAATTTCAAGGAGTCAATCTTCAGTAGAGAACCATGGTCATGTAGACACTATGTGTTATTTCTTATATAGTATTGCTTATTTGTACTATGTATGACTAGAATAGTTGAAAGTTTCTAAATTAACAAAATCCATGCTCAAACCCAGAAGACACATTAGAGTTGTATTCTATATTCTGAATTCTACCAAGAAACCTAATTCAGATTAACTGTTATTATGCTTTCCTCACAAAATACCCGCTCCCCGTTTTAAGAGGGTGGGGGAAACTCCTTTGAAAATATCCTGGTCTGAAGTCTCCATTTTTAAATAGAATGGCCCAGTGAAAATTATGAACAAGAACAGGTATGGGTATCTGAAGACTGGTGTAGGTTCAACAAATGAAATGGTATATCATGGACAGAAGGAAAAAAAATCTTTTTGTGAAGATGATATTTTGGTAATCTTTCACTTGATTTTCAATATAGGCGCGGGTTAATACATTTTCTACTGTCTTTGAGAACTAGCTTTGGGAATCTCTCTGAAGCCTTGTATTTGAAACTCAGACCCAGAAATCTAGTTATAGGCCCTTTCTTAGTATGTGTTGAAGAGGGAGGGAAGTAGGACGTTTGTTGTTGTGTTTTATTTTTTCCTCTCTTGTCTTAAACTTCCCTTTTTCAACCTGGTATTGCTTACCTTCTGGTCAGATCCACCAAATTGGTATGTGTGTGGGGGGCCGTACATTGATACCTGGGAAGATAACACTTTAAATTACTCCCTGGTTTAGTTGTGGGTGTTTGGCAGGTGCCCACAGCCAAGGAGAGCAAGGGAATAGTATTTGAGCCCAGCCATATGGTGGAAATGGAACAGCTTCCACATTTAGTCTTTCCTAATGGATTGATTCAAATGCCAGTTCAGATCACAACTTATGGAGGGGAAAGGAAGGTTTGGAATAAAGCATAGGAGGAAGAACCAGCACAAGGAAGTCTGGGCAGGGGCTATTTGGCATTCAGTTAGGTGTACTGCCTTTTCATTCCACAGTGACTTCAACTGGTATTTGAAGCTAGTTATTAGTGTGCTCAGTGAGCCATACATTCCTGAGGTAGCTCAGTGTTTTTAAAATAAAGTCTGAAAGCTTGATCTGCTTAGTTCCACCAAACCACTGTTCATATATTTTCTGAAGGCATTTTAGCAGAACCTGTCTTTTCATTTTGTGAATACTAAACTGTACAGTAAATGATGTTCTCAGAATGAATATACATCTTTAGAATTTCTTTTTTTTAAAATTTTAATAGACCTTTATTTTATTTATTTGTATGCAGGAATGAGAATTGAACCCAGTACCTGACACATGCTAGCCAAGCACTCTACCACTGAGCCACAACCCTAGCCCCAGATTTTTAGAACTTCTGTGTTTGATATTTCAAGATTGGGGAGAGACACACAAACATCAGGTCTCTCTGGAAAGGGATGTCCCACCTCCCATAAGAAAAGAACCATATACCTCTATATGTATGTTTCTGTCTTCCCAGGGGAGGTCCCTTTATGTTTTACCTTCCAGACATATATGTTGGCCTCTTTGTTTCATAGAAATAGGTGTTAACTATATTTTCTCACATCACAGAAAATACTATTCATTTCAGCATTCTTGGATCTCTAGTTTTGAGTTATCTCATCCCCCCAAACAAGAGTCTATTCTTTTCTTCTCAGTAGTGCTGTTTTTTAACATTTTGTCTTAGAAAATGATATATCTTCCTTCCTTTTGCAGACTTTGAGGATTAATTCCCTTTTACACTTGTTGAAGGGCCAAGACATTAACACTATTACAGCTAAGGGGCCAGTTATCTTAATACATTAATTTACCTTGTTTAAATTTGGTTTTCAAAATAAAATGGGTCAGGTAATATCACTTGTAACCTATCTCTAAACTAATTAAAACAGTATGACAGTCTTTAAAATGACTGTTAGCCTTGCTGTCCATAGTTTTTGTTATAAAAAGGATCCCTTGACATTACATAATTCTTTAATTTCTTTTCATATTAATAGGTGAAAAAAACACTTTTAAGTTTGCATTTTGAAATGAAATAAAAATTACTCTAAGCAATATACCTTGTAACACATTACAAATGGCTATGATAAAGCTATTTCAAGTTATGTTTTGCTTTTTGCACTGTCTTTTAATAGCATGTATTTGTAATTAATTGATTATTATATTTTTGTGGGGTGATTGAACCCAGGGCTTTGCATATGCTAAGCTTGTGCTCTACCACCTAGCTATATACCTGTCACCATTTTAAAAATTGTTTTAAATGCATAGCTAAATTAGTTTTTGAATAGGAAGTAGAACATTCTGCAAAATTATTAAAAAGGTACAGGAGTGTTTATCTTTAAAAGTAAATCTGCCTTTCAATTCCTGCTTCGTATCCACACAATTTGCTGCCACATAAATAGACTCAATTTTGATTTTCATATTTACACATTTAGCTCTATCTTTTTGTTATTGTTTATTTTGGGCAGAATTTCCTAGTAACGCCTTTCCTTTTCTTTTTTTTCATATTTTTTATTGGTATATTATAGTTGTACATAATGATAGGATTTGTTACGTATTTGTACATGCACAAGTATAACAATATAATTTGGCCAATATCACTCACCAACACTTCCCCTGCTCTTCCCTCCTCCCACCTCTGGTCCCTTTCCTCCACTAATCTCCCTTTGATTTTCATTAGAATCCTGCTCCTGCCCGTTTCTTTTCCTTTTACCTCTCTAGCTTTCACACATGAGAAAAAACATATCACCCTTGACCTTCTGAGTTTGGCTTATTTCGCTTAATGTAATGGTCTCAAGTTCCATCTGTTTTCCTGCAAATGATATAATTTCTTCTTTATGGCTGAATAAAACTCCAATAGGTATGTATGCACGCGCGCGCGCGCGCGCACACACACACACACACAGAGTTTTCTTTATCCATTCATCTGTTGATGGATACCTAGGCAGGTTCCATAGTTTGGCAATTGTGGATTGTGCTGCTACAAACATGGGTATACATATATCACTATATAGTATGGTGACTGATTCCTTAGGATAAATACTGAGGAGTGGTATAGCTGGGTGGTTCCATTCCTAGTCTTTTGAGGAGCCTCCATAGTGATTTCCATAGTGGTTGTAATAGTTTACAGTCCTACCAACAGTATAAAAGTGTTCCTTTTTCTCCACATCCTCTCCTGCATTTATTACTGTTTGTATTTTTGATGACTGATATTCTGACTAGAGTGAGGTAAAATCTCAGCATAGTTTTTGCTTGTTTGCTTGTTTTATTTATTCTTTCTAAATATATGTGACAGTAGACCATATTTTGACATATTTATACAAACATGAAGAATATTCTATTGTAATTAGAATCCCAGTCTTGTGGGATGTTGAGATTCACCATAGTGTATTCATGTTTGTACATCGGAAAATTAAGTCAGATTCATTCCACTGTCTTTCCGATTCCTGTCCCCTCTCCTTACCCTTTGTCTAATCCACTGAGCTTCTATCCCCCTCCCTTATTGTGTGTTAGCATCCACGTTTCAGAAAGAACATTTGACCTTTTGTTGTTTGCAATTGGCTTATCTCATATAGCATAATAGTCTCCAGATCCATCCATTTACTGGCAAACATCATAAAGCCATTCTTTTTTTTTTTTTATGATAGTTGCAGATGGACAGAATGTCTTTGTTTTTATTTATATATGGTGCTAAGGATCAAACCCAGTGCCTCACACATACTAGGCAAGCACTCTACCTGAGTGACAACCCCTTTTTGTGGCTAATAAAATTCATTTGCCTATTTATTGATTGGGAATTTTTTTGGTGTTAAGTTTTTAAGTTCTTTATATATTCTGGATATTAATACTCTGTCAGAAGAGTACTTAGCAAAGATTTTTCTCCCTTTCTGTAGGTTCTCTCTTCACTTTCTTGTTTTCTTTACTATGCAGAAGCTTTTAAATTTGATACCATACCATTTATTAATAACTCTTGGCATCATTTCCTGAACTTTAGGGGTCCTTTTGAAAAAGTTATTGCCTGTGCCTATATGTTAACTTGTTAACTCTATATTTTCTTCTAGGAGTTAGATAGTTTCTGATCTAATTCCTAGGGCTTTGATCCATTTTGAATTGATTGTTTCTCAAGGTGAGAGTTAAGAGTGTAGTTTCATTCTTGTACATGTGGATTACCAGTTTTCCAAGCACCATTTATTAAAAGGCTATCTTTTCTCCATGTGTATTTTTATGAGGTTCCATGGAATTTTTGTTACTATGTATTGTATCTTTTGTTTTTTGTACCAGGGATTAAACCCAGAGGCACTTAACCACTGAAGCATATTCCCAGACTAATTTACTTGAGGCACCCCCACCCCCCACTTCCTGTTTTGAGACGGGGCCTCACTAAGTTACTTAGGGCTTCTGTAAGTTATTGAGGCTGGATCTCCCAAGATCCTGGCATTACAGGTGTGCATTACTGTACCCAGCTCTGTTGTACCTTTTGATTTCTACTCAGATGTCCTCAGAATCATTTTTCTTATCATCATAGTGTTGGAGTTGACTCATTCTTTTTTAATGGCTGCATAGTTTTACATTATGCTGAATTTTATCAGATGTTTTCTCTTGAATATTTGGACGCTGTCCACTGGCTTTTACTCAAACAACTTTGCACTTATTCTCTCTCTGCTTATGGTACTTTGTACACGTGAGAGTATACCTGTAAGATGAATTCCTAGACTCTACTTACAGGTCAAAGTGTCATGTACATTTTAAATTTTGTTATTGCTAGATTATTCTCCAAGAGGTTACAAATTCAACTCCAACTAGCAATGTTTGAGAATCTCTTTAGTCCATTCTCCTGTGATGTTTGTCAATTTAATAAACTTTTAAAATGTCACTTTATTTTGATTTAGTTTGTTTGTCCTGAGGTTGAACATTTTTTCATATATTTAGAGTGATTTTGATTTCTTTTGTGTAAATTATATATTTATTCATTCATTCTTATAATGTATATTATAATATTTGTAATTATATATTTATTCATTCATAATGAAATATGAATTCATTCATTTATCCATTGTTCTATTAGGCTTTAGGTTTTGTTTCACTTGTGGGAACTCTTTTATATTTTTTTTAAAAGGCTATCTTTTCTCTGTGTATTTTTATGAAGTACCATGGAATTTTTGTTACTATGTATTGTAAATATTTTTTGTTACTATGTGTTGTAAATATTTTTTCCAAGTATTTGTCATTGAATCATGTATGGCATATGTTAAAATATAGAAAGGTTTTTTGTTGTTGTCCCCCCCTCCCACATACACTAACAAAGGTTTATTTAGGAAAGCAGAGACAAGTGAATGTGGGCTGTCTGGAGAGTGAGAAGGTTTTGGGGTAAAGCAAAGAATACATATTCAAGGAAGAATGTGGACCCTCTCCAGAGAGAAAGAGACCAGGAAGTTTTATTTTTATGTAGATATATCATTTCTTCTATGGCTTTTGTGTCAGATTTTTTTTTAAGAAGACTTTTTAATTTTTATTTTATTATTTTGTGGTGTTGGGGATTGAACCCAGGGCCTTGTGCATGCGAGGCAAGCACTCTACCAACTGAGCTATAGCCCCAGCCCCCACTTGTGTCAGATTTGAACACTGTCTGGTATTAAAAAGAAAAATTCGTATTTTCTTAAGTTTTTGTTGTTGTTGTTGTTTTCTTGCTTTTCATGATTAAATAAGTTCATCTGGGTTGATAAAAGACATCTCAAACTTTAATACCATGCTTTTGCTACTAATTGTTGGGTGGTCTCTGTGGCATAGATTGTAGATCCAGATAAAGTATATTAATGGTCAGACCATACCTTTGCTACCTAACTGTTGTGTGAGATGGGCAGATGATGAACCTGGATATAAAATGAGGATAATTGTACCTTCCTCCAGGGTAGTTAGGAAAATAGGAAGAAAATATATTTTATTTTTAGATCAAGGCATCATAATTTTTAATCCAATACCTATTAGTTCTCTTTCTTCCTCTGACTTTGGTGTCTCAGAGACAAGGAAAACAATTTAGAAAGTAAAATCAGTTGATGATAAAAACATGTTCCAAATTATCTTATAAAATATGGTACTTAAGTGACATTTGGTATTAACAAATCTCTGACATAACTTTGTCCTTTGCATCACTTATGATTAAGTAGTGACATTTGCTTTCCAAAGAGGAGGTAACAAGAAAGCTACACAGTGGCATGTGAAAGAAAATTTTTAAAAAATGCTTCTTTGTAAAAAAGGAGTTTAGAAAATACCTCTTCTTATTTTTCCCCTTTACCCATTACACAATCTGATATTGTCCAGATTGCTCTGGGTCTTCTCATGAAATGAGTTTTGTATCTCTAAGTTAATTTTCTGCCAGAATCACTTCAGGCTGATGACTCTGGTGTTTGTGTATCCATTAACCACACTGCCAGGATATGTCCACTACTTTTCACCTCTCCCATTAAACAGCTGTCAGTAGATTTACAGAGCTACTACCTTGCTCTGCATTAATTGGAGGAAGCCAAGGGATGCAATATAAAATGGTCTATGAAGGAGTTACATACAACTGGCTTCACAGGAGACAAATCCTGTCATCAGTTGGGTCAAATTTATTAATGTCTTATATGAATAAAAAAGACATGAAAATAATTGAATTTTTAAAAAATTCTGTTTCTTGGTTACCCTTTCCCTTTTTTCTTTCAAAAACCTCAAAAATTAAAAAAAAATAAACTAATAGTTCTGAACCAAGCATATATTGGAGGAGTCTTGGGTAAGACTCTCTCATTAAAGTTGTATATAGCTCCCTGCTGAGCTTTACAATTGGTTTTGAAATGAAAATCTGTTAGATTAGAGCAAACATTATCCTAGCTGTGGTGATAAGTAATGTGGAGGAGATTATTGATTTGTCTGTTGAAAGCCAGCCAGCAGCATTAAGTCTGGTACTGTGCCTTGTTTTAAAAGGTTGAGGTGAAAAATGGTAGGAAGGAAGACAGGACTATGCTTCTCATAGTTATATGCTTCTTTATATGAACTAGTAATTCCCTAGCTTTTTTCTATTGATAAAAATCAAGGAAACTCTCAATTCCAGTTGTGTCCCTAAAGACCAGGTATCAACACAATTTTTCATTGACTAGGGGAGGGGAGAATAGTAAGGTAGACCCTAAAAGAAGGAGGGCTTAGGAAAAATACTTCTTTAGATAGTGGTTTTCATGTGTGTCTTCCTATCCTTGGCATAGTTTTCTTCTTCCCAGTATCATAAGTACCTCTGTTTAATGAGACATTCAGGGGGAAGCAGGGAGGGTGGCACAAGCATTATTGTGTGCATTAGTGTCCTGATAGAGAAAGATTGGCTTTGATGAGTATTTAATAACCATCAGTGCTCAAATGTCGGTCTACATATGATAGCAGACTCAATGATGGTATCAACACCATTCTAATCCAGTGATTTGGAATTCAAGTGTTTGGTATTAAAACCAGTTAAGTTTTTGTTTTATTTTTTGAACCCAGAGTCCTGTAAATTCTTGTCATTAAATGTGTTTTCTTTATACCGGCAGCATCAGTATTGCTGGGATCTTGTAGAAATTGAAAGTCTCAGGCCCTGCCCTAGATCTACCAAATACTAAATCATTTGCATTTTAACAAGTCCCCAAGTTATTTGAAATAACATTAAAGTTTGAGAAGCTCTGCAGTAAGACGGCTGATTTTTTGAAATCAGCATCTACTCCAACTTTCTTCTCTTTTATTTTCCTAATTTTTTTTTTCTAAAGTAAGCAAGAAGGCCTTTGAAAAAGAAAGAAAATGCCTTTTATTTCACCAACAGGAAGCCTGATTATGATTTTAATGTCATTGCAATGGCAAGTTGTTTGGTGCTATGTTTCTGCATCTTCTTGAAATACTATTTATGAATGCCATTATTTCTTCCTGATCTTTGCAACAGAAATAAGTCAACCCTTTGCTTTACATGTCTTTTAATAACAACTACCATTTATTGAGAGTTTGCTGTGTTCCAGGCACTATGCTAAGTTTATAAAGGTCTTTGATTTAATCCTTACACTCCCTCCTTCTCCCCTCTTTTTTCGAATGAGGAAATAGACCCAAAGAATTTAGGAGGGACTTGCTCAGGTAACATAGTTCCTAAGTTCCTAATGGAATTCAGGCTTGATTTGTTTGAATCCAAAGTCTTCAGTCAGTGTGTTTTTCTGTCCTCTGCAATTTGGTCACAATTTATCTAAGAGCAGGTAGGTAAAATGTATAATTTTTAGTAATCCCTGTAATATTTAACCTTATAATTATCATTATTTTGATCTGTAAGACAACTACAACTTGATTGGAACAAATTTAGACTGAAATTTGGCAGATAATGATTATAGTATAGTTTTGTCACTGTCTCAGTTTGTCTACTTTTGTTGGTCTCTCTTTCCTTTGTGACCTTAGGGAGCAGGTATTTGTGTTGGGGGGTGGTGGTGGTTAGATTTAAGGACAAATAATCTGCATTTTATTTGCAAATACATAAAGTTGTATTTGTTACTAGGATGTACTGTTCTTTGTGAATTCCTCAACTTATAATTTACTTGGAGAAAAGGAGGTTTTTCAAAACCTTTCAACAAACTCTAATCATGAGTCAGTAAGATCAGAAGGAGCTTTTCAGAGGCACACTAGCTAGATACTGAATTGAAGGGAAGTTTAATCTTTCTGACAGTTTTTATTCAGAAAACTTCTCGAGAAGGACTTACGAATTTGTGTGTAAAATGAATTTTTAAGGGCTGGGTTGTAGCTCAGTGGTAGAGTGCTTGCCTTGTATGCATGAGGCACTGAGTTGGATCCTCAGCACCACATAAAAATAAACAAAATAAAGATATTTTGTCCATCTACAACTAATATTAAAAATTTTTTTTTGGAGCTGGAGTTGTGGCTCAGTGGTACAGTGCTTGCCTGGCATGCATGAGGTGCTGGGTCCGATCCTTTGCACAACATAAAAATATTGTATCTACTTAAAAATAAAAAATAAATATTTCTTTTAAAAAAATGCTTCAAAGGTAATCATTCCTTTTTTTTTTTTTTTTTGTAGCAGAGGTTAAATCCAGGGTCACTTAACCACTGAGCTACATCCTTGGCCCTTTTTATTTTTTTGAGACTGGTTCTAAGTTGCTTACTGCCTTGCTATATTGCTGAGACTGGTCTTGAACTTGGGATCCTTCTGCCATGGATTTACAGGCGTGCAACACCACACCCAGCTGACATTCCTCTTTTCACGCAACATGGTTGCTCTGGTTGAGGTTTTACTGCTAACAGGTATTAAGATATTTTACTTACAACATGGAACTTTTTGTATTCTGAAAAGATCATTTGAGGTATTTAAAAAAATAGGTAGATGAAGTAATGCACCTGTTAGTTACCTCAATTTAATCCTTATAGAGTATGTATGTATTTTAAAGCCATGTATTGTATATTATAAATATGTGCAGTGTTGTCAATTTACATTAAAGAGGAGAAGAAGATTTGAAAGTTTTAGAATCTAGAATGTGCTGCCTGTGATCTTTTGGGCATAGACAAGGAGAAAACAATACATTTTCACAAGAAGAAAATATCTGAAAGTAAGAGCAGTTTTATAAATACACAAGAAAAATGTCTTGTCTGGAAAAATCAGAATGATTCAATAAAAGAATAACTTTTTAAAAAGATTTCAAATAATTTTAGTAGTACACATAGTTACTTTTAGTCAGTTTGGTCTCTAAGACTTTCAATCACTGTTTTAAATACTCTATTATTAGGGGAAAAGATAATTTTAGAAAGCATGTTAATGATACTGGTTAATTGTAGAAACCACTGTGTTCAGTGTTCCTTTCTTCAAAAATATATTGTTCAACACCAGTTATTCCACTACTAGGAATATACACCCAAAGAATTGATAACAGTACTTAAATACATCCATGTATATTCATAATAAGCAAATGATGACATTAGCCCATATGTCCATTGATGGGTGAATGGTTAAGAAAATAGTAAAATGGTAATACAATAGAATATTATTCAGCTATAAACAAGAATGAATTAATGATACATGCTACAATGTAGATGTTTGAAAAAATGCTGTATGAAGGAAGCCCACACAGAAGATTATGTAGTTTCATTGATGTAACATATCCAGAAGAGAAAAATCTGCAGAAACAATGTAGAATGGATGTTTGCCTAGGACTGGAGGGAGAAGAATGAGGGGTCCCCCTTAAAGGATGCAGGGTTTATTTTTAAGGTGGTGTTAATGTTTTAAAAATTGGTTGTTGTGGTGGTTGAACAACTGTCAAAGTTCTTAAAACTATTGAATCATTTAGCCAGGCGTGGTGGCTCATGCCTGTAATTCCAGTGGCTTGGGAGGTTGAGGCAGGAGGATCATGAGTTCAAAGCTGGCCTTAGCAAAAGTGAGGTGCTAAGCAACTCAGTGAGACCCTGTCTCTAAATAAAATACAAAATAGGGCTGGGGAATGTGACTCAGTGGTCAAGTTCCCTTGAATTCAGTCCCTGATATTCCCCCATCTCCCCCCGCCCCCAAACACTATTGAAACATATAATTGTACAATTTAAATGGGTAAACTTTATAATATATGAATTGTATCTCAATAAAGCTATTAAAAAGGAACCTATTATGTAAACTAAATCCTTTTCAAGATCCATCTCAAAACCCAGTTCTTCAAAGAAGCAACTTTTTTGCAGCTGGGGGTTTCTGGGATTGAACCCAGGAGTGCTTTACCACTGAGCTATAATCCCCAGTCCTTTTCAATTTTGAGACAGGGTCTCACTAAGTTGCTGAGGCTGGCCTCAAACTTGTGAACTTCCTGCCTTAGTCTCCCAAGTCACTGGGATTTTAGGTGTGTACCACCATGCCTGACTCAGTGAAATTTCTTAATCTCTCAGCTTCTTAAATACCCATCCATCTAATTTATTCTGGGTTATTTAATATTTAATACATTGTTTATTGATTATTTACTAATGAATTCCAATTCTGAAGTCCCAGCTCCTGGGACTATTTCTTCATTTGTTCCCTCTTGTGGCTTTGTGATCAAGGGTTTTGTTTACCCAGAGAGGACATCAGGAAATGCTGGTAACTATATATAAGGACTCGAAGAATGTTTCTTTCAGCCTTGAAGTTCTGTACCATATTATGGATTTTGCTAGCATTTATTATTTGTATTTTTCTCATTGTATACCTCATTTAATTAATCTTTTTACCCACCATAGAAATTTAATATTATTTATATTATTTTAGATGAACTTAAAAATGATTTTAAAATTAGACAATGGACATCTATCATATATTGTAGACATTATGTTTTTTTGCATTGTAATAAAATAACCTGATTTTGTGTGTGTAGTTTAAGACTAGCAATTTCCCTCAGGATGTGGACACACTGTTTGGGAAGCAAACAGCTTTAGCTGTTCCTGCCTGTACATTATCCGGTTCATTCCAGATAGAATTCTAGGTCCAAGTTTTTTAATGGTTAGTGTTTACTAAATATAAATTAGGAATACATTTACTTACTTTTTATTTTAGAACTAAGTAAGTTCATATTATCTTTCATATTTTCTCAGTTCAGCAAGAGAGTTGTCTTCAAGAATCTTCAGGGCTCTAGGAACATGGGTTCTAGTGATGGATAAAAGCCCTTAGTTAAGCAGAATAGCACAATAGTGTCATATCCACAGCTCTGTTTTGCCAGTGCAGTGAGATAGTTTGCAGGAAAACCCTAGAAAGTGTCCAGAGAAGAGATAGCATGAGAGACATATTATTTCTTGAGGAAATTTATGGAGATTATAAATTTCCTCAAGAAATAATAGAGATCAGTGACTGCTCCACGAAGAGTTCATTGGTGATAGACTGAACACACCTCTCCATCCCTCAAGGTACTCCACTAAACAGTGCTGCCTCTCTCTCACAGCATTTTGTCTAGAGGTGGCTGGCCAAATGAGTGAAACATATCCTTTCCATAATGCCCTCAGTTCTGCAGTTGTCCTCATTAGCTTGCTGAGTTTGCTTGTATGACCATCATCTCAAGAACCAAATTTCCTGGGGTGCATGCAAGAAAGTAACTTTCTACAGATAATACAAACTTGCCCTAGTATCCTTTGTGTACAGGAGAAAGCCAGTGCCCTTCAAGATAATATGTATCTGGACTTTGTGTCCCAGACTTGCTCTTATTTTTCCCTTTGGCTGGGTTTTTGACAAGGAACAGAAAGGGGTCATTCAGGGACAATGATGTCTTACTTGTCTTTAGGAATGATCCATATGCGGGTCTAAACATCTGTTTGTCCCTTACAGTTAGTCTTTCAAAATAGTTTGGAGAGTAGATTGTTTTGATTTTCTTCGATGTTACTCTACTTCCTGCTTTTTTGAATGTTTCTTCCAATATAAATTCAGCAAGTTTTTTAAAAAATGCTTCATTTTGGTTGATAAGTAATCTCCCCCCCCCCCATTCAATTCTCATTCAGAAACCCCATGCTAGATTTACGGAATCTTTAAGGTCCTTTTCAAAAGAACAAGAGCTTTGAATAGCACATGGAGATACCCATTTTTCAAGGTTAACTTTTCCTTTTGGAAGTATATTTTAGGCTACAGCTTGCTCTTCTAAAGGCATCTCTCTCTCTCTCTCTCTCTCTCTCTCTCTTTTAATAGAGCATTTTTAATAGAATATATTGTTTAGCTGCCTTGGAATTAAGTCTATAAAATATTAATGAATGTACTAAGGCTTGAAAAACCCAGCAGTGTGTAACTTAGCCAGCTTTCTGTAGGTTTGAGAGAGTAGTAAGGAATCAAAGCAAAATTTTGAAGAAAACTGTTCTTCACAGCTGGCTGCCTTGGTCGGTATAAAATATTAATATTGGTACAAAAGGCTGATGCTCTCAGCACAGGCTTTGAAACCCATCTGGATATTTTAGGAGGGCAGGAGAGTAGAGTGAGTAGAAGACACTGACTCAGCAGAACTTCTCAGAGAGCCCTCAGCCAGAGTCCATGGTGGAGCACTGCTGATTGTATTTGAGCTAAATGCTCCTGCTGTGGTGCCTTGCTTTTTTGTTTTCTCTGTAATTGATTAGGGCCTCTTGGGACTGGGAAGACTGCCTTTTTTTTTTTTTTAAAGACTGGGATTTAAAGATGGTTAAGCCAAAAGTCTCTAAGACATTGTTTACGTTCCCTAAGTTGTCACTTCATTTAGGAGAGCACATTTGCTACCAAAATGTTTAGAACTTATCTTCAATTCCTTATTTTACAGCAGAGTGTAAGTTTCCCTTTAACTAGTATCCCAGAAAGATTATCTATCCTAGGAATAGACTGAGGTACTTCTTTTCCTATTCTCTATTCTGCAGTTTGCGCCTTATATTGAAATTAAGACTTAAGAACACACAGTTTACATGCAAACTTTTTGAAGATAATGAAATTTGTGAATTGGAAAGCATAGGCTTCTAGCTTCCATTGTAAATATTGAGGAGCATTTAGTAGGCCTTTTACTAAATGTTTGAAGTTTCCTTATACAATTGCAGATCTGCTCCATAGGTGCAGAGGGTGATATCTCCTTGGAGCTAAACTCTGTTTGACCTAAGGTACTATTTGAAGTAAAGAATTCATTTTACTGACCATCTTTCCTTTGCAGTATGGTAATAAAGTAAAGTTAATGTGCTTGTGCGTAAATTCCAAGTTGTGACTTTTCACCTTGTCTTGAAGTATGCTGTCAAATCTTATTCTGGCTTCTAGTTTATAATGGACAGATTTCATATATCACATTTAGAATTCCAATATGGAGTCTAAACTAGGTGTATTAGCTTTTTCCTTTCTTTATGAAAAAAGTAGGAATAGAATAGCCCATTCTAAATCAAGTTATTTTCTTTTTGGAAGGAACTGTTTTTAGTAACTTCTGATTAGATGTGTTTTCAGTGAGCTTTGATAATCCACATATATTTTTCTCTTGATTATCTTGATTGAACCTTAATAGCTAGTTGAGGAAATATAAAGTCAGTAGGACTCATATCTTTGTTATTGGGTCTGCATAGCTATTTCAGTTTTATCTGAACTTCTACATTTAAAACATATAACTACTTTTTCTCTAAGTATAGAATTATAAAGTTGACAGGTTTGGATTGTTTCCCATCCCCTTTTCAATTCTTCAGGCATGTCTCTCCATTTTCTTCTAACTTTCATAATTTCTGATGAGAAGTCTGCTGTAAGTCTTAGCTTACTCTTCAGCATCCTTTTTTTTCTTTCTAGCTGTCAAGTGCATCCCGGCATGCGCCACCCCCAGGTCTTCAGCCTTTAAATAGAACATACCTAGAATGTTTGTGTGCCTGTGGTGTCCATCTGTCTATGTTGGTGCTTGCTGTGTATCCTCTGAACTTCTTGGTCTGGCATTTATTTTCTTTTAGTCATTTTGGAAAATTCATTTCTTTTTTTTTAATATTTATTTTTTAGTGGTAGTTGGACACACACCTTTGTTTTATTTATTTATTTTTATGTAGTGCTGAGGGTAGAACCCACGGCCTTGCGCATGCTAGGCAAGTGCTCTGCCGCTGAGCCACAACCCCAGCCTGGAAAATTCATTTCTTCATGTATTATTTCTGTTCCAATTCTCTCTTATCCTTCTGGGTATTATAATTACACATATGTAAGATTGTACATTCATCTGCCTTTGAAAGCTCTCTTATTAATGTTTAATGTTTTTTGTTCTTATGATTCATTTTGGGTAATTTCTGGTGGTCTATTATCACATACATCAGCACTTTTCATAGTAACACTGTGTAGAAATGCAGAGAATTTGTGAACAGTCATAATAACCAAAATATTCAAAGAAAAGGACGCTTTTTACTTAAAGAAGCAATAATGAGACCTATAAGTGATTGTTCAACAGAAACAGCAAAATCCGGAAAGTGAGTTGCCATCTTTAAGAGGGCAGAAAGAAGATGATTTTAAAGTTATAATGCAAACAAGGAAATTATTCTTTGGAAATAAAAGGAAAGGCATTTTCAAACAGTCAAGGTAGCCTATCACTTGTATATCTATATTAAAAGAAGTACAAAAGCTGGGTATGGTGGCACATGCCTTAATCTTACCAAGCTTAATCAAGGAGGATTATGAGTTTTAGGCCAAAACCACAGCAACTTAGTGAGATCTTATCTCACAAATAAACAGGGTGGGGTAAAGTGCCCATAGTACTTCAATCCCTAGTACTGCCAAAAACTTTTTTTTTAAAGACAAAAAAGGAAAACCAACAAACAAAAATTTCAGATGTGGGGTGAGTGATGCTAGACAGTCTGATTAGAAGGAATGAAGAACAGGATGAAATAAAGTTTATAACAAACCTTAACTGTGGAAACTTAACAAATTTAGTGTCTTCTGGAGTTTAAAAGTCGTAGAACCAAAATGGATGACAACAATAATATAAAGGAAAGAGGACAGTAAATGGAGCAAAAGTTTGTGAAGTGCCTGAGATGAGGTAAAATGTGATCATTTAAGTAAGATCTTGATAGATCAAGAATACAACCTGTGGAGGAGGTGTCTTCCCCAAGGATATAGAGCCAGGATAAAACCCAGGTCTTTCCATAGCCAAGTTGCTTTTTTCACTCTTTAGAGTTTTGTTTTGTTTTATTTCTTCCATTTTGATACCACTGTTTACATCTTGTTTGTTCCTCCCTTTAAGTAAAAATAATAATTACTCCTTAACCATATGCCTGGATTTTACTACAAGTTTTGCTCACCTCCTACCTCACCACCTCAATACTATAGAGTTTAATGTTCATCTTCTATAACTGCTGTTCACATCAAGCCATTCCCCTTTCTCTTCAGTAGTTCTGTATTTTATGCCTTAACCCTAAACTTTTACACTATACTCAGCCCTCCTTTTCTTATCTTGCCCTTCTAGAAACAACGGACTCCCTTTAGATCTTTGAGTCAGTCCTGTCTTCAGTTCAAGCTCTACCTGTGAATGTGCCTCCTGTAGTTGGAGCCTTAGTTTCTCTAGCCAGAAGTGAAGACAATTATAACTACCTCAAAAGGTTGTGGGTTAATCGAGGTAGACTTAGTTGCTCAGTAGAATCCCACCTAGACATTTTAAACACATTTTTACTCTTTCTCCTTTTTTATGCATATGTATTTGCATCATTGGGACCCTTATATTTTTGTATCCTTTTTATTATTGTGATGAAATTCACATGTTAACTAATAATGCCAATAGTTCTGATTATGTTGTTAATCATTGTAATAATTATATTTTATAAAACCATAGATAATTACCTTTGAAGATGTTCTTAATATAAGTATCTTGGCTAAATGGGCATTTTTATATCATTTAATCTTTTGGTTGTTTGTTTGGTACCAGAGATTGAACCCAGGGGCATTTAACCATTGAGCCACTCCTGGGTCCTTTTTTATTTTATTTTTATTTTTAAATTTTGAGATAAGGTCTCACCAAGTTGCTAGGGCTAGGTTTGAATGTATGATCCTCCTGTTTGTATGTATGCCTCAGCCTCCCAAACTGGGATTACAGGCATATGCCACCACACCTGGCTCATTTAAATTTTTTTTTAAATTGCAGATGGACACAATACATTTATTTGTTTGTTTGTTTATCTGCACTGCTGAGGATTGAACCCAGTGCCTCACATGTGCCTAGGCAGCTGCTCTTACCACTGAGCTATATACAACCATAGCTCCTCATTTAATCTTTTGGCATTGAGTTTATTGCTTGTTTGAAAATTTTACCAATAGAAAAATTTAATATGAATTTTTGTCAAGATGGGCTGGGGATGTGGCTCAAGCGGTAGTGCACTCACCTGGCATGCGTGGGGCGCTGGGTTCGATCCTCAACACCACATAAACATAAAATAAAGATACTGTGTCCACCTTAAAAAAAAAAAGAATTTGTCAAGAAGTCTTTGAGACAGTTAAGTTATATGAGAAATGTATTTGAGCTCTGCTCAATGATCATGGAGGTATGATGGGAAAGGCCTTAATTTTTCAGAGCATGTTATAAGAAGGTAATGTACCTCATTACCCTAAAGAGAACAAAACTCTGAGCACACACATTCCTTTGAAAATACTGAGGAAGTTTCCTCGGTCAGTAGGTAATCTGTGTTGCTTTCAAAAGGCACTGGATAAATATTTGCATCTGGTTTAAAAGCTGGTATTAAGGCCAACCGAGAAAAGTTTTATCTAAAAACTCTGGAAGAGAAATCAAAGACTAAAGAAGGACCTAAACTTTTGTCCCAGCTCAAGTGTACTTGACCTAACCTAGAACCAAGCAGACTTCTTTGTTTAATAATCATCTATTCATTGATTTGAGAAGCATATTCTGAATCAAAGTACTGTTATTCATTCAATATTGTCACTAGAAACTAAAGATCAGTCTTGGATTTGTGCTTGTGAATTTACTGTGCAGAGCCTGGGTTGCTACTTTATGTTAACACCTCAGCCTTGGTTGTCATTTCAAAATGCTACTACATGAATTAACATCTGTTAATATTTGAGCATACATTTTTTTCATTTTTATAAAAATGAGATCGTATTGTACATACTTATAATCTTTTTTTTTTAAATTGAACATGGATTAAAAAACTAGAGGGCTGGAGGGAAAAAATGCTAATCCAGTTGCTTCTTTGTTGACTTCATTGATACAAAGATGTATTCTTTGGATATAAAACCATTAAGAAGTTTATTTGAAAAGACAGAGAAGCCTGCTGGCTGAAAAATTCCGACACATTAGCTAAAATGACAGCAATAAACTCTTATTATCTAAGAGCTAAATTACTGAGAACTAAGTTTGAAATAATTTATTTAGATCTGCTCTGGGATGGGAAAGGTCTTGGCTTTCATTACTCTTTATGAAAACTAAACATCATATAATATGGACTCCCATCTGTAGTGAAAAGGGACATAGAATTTAGAGATAAGTTAGAAAATATTAATCCAACATTACCAATCTTCATTATTTAAAAACAAAGATGAAAAAATTGATCTGTATTTGTGTCAAGTTGAAATATTTTCTAACTAGTGTTGATGTCCTTGTTCCAGCTGATCTAGTTAAGGAAACATATTTATGTTACTGGACTCTAAAATCAAGCTAGTCATTTGTATGGGGCTCACAGGTGTGGTCTTCAGGCTGCTTTAACCAGAACAACATGTGGGAGACAGCTTGTAATTTAAAAGTAAACCTGTTCTATCTGGAAAAATTATTCACCTTTCTTCCATTTATTCACATTTCTCTGTTCATATTGAATTTTACATAGCATTCTACTCTTAGTTTTCTATGGTAATTGTTACAATTAGCAACTGTGCTTTGGGTGCAAAGTCAGTGTTGAGTGAAAAGTCTTTCATTTCATTATTAGCAAAGAAGCAGGTAGATTTTTATGTCCTCCCTGGAAGCCTTTCAGGATGACTCATTCATGAGACATCTCTGTAACAACTCTTGTGACATTCACCTAATGGTACTTGACAAAACAAAACGCCATTAATAATTTTGATATTTAAATAAGCAGAATTAAAGTGTGTTTAAAATGATTTTTAGAAAATGTTTCACAGTATTATTTTGTGAGTGAAAATTTTAAGACTTTAAAAGTATAGCTTCTAGTGGAAGAATAGTCTACCTTATACATCAGTTTTCTAACAGTTTTGTCCATTTGGGGACTTGGAAAAGCATTAATACAAAGTGGGAGCTTTGTATTAATTAAAACAGTGATTTCCTCAGGACTTTTTCTCTTCTTTCTATTATAGATTTGAATTTATCCTTTGTGTTTTACATTTAGCATTTACATTCAACTTCCTCTTTTATGTGAACCCAAATGTGCCAAATTTCATACTTAAATGCTTTTATTTAGTTTCCTCTTGTTTTCTTTATATGAAGCTTTTACCTTCATCCTAGCCTATGTGAGAAATAGAAGTGTTAAAATATAAGAAACAACCTGAGATAAGAAGGGAGGGAGAAAGTTCACTGTGATTGATCCAGTTGATCCTTGCTAAATCTGCCTAATTCAGAGGCTACCCCATATATTATAAAGGAATATACTAGCCTTCTGTAGCTATTTTAGTTTTTTAGATGTATGTTGTGGCTGGGCATGGTAGTCTGTGCCTATAATCCCAGTTACTCAGGAGGCTGAGGCAGGAGCATCACAAGATCAAGGGCAGCCTGGGCAACTTAGTGAGACCTTGTCTCAAAAACAAAATGGCAAAGGAAGGAGTTTGGGGATATAGACCAGTGGTAGAGCACTGCCTGGCTTGTGTGAGGCTCTGGGTTCAATCCACAGAACCCCTTGCCCCCGCCCAATTAAAAGTGTTTTGCATTCTAATTCAAGGTGTAAGGAATATCTTAAGGAGGAACCTCTGCAAAGCTTGTAGAAGGCAGCACATTATGTGTTTGCTGGGTTGTCTTTAAACATGTGTGCAGTTTATTTTTAGAGACTTGGCTAAAGTAACTAAAAATAAACATGATAATTTCTCTAGTGTGGTTTAGAAATTGATACAGGATAAAACCAGAAGAAAAAATTAAAAAGACTTTTTTTTGCGAGGGGGGGAGAGTGTTGTCAAAAGCTGATAATTGATCTTCTACACAAATGGGGACTCCAGGTATACAAAAAAAATCCCTTCTAAAGAGTGATTCTTAAAAGAGAATGGCTCCCCTAGGCATTTTTAAAATTTATATAGATACTTCTAAAGGAGGAAATGGGTTGAATAACCAACAAGAATTATAGCTTATTAATGGAATAGTATTTATTTACATTTATAACATTTAATTTGGTAAATGAAATTGTTTTTATGTCAGCCCCTAAAAAGTTTTTTTAAAATATTGCATAGTAATAAACTGTTGAATTTCTGAATTTAAGGTAAAACTATATATCATAGTGTAAAGAGGTGAAATTAGCAAAACATTATAATTTCAGAATCTTGAAATTTTAAAGGACAATAACTGCAATAATAGAACTTCATATTTATTGCTATATTGACTGAAAACATATCATTTAAGTTAAGTTTGGTGCTGAATTGTTTACCTCTCTTTATCAGTGCTACCAAACCAGTTTCTCACATTGAGGATTTCAACCTTCTGGGGACCTTATAAATGCTTCAAGGAAATCAAATTCGAATATTATTATTTATTTCAATCTATATTTGCTTTCTGGGGATATGTCCTAGTTTTTTCCACCACTTGTTAGCTATATTACTGAAGATAAATAACTGAATCTCCTAGAGCCTCAGTTTCCTTATCTCCACAAACCCTTCATCAAAATGAGAAAAGCCACTAAGTGTTTGAGCTTTAGTAATTAAACAATCATTGAACAGGTGGTGATGGTGATTTGTGTTGTTAATCCTATCATACAGACAGTACTTTCTCTGATGTTATTACTGCTAACAGCTCTCCCTTAGCTTAAATTAAGCAAGAAAATCTTAAATGAGAAGAGAAAGAAATTGTTGCTATGGGGTCAAGAGTCAGAGAGGTTTTTTGTTTGTTTTTTAACATGTTTCATTGGAATACATTTTAGCACATATGTTGAGGGTACAGGACGAGGACATAGGGAGAGTGGGTAAGGAGCTGGTTGACTTGAAGTGGCAGTTGTCTACTCAGTTGTTTAAATAGAATGTGACAATCAAGATTAGAAACAGATTGTAGATAATTCAGATTTGGGGCATTGTGTAGAGCCTATGGAACCTTTACACGTGAGTTGAGAATTGGTGACAGTACTCCAAAAGAAGGGATTATGGGAATTTAGGCCAGGTATAGGGTAAGGAAATAAGACCATCAAGATGCCAATCACTTTAGGGGAACTGGGAAAGAAAAGCAAAAATAATTGGGAATAAAGAAGTACAGATTGTGGAGGCAAAGTGTGTTGAGTACTGAGTGTAAGATTTCTGAAATAGATCATTTGGGGTTCTAAAGGTCAAATCTTTACCTTAGGAATTGTTAGCTGAAGTGGAGTGGAGAACAGTATCATTAGAAATGAAGTGAAAGCCTTCACGACTTCTGTGTCCAAGAGGTGGTCTGCAGATAAGGATGAGGGTAGCAGCTCTCACTTTTTTGGTTTACTATATACTTGTCACTCTTCTATGTGCCTGTTTTTACTCACTAGAAAGTCAGTTCAGACTAAATAAAACTTATCTAGAGGAGAATATATTTAGAGAAATAGTCCATTTTCTCAAGAATTTCTACAGTTCATGTACTTTAAGAAATGACCAAGAAGTGTTAATTGGGTAATGTTGAGACAAAGCTATTATCAACAAAGAAGCATTCAGGTCCCTCTCCTCACCTTCAAAACATGTAATAGGGTGCACTACCCTTTTTGTGTGGTTAGTCTTTCCTTCCCTTCTTTTATTTGAACTCTGTACAGCCAGGAAAATATCCCTGTTTGCAAATTATATAAGTCTCCCAAGATTTATAGCTCACAAACAAATGGAACCACAAATGTCTCAGAGACATTGTCTCAGACTGTGTTTAAGAATTTTTGAATTTTATATGATACCTCTTACTGCTTTCTAAAATAATTTTCCTATCCCCTACAGGTACTACAACCATTGCCAACCTAAAAAATTATTTTACCCCTTTCCTTTTAAAAATGAGTAGAACAGAAAATAATGGGAAATTCTTACTTTGGCCACTTGCTCTTGCAGTATATTATTTTTATTTTTATTTTAGAGGTGGTTGAACACTAAAACCCCGATGTACTTATGTCTTCAGAGAGGATAATGATTCAGAATGACTACCAACAATCAGAATTTGAATGCACTTAATTACCAAAGATCACTTTCTGCTTAATTATAATCAAACATAAATCATGGTAGAATATTTCATGGATAATAAAAATCATAAACAATCCAGGTAAATGTCTTCTGAAATACCAGACACCACTGCAATTCTTTGTGGGTCTTCTTTTATCATTTTTAATCAGGTGTGAAATTCTTTACTATATGTATGGGGTTATTGATGCTTGCCTTACATTGATGAATGCTGTTTAATAGAATTGAATGGAAATTAAGTTTTTATACTTTCTAAGCCTGATAAAAAGTTCATTTCATGTTGACCTTTGGAGGTTTATAAATATAGGTCAGTTTTTCTATTTAGTTTTTTTTTTAACACTTTGATGCATAGGGATATGAAAAAATTTTGGATGCATTAGAATTCTTTGGTGAAATTTAAGTGAGTGAGCAAATTTAACTCAAGGGCAATAAATTAAAATGCTTTTGCTTAAAAAAACATCTTTACATGTGACATCCTAAACATTCCATTATGTTTGTTTACTCTGCAGTCTCATTTTCAAAATATATTAAATCATAGTCAAGGCATTTTATTCTAAATCTGTTTTTAACAAAAGATTCCTTCTGCTACTCTAATTTTCCTTCTTCAGGCCATGCCTCATGGTTTCTAAGCAACCAAGGTGATACATGACTGGGCATGTATATTCAATGTTTAAGTGATTGTGTATTTCAGCTTTGAAACCCTTAAAAACAATCTTCAAAAAGAGGTCGGGCACTATATTTTCTTATGTCCCACATTCTGAATTAACAATCATACGTGGACTGGGGTTGTACCTCAGTGGTAGAACGCTTGCTTCGCATGTGTGAGACCCTGGGTTCAATCCCCAGCATCACATAAAAAAATAAAAATATTGTGCCCATCTACAACTAAAAAAACAAACAAAACAGAACAATAATAATTTAGGCATACAGACAAAATATTAAACTTATGTTGCTTAATTTTAGTATATGAGAGTTCCTCATTAACATAATTTTCTTATTGTAAAAATTTCTGCTTTTTTTTTTTGGTAATAGAAACTGTTGGATAAGCAGTGTTTGAGTTATTCAAGAACACAGCAAATAATCTAGAGAAGTGAAGGTTCTGTCATCACATATCCATGTTTTAATTTTCTAGAAACAGAGTTCAGTGTGAGAATTTCTGAAAGGGTTCTGTGTGGAACTGGGTGGATTTTCTCCCCAATAAAACAAACATTTAGTGAAAATTATTACAAATAAAGTCTCTGAAAATTGTCCTAAGAACAGATGGCAAATGGAAAAAAATACTTACTCAAGAACATCTACTAAATGTTGGTAAGAACAGCCAGAACCTGTGTCATTTGAGTACAGCCTGCTGTCAACCACTCCCTCTTTCAGCTGCAAGTTACTGATGGTCTAGTCCAGATGATTGCAGCCAAAAATATTAGGGCTCCCTCTACCCTATATTCTTGAATGTTAGGTATAGTTTCCACCCTGGAAGAGTAAACTGCCAGTATCTCTTGTCTTTAGCCTCATATTATAGAAGCACTAAAACAGACTGAAATACTGGGCTTCTGTCCCCAGCTTGTCATAGGGCAGAGATTCCACACCAGTTGGAGTAAGCCAGAATGGACAAGCCAGGATGAACCTGGGTGTCATTCTGAGAGAACTCAAACCATTGTCCTCACCCTCAGTGTGGGTAAAGGTTCTGCATTGGCAGGGATTGGGAGATATCCACCGCTCTGTCCAAAATTATTGACCTTATTTGGAACCGTCTAGAGACTTAGGGCATTGTTGTTTGGAAGGCTATATGTATGTACTAGATTGTACTCACTCAGGATCAGTCAGAGCAGAATGTGGAAAAGACCTGAAAACATTCTGTGATGACACATGCAGATCTATCAACATGCATGGTAGTCTTCTTGATTGAATTAAAGCACAGTCTATGAACAAACAATGACCTACTCTGACCTAGGTGGGTGGATGATTGGGGAAGTGCCTGGGAAACTAGTCTTAAAAATAATATCACATTCATATCTGATAGTGGGGAAGACTGTACACATACACAAGGTTGCATCCTCTCAATAATAACCAGAAAGAAAACCTCTAAGCTCCTCTCACTAAGCACAGGACGAAACCATAAATTCCTTGAAATGTAATAGCAGTTTCCAAGCCACACACGCACACTTTTAACATTAAAGGCTGAAAAATCTTAACTGGCAAAGGAGGCTTAAGCAGGAGCAAGCCCTAGGGAAGCCAGGCTTAAAACCAACAATAACAATGAAAAAGAAAATCTGAGTACTGTAGAATAAATAGACTTCATAGAATTAATCCAGCCAAGCCACTAAACAAGCTCAGAGCCAGGGGTAGGGGAGGATAGAAAAAGGTTAGTAACCATATTTGATACATTGTATTATATAAAATGTCCAGTTTTCTGCAAAATGTTAAAAGTCATGCACATAAACTGGAAAATGCGACTATATGCCTGGGGTTCAGAAGAAACAGATAATAGAAATTGCCTTTGAGGGGGTACAGATATTGGAATTCGATTTTAAATGTTTCAAAAGTATTAATTATAAATAAGTTTAAAACAGGGGTTAGTTACAGTGATTCATCAAATAGAGAATGTCAATAGAGATTATACAAATTTACCAAATAGAAATTCTAGATTTAAGAAGCTAAACTTTTAACATGAAAATATAAATATATGAATGCATTTTAAAAGGTAAATGATCTCATGAGATATCCAGAAACTATAAAATCAGAGTTCATTGTCTATATAATATTTACTTTTCTCTCTCTTGAGAAGAACATTTTTTTCCCCAGTTAATTCTGCTTATTTTATAGCACATCCAAGAGCTTATAAAAATGAAATGTGGTTCTTACCTAAGAGCAGGATCTAAACTCTGGCCATGTGATATTCGCTCACTGTATGTATGTATGTATGTATGTATGTATGTATGTTTGTATGTATATTTATATATTTTTTAAAGCTACTCAGTCCTTTAGTGAACAGAGACTAGGTATTTGGTGTTCATTTTTAATTTAAAAGGAAACGTATAATGGGTAAATACACACAACATAAAATATCAGGAAAAGAGTAGAAAGTGTTTTTAGTGTTATCTGATAACCAACATCAGCATAGCCCCCTGTTTGTGGTCTTCCTGATGTCTGACACAGGATAGTGATCTGGGGCTTAGCAGAATATTTAGTAAGGGTAGTTGGGTGCAGTTCACCTCCCTGGAAGTCAGTTAACATATTTTGCTTCTAAACCATTATTCTCATGCCAGGTTTTAAAATGGTGAAGTAACAGTCTAAGCGGGATTAGTGTGGTTGGCGTGCTCCAGCTTAAAAAAAAAAAAAAAAAAGACAAGCACATCCATGGTGCAGGAATAATTTATAAAAAGGTTTTGAAGATCTTTTCTCCTCATATGTCCTGGTATTCTGAATAAATTGTGTCAAACATTTTCATCCTTAAATTTCTGTATAAAAACTTAAGTTTTCAAGCTGGCTCAATGTTCATTTGTCCCCAAGAGTATATTGCAGTTATACACAGTAGAATTTATGAGGTTATAAATTTATGTCAGATTTTTTAGTGTTAAGAGGAATATGGTGTTACTTGTTTAACAAGTGTTGTAACCACCCACCCATCACCATTTTAAAGATGGATAATTGAATAACTTTTTTATTTTAAGTTTTTTTAATAGTTGTAGATGGACAGAATGCCTTTATTTTATTTTTTATTTTTATGTGGTGCTGAAGGACAATCCCAGTGCCTCAAGCATGCTATGCAAGTGCTCTGCTGCTGAGCTACAGCCTCAGCCCTTGGATAACTTTTTGATAAAAAAATTTTCATGATCAGATTGACCAAGAAACTGGGTAATGTTGATAATATAATTGATTGTAGGGCATCAGCTGATGCGTAAAGGGTAGATGTGCTTTAATATAAAGGAAATAACTTATCCATTCCCAAAGCAGGGAACACAGTACTTCCACTGAGATAGGAATGCAAAAGGTTACCACAAAGGGCATATAGCCACTGCTGATACTCTTAAATATTAGGATGAGGACTCCTTGGGCCCTTTAAGAATTTCATTTTTATCATTCTTCTGAGGGGTGGATTTATAGGTTGTGTGCTAATGTTCCCTTCCAGCTGTTCTCCATACCAGCCAAATGACTGCCTATTCACCAAGTACAAATAATTGATAACCCCAGTGTCTTGCTGTTACTGTTGCTTGGTATTGTGGATTGAACCCAGAGGCACTGTACCATTGAGGTATACCCCAGTCTGTCTTTATTTTTTGAGACAGAGTCTCACCAAATTGCTGAGGCTGACTTGAATTAAACTTGTGGTCCTCCTGTCTCAACCTCCTGGGTAGCTGGGATTTACAGGTGTTCACTATTGCACCCAGCTAACCCCAGCATATTCTTGAATAGTTACTACAAAGATGGGTGAGTAGAAGATTAATTTCCCAGGTAGTACATCCCTAATTTTTTCTTTCAGGGAATGGCTTCCTCCACATGATTTTACAAGTGAAGATAGTATACGGAAGGGGATGATCTGGAAGGGGATGATCTGATTAATATAAATGCAGAAGAATGTTTAAGAGCAGAGCAAAGCACATCCTGCTTCTTCTTGGCAGTCCACATGGTGGAGTACTTGCAGTGTTGCTCTGTAACCCAACTAAAGAGGTCTTTATGGACCCAAGTTCTCTGTTTTTTTTTTTTTCTTTTTTTTTTTTCATCTTGTCATGTCTTTTTCTGCCGTTGCTGTTTTGAAGACCCCAAGAATAGAATTAGCTCTCCTAGAGAGCTTTATGTCCCTTTAGCTATTGACAGCACATTTTGCTTCCTCCCATATGGTGAAGGCTGAAGTGGTCTCATCCAGTACAGCTCTTTGATTGCAGTCAAGGAGGTGATTCGGCTTAGTGTTTTGGTCCATCAGCTGTTTGAAAGGGCCATGACTTTTTATTTGATACAGAGATACATTATTTGTGAACTTTAAATGAGTTTAACCAACTGAAATGGAATCAAATATACCATATTAATTTGATTTGGAAAAAAATGTATAAGAGAAAATGTTTATTCAAGGGGACGTTTTCGGATAGCAGGGTTCACCTGAGGCCTTTTTGAGAGGGTATTCTGAGACAGTGTCTCTAAAGATACCCATTTGAGAGAAGTCAACTGAAAATCATTCCCCCACCTGTTGCTTTAGTTTTTAGTTTTAATAAGAGAAGGAAAGAGAGTTTCTAGCATTACTTGGAGGATTTAGAATTGTCACCTATACATCTTCAATGTCAGTAGACCTTCATAGTCATTTGTCTTTGCCAAGTAATTTGTCTCACATGTTTAAGTGTTACTGAAGGTGCAGAGTTCTTAAAAGCAAAGCACACCAAAAAAGAGCCGAATGTACTCCTCTGTACTCTTCTTGAGGCAGCATTATCTCCAAAAGTGTTAGGTCACAACATCATGGTTAAAATTCGGTTGGTTTGAGGTTCAAGCCAACAAAAATCTGATTGTTTCGCTTTTAAGTATAAGTAAAACCACACAGATAAAAGTGAGTAGGTTTTGTTTTGTTTTAAATATAAGATAGGTTAGAAATAGACATCAGATTTTTAAAATCAGGGATCAATAAGCCATATTGCCAACATTCTGAAATTGCCCAGGTTTGAGAAACTCTACATAAAAGGACTTTGTCAGTTATCTTCTCAGGTTGTGTATGTGTTGTTTTAGTATTTTGTTAATTTTTTTAAAAATGTATGGGATTTTTCTTATCCCTCCTGAAATATGCTTCCTTACCAAAAGATAGGCTTAAAGATTATTTGGGAAGAGTGACATGATCTAACAGAATCTCAGGGCTTTGTCTGATGTCAACAAGTTTTAGCAACTTGAAGGTCAAAATTGTCCATAATCAGCTTCAAAATATACATGTGATTATTGAATGACCTAAACGGCCACCCTTTCCCTCTTTAACCTTCTCCTTACATATTTTAATTCTAGCTTTGTTAGAATTATTGAATTTTTTTTTGTTAGATTTATTGAATTTTTCCAGGTATTTGCCTCAGAAGGAAGAAGCCTGATAGATTCATAAAATGGAATAGTATTCACAAGTGTAAAATGAATAAGTGAGATGCATGTGTATTCGCATGCGTGTCTGCAGAAACAACATTGAGGAAAAGCAGTACAATACAATTAATGTAAATTTTAAAAACCAATATTCTGTAGTGCATGGGTAATACAAGTATGAATACTTGTATACTCCAAAGTCATGAAAATAGTAGTAAAACCATTATCATGGATTTGAAATGGTGGGGGAAGAGACAGCTTTACTAATAATACTTTTTTTTTGGTATGTATTTTTGAATATGAGAAGTATACTAAAATTAGTTAATTTCTAGGTGATGGAACAGATGGGTGTTTATCATGTTTTCTGTCCTCAGCTTTCAGTATTTTAAAAAATACATGCAAACCGTTTTAAAAGCGAGTTATAATATAAGCATAGGAAACAATATTCTTCCTAATTCTCTTACTCCTGGATATTAGTACTCTTAAATTTATGATGTCTCTCTCTGTTGAGACTTCTGGGAGAGAATGGGTGAAAATTCTACAAAGAAAGAATTCTAAAGAGCCTTTATACACACACACAAAGTGTATTAAGCATAGTGCTTTATAGGCCTCCCGGGTTTTTTTTTTTTTTTTCACTTTTTTTTCATTATACATATCTCTAAAAGGACATCTTGATTTAACATTGTTACAGAAAAGATTACCATGACAATGATCGCAGTAATTATTTTTGTATTTGCATCTTTTTTTTAAAAGTTAATTCGTTATATATGTTTTTTAAAATTTTCTCATTGTGGCAAAGTTCACTTAACATGAGATTTACCATTTTAATAATGAATAAGTGTACAGTTCTGTGATGGTCTGTACATTTGCATTCATGTGCCACTTATCTCCAGATGTCTCTTCATCTTGCACAACTGAAAACCTGAACCCATTAAATAACAGTTTTACACTGTCTTCCCAACAGCCCATCAACTACCATTCTACTTTTTGACACTGTGAGTTTCACTACTCTAGGTACCTCATGTAAATAGACACTATTTGTCTTTTTTAAAAAAAAAAAAAACTGGCTTATTTTGCTCAATATAATGTTCTTAAACAAAGTTTATTCATATTATATAGCACCAGACAGAATTTTTTTTTTCTTTTTTAAGGTTGTCCAACATTCTATGCTTATCTATTCACTTGTCAAAGAATGCTTGAATTGCACATGAACACACCTTTAAAAAACTACTTATTTGGGTACAATTTCAAACTTAAAGCAACAACAACAAAAAATTACAAAGAAACCCAATTTATCCTTTCTGGTTTTTATGCTCATTTTATCATCCTTTATATGTGTTGATATTTGAATATAAACATCACATGCATCTTTCTTGAACCATTTAAGCATAAGTTGAAATTGTACCCTTTTATCCTTAAATATATCTCTGTCCTTTTTGATTTTTTAAAATATTTTTTTAGTTGTGGGTGGACACAATACCTTTATTTTACTCATTTTTATGTGGTGCTGAGGGTTGAATCCAGTGCCTCATACATACATACTAGGCAGGTGCTCTACCACTAAGCTATAACCATAGCCCCTGATTTTTTTTAATGTCATTTTTTGGTATTTCTTTTGTTTTTCTTAAAATAATTTTTATGAAATTGGAATTACTAGATTACTATGCACGTTTCAGATATAAATTTAAGCACACCTTTGCCCAATTTGAGGGAGGAAAAGCCTACACATTTTAACTAATTAATTTTAATCTCAAGCTGCTTTTTTTAAAAGTATCTATTTTTTAGTTGTAGTTGGACACAATGCCTTTATTTGATTTATTTTTATGTGGTGCTGAGGATCGAACTCACAGCCTTTCACATGCTAGGCGAGCGCTCTACCGCTGAGCCACAACCCCAGTCCCTCAAGCTTCATGGTGAATTCATGGTGGTGGACATTTCTCTTTTAGAATAGATATTTTTATATGTTTGTTAGTGACCTTCCACAGTGATTAAGAGCACAGAACTGGTTGGTTTCTTCCCTTCTCTGTATCTCAGTTTCCTCACCTATAAAATGCTGTGTTAGATCATTAGTATTGCAAACTTTGGGGTACAACCTACAATAGGAAATACATTTTACTTTGTGATTCAATATATGTATGTTCCATAATAAGTAATTGAAATAAAAAATTTTTAGTTTCATTTGATTTTGTAGTGCTGGGTATTGAACCCAGGAACTTGTATGTCCCCAGCTCTTTTTAATTTTTTATTTTGAGATAGGTTCTCACTAATGCCCAGGCTGGCCTTGAATTTGTGGTCCTCCTGCCTCAGCTTCCTAAGTCACTGGGATTATAGGCATGAGCCATTATGCCCAGAGTAAGTCAAAAGTTTTATAAAGCAAAACGTAACCTTAGATACTATGTGCAGTATACTCTGATGTTTTCTATCTTGGTTAAAATGCTGATGATACCCTTAATATTGTTTTTAGATTTAAAAAAAAATGTAGTAAATCATTTCTAAAACCACTTCAGCTCCAAATTAGCATGAATATATCCTGTGAAATTATTTGGTCTGTCAAGAGAGCAGTTCACAAAGAATATTTTCTCTCATGTAGCTAGTTGTGGCTAACCCAGCAAATGTCAATCCAATAAAAATCCACTCCAAAGTCTTTAATCTGTTTCTCTGATTATATACAACCATTATTAGTTGCCGCAGTCTGGCTGGGCACAATTCAGGAGCCACTTGTCAAAAGAAACTAACTTTATTTTTAGAACCACACAAGCCAAAGAAAACAGCTCCTCAGGAAAAAACCCTCAGAGCCCAACTGCCACCACCGGCTTCCCACAAGCCACACACACCAACCCAGCCTCTTCCTCCCACAATCCTCCTGCTCTTGAGGCCGATTGGCTGGGTCGCATGGGCAGAGCCAAAAAAGTCCCCCAATGAGCAGCTCCGTGGTCTGAAAGGGCAGGGAAACAGCCCAATGAGCATCACCGCAGAGGAGCCAATCAGCTAGATGTTGCTGGGGCCGCTGTGAGCCAATCATCAGCTGGCAGTCTGAAAGTTTGCTGGGGCCCCTTCGGCTGTGGCTCTCAACAATTAGTAATTATTAATTTTGTATATTTTAATTCCCCACCCCATTTTTTTTTTTTTTTTTTGCCATGCTGGAGAATGATCCCAAGCCTCACACTAGACAAAATGTGCTACTGCCCTATTTTTTCCTCTTTAAACTGACCATCTCTATTATTTTCTTTGAACCCACAGCAATACCTTATAATTACTACTTAGCATATAGTTATTTTATCTGAGCTTGATTTACTTTAAAAACTTATTGCAGGATTTTAATTTGGCTGTATGTAAGACTGGTCAGCGCTCATACTTTTTTTAGATTTGTAGGATAAACATTTTTTTTTCTATCTGAACTGAATAGTTTTTATCCTTTGACCGTCTTTTAGGAGAACTTAAGCTCCTGAATATTACAGCTTCGGTTTACTCTTTACTAGGTATCTTTAATGTCTCTGCAAGAACTTTGCTGAAGAAACTGTAATTTTCCTTGTCACTTTCAGTTTTAGTTTTTAGGAAAAAAGATTATTTGAAGATATCAAACTGATAAACACAAAATTAAGGTAGAAATTGGGGCTGCATTATAGCCTTCCTTGTCATACCAGCTCTTTCCCTTGAGTTTTCATTACTGTGTTTATTAAACATACAAAGCCAGGTGAAATTGTGAATCACTTACATTAACTGATAGCTTTGGGGCTGGTTGTATTGGGGAGATTTTTTTTGATAAACTACAGTTGAAGATGCAAAAGAAATTACTCTTTTCTGAGCTGATCTTTTCAGATTTGTTATGATTTTTACTGAGACGATTAAAGTGTAAAGTATAAGGGAAATTGTATTGCTTCTGTAGTATTGTAGCTAGCCTGCTAAACTTCCTATGGTCATTTTGTTTGCTCATTATTTTTCAGCACGTTTTCAGATCTCTTACTTAGACTTGGCATGTCTTTCCTTAATACCTGTTCAGTTCTACTTAGTTACTATTTCTTTTGCTTTCATTCTTTGCTCTGAAATGTGAAATGAAAAAAGAAAAACACTTAACTATGGTTTCCTCATAGAAATTCTAATGTTAATTGATATTTCTGCATGCATTCTCTACTCTGAAAGAGAAAATGAGAGAAAATCTATAACTGTGTTCCCTTGTATAGATATTCCAGTGCAGTTCATGTAAAATTTTATTGCTATTTTGGTATACTTGTCCTTTTTTATTGATTTTTTCTTCTTTTGGGTTTTACCAACAGCTTTCATATAAGTGTAGATATAAAATGTAGATTATTTTAAATGTTCATCTTCCTAAAATTCTCCATATAAAAGTGAATATTTCATTATCAGTCTCTCTCTTTTTTAAAAGTGATTTTACAAAAGTAAAATATAAAGAACAATAGCTTTTTCTTTTTAAATGAAGAAATCAGGGGAAAGGGAAAATTCAGATAGGATGAAGACAAGGAATTTGAACACAGAAATTTATACCATAAACATCTGTATAATGGTTAAAAATATAGGAAGCTCAGTTCCTAGAGTTCAAAGTAAAAATGGAAACATGATAATTTAACAATCACCATCTTATGAGTTCTAACTTAGTAGCGAGAGTAGTGAACAGTGCTTTCAGTAACAGCCCTACCTGAGCAACTTAGTGAGACCCTGTCTCTAAATAAGATATAAAAAGAGCTGGCGATGTGCCTTAGTGGTTAAGCGCCCCTGGGTTCAATTCCTGGTTTAAAAAAAAAGAAAGAAAGAAAAAAGAAAAAAGTTTGTTTTCACATGTTTTTTTCTTGTAACATTCTTCTTTAGAAGTTACTGGCCTTATGAAAGATGTACACTGATGATGAGGACTAAAATATACCTCATTTTCCCCCCTCATTGGTCAGAATTAATGGTAAAGAACCATCTCTCAGACTAATGCAAAATTTAAAGCCCATTGAATTGCCTAAAGTAGAAGAAGTTATAAAGAATTTTGATTGGTAAGGCTTCTTATTGAGCTATGTAGAATAAGAGAGATAATGAGAGTTGTATCTATATAAAACATTATCACTTAATTTGTTCAGTAATAGGAGCCTGCCTGAACTATTTGAAATATTTGAAAGATAATTTTAGTATGAATAATTTTCATTCCTTAACCATCATCTTCAAAATATATTTTCCAACACTTGGAATTGAAATTAAAAGCATATTCCTGAAACCAAAATATTTTTACATGTATTAGTTCAACCAAATTTTACTTGTATTAAAAACTTAACTAGTTATCTAGTTAGGTCTGAGGCAGTTGGTTCCCAAGAACCGTTCTAATAATTTTATTTTCTTTATTTGATAGGGAGCTCTCAAATTAATGTTTTAATTGATTTAGTAGCTTGTGTCTATTTGAGAATCAGGAATGAGTCTGAGCTATGATCATTAAGAAGGTAAATAAAATAAAGTCAACATAGCATGGTCTCATTAATTTAAACACAAATTTTTTTATTATCTTTTTTTTAAAGATTTTTTTCTTTTTTTTCTTTAATTTTTATTGTTTGTCAAAACATTACATAGTTCTTGACATATCATATTTCACACTTTGATTCAAATGGGATATGAACTCCCATTTTTACCCCGTATACAGATTGCAGCATCACATCAGTTACATATCCACTGTTTTACATGTTGCTATACTAGTGTCTGTTGTATTCTGCTGCCTTTCCTATCCTCTACTATCCCCCATCCCCTCCCCTCCCATCTTCTCTCTCTACCCCATCTACTGTGATTCATTTCTCCCCCTTGTTTTTTTTTTTTCCCCTTTTCCCCTCACTTCCTCTTGTATGTAATTTTGTATAACCATGAGGGTCTCCTTCCATTTCCATGCAATTTCCCTTCTCTTTCCTTTTCCGTCCCACCTCTCACCCCTGTTTAATGTTAATCTTCTTCTCATGCTCTTCCTCCCAACTCTGTTCTTAATTACTCTCCTTATATCAAAGAAGACATTTGGCATTTGTTTTGTAGGGATTGGCTAGCTTCACTTAGCATAATCTGTTCTAATGCCATCCATTTCCCTGCAAATTCTATGATTTTGTCATTTTTTAATGCAGAGTATTAAATGCCACATTTTTGTGTATAAATGCCACATTTTTTTTTATCCATTCGTCTATTGAAGGGCATCTAGCTTGATTCCACAGTCTTGCTATTGTGAATTGTGCTGCTATGAACATCGATGTAGCAGTGTCCCTGTAGCATGCTCTTTTTAGGTCTTTAGGGAATAAACCGAGAAGGGCAATAGCTGGGTCGAATGGTGGTTCCATTCCCAGCTTTCCAAGAAATCTCCATACTGCTTTCCAAATTGGCTGCACCAATTTGCAGTCCCACCAGCAATGTATAAGTGTACCCTTTTCCCCACATCCTCATCAGCACTTGTTGTTTGACTTCATAATGGCTGCCAATCTTACTGGAGTGAGATGGTATCTTAGGGTGGTTTTGATTTGCATTTCTCTGACTGCTAGAGATGGAGAGCATTTTTTCATGTACTTATTGATTGATTGTGTGTCCTCCTCTGAGAAGTGTCTGTTCAGGTCCTTGGCCCATTTGTTGATTGGGTTATTCGTTTTCTTATTATTTAATTTTTTGAGTTCTTTGTATACTCTGGATATTAGGGCTCTATCTGAAGTGTGAGGAGTAAAGATTTGTTCCCAGGATGTAGGCTCCCTATTTACCTCTCTTATGGTTTCTTTTGCTGAGAAAAACTTTTTAGTTTGAGTAAGTCCCATTTGTTGATTCTAGTTATTAACTCTTGTGCTATGGGTGTCCTATTGAGGAATTTGGAGCCCGACCCCACAGTATGTAGATCGTAGCCAACTTTTTCTTGTATCAGATGCCGTGTCTCTGATTTGATATCAAGCTCCTTGATCCATTTTGAGTTAACTTTTGTGCATGGTGAGAGAAAGGGATTCAGTTTCATTTTGTTGCATATGGATTTCCAGTTTTCCCAGCACCATTTGTTGAAGATGCTATCCTTTCTCCATTTCATGCTTTTAGCCCCTTTATCAAATATAAGATAGTTGTAGTTTTGTGGATTGGTTTCTGTGTCCTCTATTCTGTACCATTGGTCCACCCGCCTGTTTTGGTACCAGTACCGTGCTGTTTTTGTTACTATTGCTCTGTAGTATAGTTTGAAGTTTGGTATCGCTATACCGCCTGATTCACACTTCCTGCTTAGAGTTGTTTTTGTTATTCTGGGTCTTTTATTTTTCCATATGAATTTCATAATTGCTTTCTCTATTTCTACAAGAAATGCCGTTGGGATTTTGATTGGCATTGCATTAAACCTATAGAGAACTTTTGGTAATATCGCCATTTTGATAATGTTAGTTCTGCCTATCCATGAACAGGGTATATTTTTCCATCTTCTAAGATCTTCTTCTATTTCTCTCTTTAGGGTTCTGTAGTTTTCATTGTATAAGTCTTTCACCTCTTTTGTTAGGTTGATTCCCAAGTATTTTTTTTTTTTTTTGAGGATATTGTGAATGGAGTAGTTGTCCTCATTTCCATTTCAGAGGATTTGTCGCTGATATACAGGAATGCCTTTGATTTATGCATGTTGATTTTATATCCTGCCACTTTGCTGAATTCACTTATTAACTCTAATAGTTTCTTTATAGACCCTTTGGGTCTGCTAGGTATAGAATCATGTTCTTCTTTTCCTATTTTTATGCCTTTAATTTCTTTCGTCTGTCTAATTGCTCTGGCCTGTGTTTCGAGAACTATGTTGAACAGAAGTGGTGAGAGAGGGCATCCCTGTCTTGTTCCAGATTTTAGAGGGAATGCCTTCAATTTTTCTCCATTCAGAATGATGCTAGCCTGAGGCTTAGCATAGATTGCTTTTACAATATTGAGGTATGTTCCTGTTATCCCTAGTTTTTCTAGAGTTTTGAACATAAAGGGATGCTGTACTTTGTCGAATGCTTTTTCCGCATCTATCGAGATGATCATATGGTTCTTATTTTTTAAGTCTATTGATGTGGTGAATAACATTTATTGATTTCCGTATATTGAACCAGCCTTGCATCCCAGGGATGAATCCTATTTGGTCATGGTGCACAATTTTTTTGATATGTTTTTGTATTCGATTCGCCAGAATTTTATTGAGGATTTTTGCATCTAGGTTCATTAGAGATATTGGTCTGTAGTTTTCTTTCTTTGAAGTGTCTTTGTCTGGTTTAGGAATCAGGGTGATGTTGGCCTCATAGAATGAATTTGGAAGTTCTCCCTCTTTTTCTATTTCCTGAAATAGCTTGAAAAGTATTGGTATTAGTTCCTCTTTAAAGGTTTTGTAAAACTCTGCTGTATACCCATCCGGTCCTGGGCTTTTCTTAGTTGGTAGTCTTTTGATGGTTTCTTCTATTTCCTCAATTGATATTGGTCTTTTAGGTTGTCAATATCCTCCTGACTCAATCTGGGCAAATCATATGACTTAAGAAATTTATCGATGCCTTAACTATCTTCTATTTTATTGGAGTATAAGGATTCAAAATAATTTCTGATAATCTTCTGTATTTCTGAAGTGTCTGTTGTGATATTGCCTTTTTCATCCCGTATGCTAGTAATTTGAGTTCTCTCTCTTCTTCTGTTAGCGTGGCTAAGGGTCTGTCGATTTTATTTATTTTTTCAAAGAACCAACTTTTAGTTTTGTCAATTTTTTCAATTGTTTCTTTTGTTTCGATTTCATTAATTTCAGCTCTGATTTTAATTATTTCTAGTCTTCTACTTCTTTTGCTGTTGTTTTGCTCTTCTTTTTCTAGGATTTTGAGTTGAAGTATTAGATCATTTATTTGTTGGTTTTTTTCTTTTTTTAAGGAATGAACTCCAAGCAATAAATTTTCCTCTTAGAACTGCTTTCAATGTGTCCCATAGATTCCGATATGTTGTGTCTGTGTTTTCATTTATCTCTAAGAATTTTTTAATTTCCTCCTTGATGTCTTCTATAACCCATTGATCATTCAGTAACCTATTGTTCATTCTCCAAGTGATGCATGATTTTTCCTTACTTCTTTTATCGTTGATTTTCAATTTCATTCCATTATGATCAGATAAGATGCATGGTATTATCTCTACTCCTTTATATTGTCTAAGAGTTGCCCTGTGACATAATATATGATCTATTTTTGAGAAGGATCCATGTGCTGCTGAGAAAAAAGTGTAACTGCTTGATCTTGGGTGGTATATTCTATATATGTCAATTAAGTCTAGGTTATTAATTATGTTATTGAGTTCTATAGTTTCCGTATTCAACTTTTGTTTGGAAGATCTGTCCAGTGGTGAGAGAGGTGTGTTGAAGTCTCCCATGATTATTGTATGGTGGTCTATTAGACTCTTGAACTTGAGAAGAGTTTGTTTGATGAACATAGCTGCACCATTGTTTGGGGCATATATATTTATGATTGTTATGTCTTGTTGGTGTATGGTTCCCTTGAGCAGTATGTAGTGTCCCTCTTCATCCCTTTTGATTAACTTTGGCTTGAAATCTATTTTATTTGATATGAGTATGGACACTCCTGCTTGTTTCCGAAGTCCATATGAGTGATATGATTTTTCCCAACCTTTCACCTCCAGTCTATGTATGTCTTTTCCTATCAAATGCGTCTCCTGAAGGCAGCATATTGTTGGGTCTTGTTTTGTGATCCATTCTACTAGCCTGTGTCTCTTAATTGGTGAGTTTAAGCCATTAACATTTAGGGTTATTATTGAGATATGGGTTGTTCTTCTGTTTATTTATGTTACTAAACATGGTTTGTTTTCCTCTTTGATATTCCCCCCCCCCTTTACTGTACTACCTCCCGCTGTTGGTTTTCATTGATATTTTCCATTTCCTCTTCCTGTAATATTTTGCCGAGGATGTTTTCAAGAGATGGTTTTCTAGCTGCAAATTCTTTTAACTTTTATTTATCATGGAAGGTTTTAATTTCATCTTCCATCCTGAAGCTTAATTTTGCTGGATACACAATTCTTGGTTGGAACCCATTTTCTTTCAGTGTTTGAAATATGTTATTCCAGGATCTTCTAGCTTTCAGAGACTGTGTTGAAAGATCAGCTGTTATCCTGATTGGTTTACCCCTAAATGTAATCTGCTTCCTTTCTCTTGTAGCTTTTAAAATTCTCTCCTTATTCTGTATGTTGGGCATCTTCATTATAATGTGTCTAGGTGTGGATCTCTTATGATTTTGCACATTCGGCGTCCTGTAGGCTTCTAGGATTTGGGATTCTGTCTCATTCTTCAAGTCTGGGAAGTTTTCTCGTATTATTTCGTTGAATAGATTGCTCATTCCTTTGGTTTGGACCTCTATACCTTCCTGTATCCCAATAACTCTTAAGTTTGGTCTCTTTATGTTATCCCATATTTCTTGAATGTTCTGCTCATGGTTTCTTAACAGCTTTGCTGAGCTGTCTATGTTCTTCTCCAGTTGAAATACTTTGTCTTCATTGTCTGATGTTCTATCTTCTAAGTGTTCTACTCTGCTGGTAGTATTCTCAATTGAGTTTTTAAGTTGATTTATTGTTTCCTGCATTTCCAGGATTTCTGTTTGTTTGTTTGTTTTTTATAACCTCTATCTCCCTGTATAATTGATCTTTTGCTTCTTGGATTTGTTTATGTAATTCATTGTCGAAGTGGTTGAAGTGGTCTTTCATTGTCTGATTTTGATGTCTAATGTCTTCCTTGAGACTCCAGATCATCTGAAGCATGTATATCCTGAATTCTTTATCTGACATTTCATCTGCTGCAGATATTACCTCTTCTAACGTTGAGTTGACCCGCATTGCTTGTGGTCCTTTCTTTCCTTGTCTTTTCATACTGTTCGCGTATCTTTCTGCTTGGTGAAACTGTTGTGTTGTTGAATTTTCCCCCTATATATTTATATTGTTCTTGTATAGTTGCACAGTCTCCCTCGCAGGCGCGGGTGGCTGCTCTGCCCCTCCTCCAATTGGGGCAATGTGCCTACCATGCCGGCAGGCCGCTGGGTCTGTTCTGTCGGTCAGTAGCAGGTCTGCCTACTTTGCAGGCGCAGGCGGCGGCTCTGCCCCTCCGCGGGCCGCTGGGCCTGTTCTGTCTGTTGGTTGCAGGTCTGTCTACCTTGCAGACGCTGGTGGCGGCTCTGCCCCTCCCCCAACCGGGGCGATGTGTCTACCATGCTGGTGGGCCGCTGGGCCTGTACTGCCTGTGGGTCGCAGGTCCGCCTACCTTGCAGGCGCAGTTGGCGGCTCTGCCCCTCCGCGGGCCACTGGGCCTGTTCTGTTGGTGGTAGCAATTCCGCCTACCTTGCAGGCGCGGGTGGGCAGCTGTGTCCCTCCGCAGGCCACTGGGCCCGTTCTGCTGGTGGTTTGCAGGTCCACCTACCTTGCAGGCGCGTGGGGCTGCTCTGCCCCTCCTACTTCAAATTTTTGAAGTAGGGTCAGATTGTATGGTATTTGTAATTAATATAATCTTCATTGCTTAGAAATCACTTGTTTCAGATAAGACTTTATTGTCAATAAACCAGTATCTGCTTAATGTGGGTTTACTATATTCACATACTCACATTTTTATAGGGAAAGAGAGAATTTAATATAGCCTGATAGAAAGTTCAGATTATTTTGCCAATCTACATTGCCCAATAATCATCAGCTAGGAAAATCAACTGTGATACTATCTATGCTCTTTTTTATGAAGGGAAAAATATGCCTGTAAACATATTCAATATTACATAGAAATAAGATCATGAAAATTATATACAAAATTTTCTATGCACACATTATTAACCCATGATTCAAATATTGCTTCCACTTATTTGTCATGCCTTCCAGTAGGATAATTCTCTCCTGTCTTCATCATCATGCTTGATCTTGTAACTTCTTTTAACCACTAAAGTATAAATGAAAAATTCACATGCCACTGATGACCAGAAACCTTAAGAGATGTAGTAGTCTTTATTTGTCTTTTTCCTCTGCCATGAGATAAGCATATTTTCAATAATTAGAATCACTTCTTCATTCTGGGTCCCTGGAATGAAGACACATGGAATAGAGCTGCTCTACCCTTAGCAGATCTATAGTGTAAGCATACCCAACAACTATTGTGGTAAAGTCTCTAGATTTTAGGCTTGAGGGGGCAAGTATTTAGATGGTATCACAAATCATCTGTAAATAATCTGTGTGTGTGTGGGGAGTGGGGGTAGGGATTCAACTCAGGGCCTTGCCCATGCTCAGAAACCACTTTACCACTGAGCCACATCCAAGTTCTAAACAAAAGAAAATTTGGGATTTGTTTTTAGGTTCTTACTTGCCTATTTTGATAGTTTTAACTAAGTTTTCCACAATATACCTACCCTATTGACAATTTTAATGGCCAAATAGCATGCAGATACACTATCCCATGAGCATTTTGTTGGAGCTAAGATAAAGCTTTACTATTCAGAAAACTTGTTTTGTCAAGTTTTTTAAAAAAATTGACATTTTGTGATTAGTCTGAAACAGATAAATGTGTCTCATACATATTATTGAACTAGTATTATACTAATTTGCTGTAATGTTAACATGTTAGTCTATGCCCTGTAAGTGACTATGAGACACCATTACTGGGAAAACTGTATAAATGTAGTATAAGAAACAAGCCTCTCTCCAAATAACTTTGTTGCTAGTTCACACTTGTGAACAGTCACTCCCATAGGTGTGTAGAATCTAGTTCCTGTGTAATTCAGTGATAAGCCAAATTATAAAATATACTTAATTAGGGCTGGGGTTGTAGCTCAGTGGTAGAGTTCTTGCCTAGCACTTGTAAGGCACCAGGTTTTATCATTAGCATCACATCTAAAAGAATATTTTAAAAAATACTTAATTACTGATAACAAACTTTGTCAGCTTCTTGTATTCTCCTCTTGTTTTTACAAAAAGCTTTTGAGAATGTGCTTTTGGGAGTCAAACCAATGTTATCTCTGCAAATAAAAGTTTGCAATTTTGTGTTCTGAGCAGGAAATATGACTTGAGAGGCCTTTTAAAGTCCTATCAGGACCAGGTAAAATCATGAGTAAGGATGAAAATTTATTTATCTATCTATCTTCTGGGATAGCTTGTAAAATTCAAACATCTGTGTATTGACAGAGGTGCTTAATGTTTCTACTGTGTGTGGAATCACTCTTGCTTCCCATAAATAGATGTTATAGCGTTTTGGTAGTATGGCCATTTTGATAATATTAATTATACCTAGCCAAGAACATAGGTGATCTTTCCATCTTCTAAGATCTTCTTCAGTTTCTTTCTTTAGCATTCTGTAGTTTTCATTGAAGGGATCTTCTACCTCGTTTGTTAGATTGATGCCTGGTTTTGGTTTTTTGTTTGTTGTTTTTGAGGCGATTATGAATGAGATAGTTTTCCCACTTTCTCCTTCAGCTGATTCATTATTGTTGTATAGGAACACAATTGATTTATGGGTGTTGATTTTAAATCCTGCTACTTTGCTAAATTCGTTTGAGTTCTAGAAGTTTTCTGGTGGCTTTTTTTTTTTAAGTCTGCTAAATATATTACAGAGATGCAGCCACATCAGTATAGCAGCTCAACTCACAATAGCTAAAGTATGGAACCAAACTAGGTGCCTTCAGCAGATGAATGGATAAAGAAAATGTGGGACAAAATAATTTTAAAAAGTGAAATATCACTCAGCCATAAAAAATGACTTTATGACATTTGCTGGTAAATGGATGGATGTGGAGATTATTATGCTAAATGAAATAAGTCAATCCCCCCCAAAATCAAAGGTCAGTTCTCTGATATGTGGATGCTAACACACAAGGAGAGGAGGGAAAGAATAGAATATTAATGGATTAGACAAAGGGGGATGAAAGGGAGGCAGGGGAACAAGAATAGGAAAGACAGTGGAATGAATCTGACTTGATTTTCCTATGTACGTATATAAATACATTGTGTTGAATCCCACATCCTGTACAACCACAAGGCTGGGATTCTGATTAGAATAAGGTGTACTTCGCATTTGTATAAAGATGTCAGTATATACTCTACTGTCATGTATAATTAAAAATAACAAATTTTTAAAAGATACCATTGAAAGACGTTGATGGCTTAGACTAGAACGGTAATGGAGAAGTAGATAGATTCAGGAGATATTTAGGAGTTGTAAATGAGTAGGCTTGGGTGGTTTTTTCTATAAAGAATTAAGGAAGGGAGAATGTAGAGTCTTAAGATGATTCTCTGGCTTCTGACTTCAGATTCCAGTTAAATGTTGTTGCCAGTTCCATGAGATGGGAAGAAGGGCAGAATATAGGATCTATCTTCATTTTGGAAATATTCCCTCAGATGATGTGTGCATTGACATAAACAGGATACACAGACTAAGAGTCACTTGTCATAATTAGGCTATATGTATGTGGGGTGTGGATGTAATGTATGTATTTTTAACTTGTCTGAAGGCATACAAAAGCAAAACAGTATCAGTCTATTAATCCTAAAGTCAGTAAAGACAGTGAATTTTAAAGAGAAGTAATCATCATGAGACGGTAAAAATCTGTTAGAGTAAAGGTTTTTTGATTTTGTCTTTTAAAGAAGTTAGAAAAGCTTCTAGCTCTTTTAGAAACTGGAGGAGATTATCCATGGAATTTAGTTTAAATAAGTCTAGCCACATTGAATATATCATAGTTCTCCCATAAACTAAGGACCCAAGATGACAGCTAGATCCTTTGGTTCTTGCTAACTCTAGTTTAAACCAGTTTGTTTTTCAGAGCTGAGACTATGAGTCCAGGTCAACATCTAACTACTGAAATGTTAGTAAGATTTTAATCAGAGAGCTGAAAGTCTAGTTTATGAATTGTCTGACTACTGCTAATGGCTTTGTAGCTTTTCAAAATAAGACACCTAACTTTGGGGGCGAGGGTGGAGGTGGGGGCTGTGCAACTTAGAAACCTAGAACGGTACTTGTCAAGAGGCCACATAGCCTGTTGTGGACATAATTTGGAAAGAGAGGGAAGGAAGACCAAAATGTTGTTGTGTTAAAGGAGATTTTTAAAAAATTACTTTTTAATTCTAATTTATTATACACGATGGCAGAATGTAATTCTTTTCATATTACACATATAGAGCACATTTTTTTTTTTCAGTCACTGATTGTACAACAAAGTATTTTCACACCATTTGTGTCTTCAGTACATGTACTGAGGGTAATGATGTTTATCTCATTTCACCACCATTCCTATCCCCTTGCCCTCCCCCTCCTCTTTCTCCCCTTTGCTTTATCTCAAGTTCCTCCATTCCTCCCATGCTTTTTAACACCGCCCCCATTATGAGTCAGCATCCTCATATCAAACATTGGCCTTTGTTTTTTGAGGTTTGGCTTACTTCACTGAGCATTATATTCTCCATCTTCATCCATTTACCTGCAAATGCCATGATTTTATTGTCTTTTAATGCTGAGAATTGTTAGAATTGTTCCATTGTGTGTGTGTGTGTGTGTATGTGTGTGTGTGTGTATACATATACATATTTATATATATATACATATACATATATCTATATATATATACACACACACACCAAAGTTTCCATATCCATTCATCTATTGAAGGGCATCTGGGTGTGTTCCACAATTTAGCTATTGTGAATTGTGCTGCTATAAACATTGAAGTACCTGTTTCCATGTAGTATGCTATTTTGCTATTTTTAAGTCTTTGGGTATAAACCAAGGAGTAGGATAGCTGGATCAAATGGTATTTCCATTCCCAGTTTTCCAAGGAATCTCCTTACTGCTTTCCACATAGTCTTAATGTGTGAGTTAGAAGTATAGTTGGGTTTCTCATCTCTTTTGATTATGAAAAAAGAAATTCACATGAATCTAGGAGTGCCCTTGAAGGCATACAAAATAGTTTATGAATGGTTTAAAGGAAAATTTGAAAGATAATTCAGAAAACATCTGGCCACTTTTTCAGTTAACATTTACACAACACTGTCTTTGTTCTGCGTCCTGTATAATGCATGAGACTGACAAGTGGACAGGTGATTTTTACACACAATAGTGCGTCTTGGGCTGCGGGAAATCACAGGATGTTGTGCCAAGAGAATTTAACAGCTTGTATCAGTGTTTTAAAAATGTGCATCTTCTCTTACTGATTTATATACTTGTAGCAATATAACCTAAGGAAGTTTAATGAAATCTTGATTATAATAGTAAAAAATTGACAATGGAAAATGTATAACAATAGTTAATTGGTTTAATTGATGTATTAATAAATGGAAAATACTCATTGGTCACACAGATATGCATTTGACAAACAAAAATAATTCATTACACATTGCAAAGAGAAAAAATAGGCTACTAAAATGGTTAGAAAGAAAAATTTATTTTGTAAGAAAGTTTATTTCTTGAAATCACTGAAAGTCTTTCCAGGTTACTTTGAAAAAAATCATTTAAAATATATATATATATATATATATATATATATATATATATATATATATATATTATTGTCTTAATTTGGTAGAGGATGGGCATGTAAGCCAACTAAGCATTTTGCCAAATCCAAATATAGTATATCCAAGAGAGAAACAACATGCACATCAAAGGTGAGCAAGATACAATTCCAGAAAAGTTGCCCAGGTGAATGGGCTTATTATTAGCAGCACAGGGCAAAGTGCTTTCACAGTGCTCCCAGTTTTTAGAGGGACATTTTATAGTAAGAAGATTGGCCTGTGAAAAATCATTCTGAAAACATGGAGGAAAAGATGTCCAACAAGTATGTGGGTAGGCAAACCCAGGGAATCCACTGGTTGTTTTTCCTTAGCCAGCATCCTTAAGTAACTTATCTCCATCTTGAGGAAACCTCCCATTTCTAGAAAGCAATTTTAAAAGTATCTTTTTTGATAAAATTATTTTTCCCCTTAGTTAATAATAAAATAAGCTGACAAAGTCCTGGCTGTTTGCTTTTGAACAACATTCTTATTAAGGGCAAAAGTTTTTGCTCAAGTTTTACAAACAAGTTTGTTTTAAAAGACTTCTCATAAACCTCTCTAATTCACAGCTCTATTCAAGAATGAACTTACATCTTTGGATATACCTTTAAACAGCACCAATGTATAAAATAGATGATTATTCCCACATTTTTCTCATTTATAGAAATGGACTATCTTGGGGCTTTCTAGTTTTCCTTTTTATATGAGAATTGTATAATAAGTGAAAAGATCTGTACTGTGTCAGGATCAGATAAAGTGGTTGTTTCTGGACTTTTCATCTATGTTGCTTTCCAGTGTAGAATTCCTTGCCTCATCCATCCCTTCTTTTTGGCAGTGGTCAAAAGTTGGATGCTGGATGAAGGAAAGGCACAAGAGAGTAAGGTTGCAAATGTCAGGGTCAAAAGAAGAAACATTCTTTTTTACTGATCCTTTCTTTAAAGTAGAAACTAAACCCCTGATCTCCCACCATGCACAAAACTCAACTCGAAGTGCATCAAGCATCTAGGAATTAGACCAGAGACCCTGCTCCTAATAGAAGAAATAGTAGTCTCAAATCTTCATCATGTTGGATTAGGCCCCAGCTTTCTTAACAAGACTCCTAAAGCACAAGAAATAAAATCAAGGATCAATAAATGGGATGGATTAAAACTAAAATGCTTCTTCTCAGCAAAACAATCAATGAATGAGGTGAAGAGAGAGCCTACATTTTGGGAGCAAATTTTTGCCACACGCACATCAGATAGAGCATTAATCTCCAGGATATGTAAAGAACTCATAAGACTAAACACCAGAAAAACAAACAACCCAATCAATAAATGGGCTAAGGAGCTGAACAGATACTTCTCAGAAGATATTCATTCGATCAACAAATATATGAAAAAATGTTCAGCATCTCTAGTAATTAGAGAAATGCAAATCAAAATTACTCTTAAGATTTCCACTTACACCAGTCAAAATGGCAGTTATCAATAATACAAGCAACAATAAATGTTGGTGAGGATGTGGGAAAAAAGGTACACTTATACATTGCTGGTGGGACTGCAAATTGGTGCAACCACTCTGGAAAGCAGTGTTGAAATTCGTTAGAAAACTTGGAATGGAAAAACCATTTGTCCCAGCTATCCTGATCCTTGGTCTGTACTCAAAGGATTTAAAAACAGCATACTATAGGGACACAGCCACTTCAATGTTTATAGCAGCACATTTCACTATTATTAAACTGTGGAACCCACCTAGATGCCCTTCAATAGATGACTGGATAAAAAAAAAAAAACTGTGGTAACTATACACAATGGAATATTACTGAGTGCATAAAAGGAGTATAAAATTATGGCATTTGCAGGTAAATGGATGGAGTCAAAGAATACCAGGCTAAGTAGGCCAATCCCCAAAAAACAGATGCAGAATGTTCTCTCTGATAACTGGATGCTGACCCATAATGGGAGGGTTGTGGGGAGAATGGAGGAAGTTTGACTGGGCAAAGAGGAGATAGAGAATATTAAGCGGGTATGAGGGATAGGAAAGATGGTAGAATGAGATGAACATCATTACCTTGGGTACATGTGTGACTGCACATGCAGGTGTGACTCTACATTGGGTACAACTAGAGAAATGTGCTTCATTTGTGTACAATGAATTGAAATACATTCTGGTATCCTGCATAACTAATTAGAATAAATTCAAAAAGTAGAAACATACCTTTCATTTTTAATTGCTGTCATATTATTGAACATCCATGTGCCAAATATTTTAGGCATGTTTTATTATTTAGTTATCATTATCCTGAGAGGTATGAATAACTACCCTCTCTTTGTTTTACAGACAAGACCCTCAAAGATTAAATGGTTGCTTTTAGCTTTATGCCCTGAATAGTCAGGATTTGAATCCAGGTCTGTCAAATGGTAACATTCTTTGTATTGCATAAACTGATAGCTTTGGCAGGGGAGTTAGAAGACTCTTACGACTAATTCCAAATTTCTGCTGAGTTACATAAATTTTCTTATCTCTTGTTTGCTTTTCCTGTAAGAAGAAAGGATTGAGGTGATTCTTTTTAAAGTCATTTCTGAAGTAAAATGATTCAGTTCAAGCATAAAATGTATAGATTATCTACCAGCTCTCTTTATGGACAGCTAGTTTGGTTTGTAATGAATACTGTTTGTTTCTGACACCATCACCCTGTGGAGGTGTGAAAAAGGCATATCAGGAGCATGGGTTAAAAGAAGGTAAATTTTTGCCCAAAGTTCTCTACAGGTTTAATGCGATGCCAATCAAAATTCCAACGGCATTTCTTGTAGAAATAGATAAAGCAATCATGAAATTCATATGGAAAAACAAAAGACCCAGAATAGCAAAAGCAATTCTAAGCAGGAAGTGTGAATCTGGAGGTATAGCGATACCAGAGTTCAAACTGTACTACAAAGCAATAGTAACAAAAACAGCGTGGTACTGGTACCAAAACAGGCAGGTGGACCAATGGTACAGAATAGAGGACACAAAGACTAATCCACAAAGTTACAACTATCTTATATTTGATAAAGGGGCTAAAAACATGCAATGGAGGAAGGATAGCATCTTCAACAAATGGTGCTGGGAAAATTGGAAATCCATATGCAACAAAATGAAACTAAATCCCTTTCTCTCGCCATGCACAAAAGTTAACTCAAAATGGATCAAGGAGCTAGATATCAAATCAGAGACACTGCGTCTGATAGAGAAAAAGTTGGCTATGATCTACATACTGTGGGGTCGGGCTCCAAATTCCTTAATAGGACGCCCATAGCCCAAGAGTTAATAACAAGAATAAACAAATGGGACCTACTTAAACTAAAAAGTTTTTTCTCAGCAAGAGAAACAATAAAAGAGGTAAATAGAGAGCCTACTTCATGGGAACAAATTTTTACCCCTCACTCTTCAGATAGAGCCCTAATATCCAGAGTATACAAAGAACTCAAAAAATTAAACAATAAGATAACAAATAACCCAATCAACAAATGGGCCAAGGACCTGAACAGACACTTCTCAGAGGAGGACATACAATCAATCAACAAGTACATGAAAAAATGCTCACCATCTCTAGCAGTCAGAGAAATGCAAATCAAAACCACCCTAAGATACCATCTCACTCCAGTAAGATTGGCAGCCATTATGAAGTCAGACAACAATAAGTGTTGGCGAGGATGTGGGGAAAAGGGTACACTTGTACACTGCTGGTGGGACTGCAAATTGGTGAGGCCAATTTGGAAAGCAGTATGGATATTCCTGGGAAAGCTGGGAATGGATCCACCATTTGACCCAGCTATCGCCCTCCTCGGACTATTCCCCGAGGATCTTAAAAGAGCGTACTATAGGGATACTGCCACATCAATGATTATAGCGGCACAATTTACAATAGCTAGACTGTGGAACCAACCTAAATGCCCTTCAATAGATGAATGGATCAAAAAAATGCGGCATCTATACACAATGGAGTACTACGCAGCACTAAAAAATGACAAAATCATAGAATTTGCAGGGAAATGGATGGCATTAGAGCAGATTATGCTAAGTGAAGCTAGCCAATCCTTAAAAAAAAATGCCAAATGTCTTCTTTGATATAAAGAGAGCAACTAAGAACAGAACAGGAAGGAAGAGCATGAGGAAAAGACTAACATTAAACAAAGATGAGAGGGGGGAGAGAAAGGGAGAGAGAAGGGAAAGCATATGGAAAAGGTAGGAGACCTTCAATGTTATATAAAATTATAAGAGGTTGTGAGGGAAAAAAGGGAGAGAATTAAACAACAGCAGAGGAGGTAGAGAGGAAAGATGGGAGGGGAGGGGAGGGGAGGGGGGATAGTAGGGGATAGGAATGGTAGCAGAACACAACAGTCACTAATATGCCATTATGTAAAAATGTGAGTGTGTAACCGATGTGATTCTGCAATTTGTATTTGGGGTAAAAATGGGAGTTCATAATCCAATCGAGTCAAATGTATGAAAGATGATATATCATGAGCTCTGTAATGTATTGAACAATCAATAAAAAAATAAAAATAAAAAATAAAAAAATAAATTACGACATTGAAAAAAAATTTAAAAAAAAGAAGGTAAATTTTTGAAGAAAAGCACCTGAGCATCCAAGGAACATGGCAAACATGGGCTGACGATTTTGTGGGTAGGACCTGGCAATGTCTTTAGACACCAACTTCATAAGGTTATTATGCCTAAGTGAGTTTCTGTTTGTTTATGTTTCTGCCTGTCTCACCATCCTTCTTTGGGGATGGTGCTAGACAATACAATGATGACTCAGTTTCATTTTTTTTAGGGCCTTAAGACATTTCCAGTTAAGTGATAGGTGGCTATGAGAGAGAAACACAATGACTATTGACATAAGAGAGCTAATGCAATGGCCTAACATAAAGAAGTGTTGTTGTTGCAGTATTTATTCTATTTGTACAGTATCTTTTTCTTAATGTTGTTATACAGATAACATTGAGAGAATTAATCATTTTACATGTCAAAACATTGAAGTATAAAAAAATAATTAGGAGAAGTAAATACCCAGAAAAGAAGCAGTAGACACTTAGATTCCTCCCTGGTATAGCAGGTTAGAGACTTGGGCCAAATTTATTGCACTCAGCAGTGGTGTTGGAATGGGTGGAAGCTTGACATGGAACCCCCTTTTGCGGCTGGTCTACTGCTTACCATTCTGTACCCTGTGTTTGAGATTGAGGGCCGTGAGCTTTGTTGTCAAATGGACCTACCCCTTTTACTTGTTAGCTGTTAACTTGGAGCAAATTGCCCAAACGTTCTAAAGTCAGTTTCTTTATGAACAGAATTTGGTATAGTTAATACCTGACTTGAGTTTTCCTAAGAATTAATGTAAATTACACACACACACATGCTGGGTTTCTGTTTTCGCGACTAAAAGGCTCAGGGGTCACTCCAGTTGAACTGGGTTGACTGGGCTGCGCAAAATAACCACAAAGAGACACGAATACCTTTTCTTTGGGGTTGCTGTGATGGCTCCTCTGACCTTAAGGGTCCTCAGGGAGAGAGAGAGCAGGAGCACTCGCTGACCCCTTTTATTGAGGAGAAGCTATTCAAATGAGGCAAGGGGTCAGGTTTCAGGGGGCTGAATCTATCTTCATGATGTCCACTGTCAGCAGGTTGACTGACATCTGGGTAGGCCACACCCAAGGGCACAGTAAGAGAAGGGGACACACACAAGGCACTTCCATGGAAGATTCTATCCTAACAGGGCAAGGGGTTATATTGGGCTGTAGCAAGACAACACCCATGCATGATACACCGACCCTAGAATCCAAGAAGGGTGGAGAAAGCTCTGTCACATTTCTGTGACTGAGCGCCTCAGCACCCAGCCGGGGAGTGTGACTCAGACATGTGCAAGGTTGGTCACATACACACACACACACACACACACACACACACACTTATGTATATGTATACACACACCCATTTATTTCAATGCCTGGCATATGGACAATGTATCATAAATGCTAGAAGTTCTTATGCTCAGAATATGTCAAAACATTGATTCTGGTGAAGTTATAGAGCATGATAACCGGGGCTTATCTCTGACTCAAAATATAATTTATGTATAGTTGTAAGGATCCATCTTTTACTTCTCTGAATTGATAAAGTATAATCTGTACTTCATAGAGTATCATTAGATGTTTTGAAATGAAACATAAGGAGAATATACATAATAATCACATTTGTGTATCCACTACCAGCTTAAGAAATAAAAAATTGCTAGAAGGCCGTCCTCCCTATGTTTTTAATATGTCTCTTATAAACATAATTGGACTTTGTTTATGTAATCTGAATATTTTGTGTTTGCTGGTAAGTTTAGTCTGTTTATATTAGTATCATTACTGATATATTTGAACTTAGTTCTACTGTATTATCTGTTTTCTATTTATCTGACTATTTTGTGATACCGTTTTCCTAATGATCTGCTCTCTATTGGTTAGAGCAACTTTATTTCTCTTTATTCCTTTTTTTCCTTCTGTTGATCATCCTTCAAGTTGTAACATGCATCTTTCACTTTGCAAAATCTAACGTTGAAATCAGTGTCTACCATTTTTCTCAACAATAAAGACATTGGAAAACTAATTCTTATCACCCTCTACCACTGGTTTTGATCAGTATTTTATTTCCATTTTTTTAGTTACCCAAAGTAGACTTTATTAATTGGTATTGTTACATTTAATTTTTATATTAACTTACATTGTTTTCTGATACTCAGATTGTGAATTCCTTAATTAAGTGGATATTCTCATTTTTTTTAAGATTTTCAAAAGAAACAACCAGACGATTCCGCTCCAAGTACAAGTAACAGCCAATCAGATTTGTTTTCTGAAGAGACCACCAGTGACAACGATAATACCTCGATAACCACGCCAACTCTTAGTCCCAGCCAGCAGCCGCTTCCGACAGAACTGAATGTAAATTCACCGAGTAAAGAGGAATGTAAGTGCCTGGATTTTGAGAGGTGGTAGAGAGAGCAGCCTAAGAAATGTATTATGAGCTTCTTGGTAATGCCTCATGCTCATGGATGGGGCGGGGAGGGGGGTGGAGTGGGCAGCAGTTCTTTAAATTCAAGGTAAGTATTCACACATAGAACCCATGTTCAGCAAGTTAGATAATAATTTTCAGCCATTCCACAGAGTGAAAGTTTTTCTTGGATGATAGATTTTTACATTAATTGTCAAAGTACACAAAGTTTTAAGCCAGTATATAGCAGTGACTCTCAGTTCTAGTTGCACATTAGATTCTACTGGGAAATTTTTTTGGCGGCAGCGAGCGGGAGAGTGGGGTGGTGGTATTGGGGATTGGACTCAGGGGCACTTATCCACTGAACCACATCCCCATTTTTGTTTTATTTTGAGGCAGGGTCTTGCTAAGTTGCTGAGGCTGGCTTTGAACTTGATATCTTCCTGCCTCAGCCTCCTCAGTTACTTCGATTACAAGTGTGCACCACCACACCTGGCTATACTGGGGACTTTTAAAATAATTTTAATCGTTAGCTTCACTTTTGATTTTAACTTAATTAGTCTACATGGAGGCCCTATAATATCTGTCTTCTCTTTCTCTCTCTCTCTCTCTCTCTCAAGCTCTGCAGAGGATTCTAATATGCAGCAAGAGTTTAGAGCCACTGGTCTAGGGAACTTAACCCTGTCTTTAACTAGATCTTGACTGTTACTAAGCATTTAACTTAGATAATAATACCATATATAGAACACAAGGGAGTAGTTTATTTTGTTTACTCTTCTTCTATATGTCCTTCAGTAATGAATACTGTTATACATGTGATATGGAAGTTTATTGTCTACTGAACCTTTATAATGCTCTCTTTTGGGACACAACTATAACTAATAGTACTTGTTGATGGCACAGCAGTTTTTGCCTTTTAAAATCTTTATAAGGTTGGAATTTAGTGTTTCAAGTTTCATGAATATCCATAAATGTGATAGTTCATGAAGTTGTTGTAGGCAGTTTTTTTGCTGTTGTGACTGAAAGTCTCGACCTGAGCAATCTTAGAGGAGGAACAGTTTATTAGAGGGCTCACAGTTTAAGAGGTCTGAGTCCATAAACAGCCGGCTCCATTCCTCATGGTTCAAGGTGAGGCAGGACATCATGGCAGAAGAGTGTGGCAAAGGGAAGCAGCTCACATGGTGATCAGAAAGCAGAGAGAGGTCTCCACTTGCCAGATAAAAAGATGTACCCCAAAGCCACACCCCCCCAATGAACCACTTCCTCTAGCCATACTACCTGCCTCCAGTTACCACTCAATTAATCCCTGTAATCCCATAGGGATTAACTCACTGATTAGGTTGAGGTTATAACTCAATGATTTCTTCTCAAACTTCTAGCATTGTCTCACATGTGAGCTTTTGGGGGACATCTCACATCCAAAGCATAACAGATGTTCTGTTCACTAATTTTAGAAAAGTTAGGAGAGAACAAAGATTTATCCAAATCATATTCAGATATAATTAGAATATAAAAGACAGTTTTCAAAGAATTTATTATTTAGCAGGAGAAATTAAATGTATTTGTTATGTTGTATCAGTTTATTAACCAGAAGTGACTCCACCCCCACATCATTTGATAATGTCTGAAAGCCAGAAATATTGCTGAACATCCTGGGTTGCATAGGACAGCTTTCCCTCCACAACCAAGAGTTATCCAACCAGACATGTCAGTATTGCTGAAGTTTAGAAACCCTGATACATAGTTGATGCACCAATATTAATGGACCTTAAATGCTGAAAATAGGGACTGTCGAAGAAAGGCATTGGGCTCCTGGAGGAAGTGATATTGAAGATGGATAGAAGGTAGTGAAAAGATATTCTCCACACAGTAACATGAGCTGTGGAATAAAGCTTCATGGCATTCTTCATTGTCTAGTGAGTCCTTTAGAGACATTTGTGGAGGAGAATGGAGAACAAGGCTGGAAAAGTAAATTATGATCAAGCTGTAGAAGCTTCAATGCCCAGCTAAGCTACTTGGGCCATGATAAGCAGAGAAAGTGATAGCATTACAGTTATTTTTAAGAAGTAATCTGATAGTATTGAAAATTGGAAGTACTATAATGGAATAACATTATAGAGAGATCATTTTTAATATTATGATTTGTTGAGTGGAACCAGGGCAGACAGTAGGAATCATTTAAGAGGAGATAAAACGGATGGTAGTGGTAATGCTAAGGCAGTAGGTTTTGTTTTGTGAAAATCAGTTTGGTGTCATGTATTTAACTGTGGAGCTGATCAAAGCTTTGGTCCCCTGTCTTAAAAAAAAATACACACCATTCATTTGTGTGCAGTATTCCACAACATTATAAAGTTCATTATAAGCCCTTAGGTCAAGAACTTAATAGTGTAAGGGAAAAGTGGGAGCTGGTCAGGATCTCATCTGATGGAACCTGGATTGGAGCTGCACATACCAGGAATACACTACCACAAACCAATTTCAGTCAGCCAAAATGTAGGTGAGACTGAGATAATAATGGCTGCCTTTGACTGAGCACTTTATGTACAAGACAGATTCTACTTGTTTTGCATATTTTCTTTTATTCCTCATGACAACCCAGTGAAGTGGGTATTATCATTATCCCCATTCTGAAGATTATGAAACAGGCATAAAGAGATCATACAATATGCCTGTGATCACAAACTAATAGATACCACGACCAGGATTCAGATTCAGGCATTTGGCTTAAGTTCATGCTTTTAATCATTTAATTCACAATATAAAATATACTTGTTGCAGAGAATATTCATACTGGCAAAGTCAGTGCTTGCTCTGCCTATAATCAAGGTCTGTGGAAACCCAAATTATAACTAAAAGTTACTTTAATTCATCTTGAAAAATCAAAACAGGAATTAGAAATAAACATATTCATATGATTAAAACATTTTCTTTGGAGGGAAACCTTCATGGGAAGCTGACCAATAACAAAAATTTATATAGCAAATTATGGGTTCAGAACAAGTAGAGTTAAATTAAGTGAATTTTTAAGTAAAACATGCTGAATGTCTGGTATGCCCTAAGAACATATGGAGTAAGTCTTATTTCACTGTAAGATTCCATCTTCAGACCATTTCCCCTTCTGCTGCCTGGACTTAGTCCTTCCTCGAATTCTAGAGCCTCTGGGATACAATTCTTTCTATATTTTCATAGCTTACTTGCCTAGACCATTGTAGAATGCCATGCATTTTCTTCTGATATATAAATGCCTGAAGTCTGATAAGGATGTTTAGTTCTGCTAACATTAGATACATTCTCTCTCTTTCTGGGGACTGCCTTATGCTCATCTTAGCGTTATACTCTCTGAAGGTCATCACATTTCCTAATTCCTCAGGTTTTCATACATCTAGGGGAAATGAGGAGATTTGCCAGTTTGAGATGACATTGACTTAAGTTTGTATTGTGTTCAACTGAGGAGGTTGAGTTGGCACTCAGGAGAACACAGTGAAGGTTCCATGTAATAACAGTAGTTTAAGCTTTAGGGGTTAAATGCCAAAGATGAGACCTACAAAAATCAGTGAGGATGGACTTTGAGTGAAACCCCCACATTTAGAGAACAAAAGTGATGAGGCAACTGAAGATGTCAAAGAGGAGAATAATGATGGTGGGTGGACAAGGTCACAAAAATCAAGCAACATGTTATTGAGTGTAGGGTTTAATAATGATGATAACAAAATGTTTACTTCATATTTATGAAGTGTTTGCTCTATTATAAGTACTCTTCTTAGCTTTTTATAGATATTGACATTTGATTGTCAATAAAGCCTATGAGGGGAGAACTTTTTATTATGTCTATTTTTATAGATGAGAAAGTTGAAGCACAAAGAGGTCCAGTAACTTCTGCCTAAAGGTAAAGAGCTTCTGTTTGGCAGAGGACCCCATATTCTAACACACTAATTTAGATCCATAGTCTTTCCTTTCACTCTAGCATATTGCCTAAATGTTGTGAAAATTCTGAAGAAGTTATAAACTGACAAGAGGCATTTGGATTTGGTGATTATGAAACTGGTTACCTTAATAAACTATTTCAACTATTTGTACTTTCATTTAGCAGTCTTCACTCAGTGCCTGCTATATGTTAGGCACTAGGTTTAGTGCTGGTACAGAAATGAATAAGATTAGATATCTACCCACAGGGAAGTCACCTTTTCAAATAGAGATTCTGGCTTGTTCTCCCAGATAGGCACATAATAATATTGTGGTATAATGAAGGCAGATGCCAGCAGTGATTAACAGACATGTCATTTGCAAAAGCCTTCCCATTTGGGCTTTACTACACCTTCTAAGTTGAAGGCAACTGTGCTAGAGTAAGGAAGATGTATGCCAGTTTGTTAAAGCTGTCAGGGTGAATGCTTTGTAAGTCAAGGTGAGGTAATTAAAGTGATTGTCAAGTAGCAGTGATGACCATGTGAGATTAGATATGCCAAATCTTTCATATTTCTTCATCTGTGACCTACTTGGGAGAAGGAGAAAGAGGCAGCTGGGAGTTACCTATCTTGCTATTCATAGCGACCACAATTTTATGTGTTGGTCCTTCTTGGCTTCCCCTGCAGATGTATAGAAAAGTGTAGGGTATAGGAGTTGCTATCAGTACTGCATAATCTTTAATATTTAGTAGGTATAGATCTTTGCTATCATGTTGATCTGGAAATGCTGTACTTTCATTGGAGTTTGTTGAAGTTTTAAATTTTTTTCCCTTAATAATCAAGAGAATGAGTATTGCTTAAATCTACTTTCAACCTCTTACTGTTAAATGAATATTCAGAAAGTGGGTGAGTTTGATATATTTCATTTTGAAAAGACTGAACAGCTGTTGACAAAATTGAGTAAAGTAGAGAATTCTGGGACAGATTTTTAACCAAAAGAGTTTTGTAAAGCAACTGACTAAAGGTCAAATAAAGCAGTTATCTAAAAGTTCTAAGTGCTACTTCTCTGTCAGAGCACACATACCTCTCCTTCACAGTGTGTGACTGTAGAAGAGTACACAGAACATTGGCTGTTAGAAATCTTTCAAAATGGTGTGAGCAAAATTCAAATAGTGACTTTTTCACAGCAGTTAGGTGCTATTATAATGCTGACAGCTAACATTAAGTGATTACCAAGTACTAGGTACTGTTCCGAGTATGTTACAGGTGTTAGAGTACTTCATTTCAATAATTACTCTGTAAAGTAGGTACTTTTATTATACCCATCTCACAGATGTGGAAACAGGCACTGTGTGATTCAGTACCTTGCTAACTATCACAGAGCAGTCTAGCTCTATACTGACCTGAATATCACCACACCATAGCTGCCTATTTCTAGAGTGCTTTATAGTCTAAAGAACATTGCATACAATTGTTGGCTCTATGGAAGAAGGGGGTGTTAGATACTGAAAAAACAATAAAATTCTTTCTACTTTTGCTACTACCTATTTATTGTTCTTTCCAGGTTTTTCTTAAGGGAAATAAAATGTGATTTGAATGTCTCTTTTTATTTTGTTTTTAATTGACATAATAACCGTACATACTCAGAAGTTACAGTGTGATGTTTCAATATATGTATACAAAATATAATGATCAGATCAGGGTAATTGACATATCTGTCACCCCAAACATTTACCATTTTTGTGTTTTGAGAACATTCAAGACCCCAAAGCTGTTTTAAAATATATAATTAATTGTTGTCAACCATAGATAGCCTACTATACTATAGGAGTCCTAATTGCACCCTGTACCTGTTAACCATTTACTCTTCATCCCTACCTCCCTGTCACACTTTTCTCAGTCTCTGTTGACCACTATGCTCTTCTCTACTTTTGTAAGACCAACTTTCTTAAACTTCCATGTATGTATAAGTGAGAGTGTGGTATTTATCTTTTTGTACTTGATTTACTTCATTTAATATAATGTCCTTCAATCTCATCAATATTGCTGCAAATGGCAGGACTTTCTTTTTCTTATTTATAGCTAAATAATATTCCATTATGTATATGTACCACATTTTCTTTATGTATTTATCCATTGATAAACACCTATGTTGATCCATACCTTGGCTTTTATAAATAATGCTGCAATAAACAGAGAAGTGCATGTTTATCTTCAGCATACCAATTTTCTTCCTTTGGATATATACCTAGTACTGAAATTACTAGATTAGATGTTCTAGCTCTTATTTGTGGAGAAACCTCCATACTCTTTTCCACAATGGTTGTAGCAGTCACATTCTCACAGTGTATGAGAGTTCGCCTTTCTCCAATCCATGTCAGCATTTGCCATTTTTTGTCATTTTGATAATGGCCTTTCTGAGATGATATGATCTCATTATTTTGATTTACATTTCCCTGATGATTAGTAATGTTGAGTAGTTTTTCATAAACTTGTTTGGTACTGTTTGTCATTTTTTGAAATTTTTCTTTTAAATTGGATTATTTGGGGAGTTTTGCTGTTGAATCCTTTATTTTTCTGGATATTAATCTCTTGTTAATATTCAGCACATATTTTCTCCCATTTATTAGGTTGTCTCAACTATATTGTTTCCTTTGCTATGCAGAAGTTTCTTAATATGACAAATTCCATTTGTCAATTTTTGCTTTTGTCACCTATCTTTCTGGGATTGTATCCAAAAAAAAATCTTTCCAAGACCAATATCCCAAAGTGCTTCCAGTATGTTTTCTTACAGTAGTTTCATAGTTTTGGCTCTTACATATAAGTCTTTAAACCATTTTTGTATAGAGTAGGAGATTGGGGGTCTAGTTTCATTCCATTGCACAATCCCTTTTTCCCACTATCATTTTTGAAGAAAGTTACCTTTCTCCAGTGTATATGTTCTTGCCACATTTGTTGAAAATCAGTTGGCTCTAGTTGCATGGATTTATTTTTTGGGTTCTCTATTCTATTCCATTGGTCCCTGTGTCTGTGCCAATACCATGGTCTTATGGTTACTATAGCTTTGTAATATGCTTTCAAGTTAGGTATCATGATGCCTTCAACTTTGTTCTTTTTATTCAGGTTTGCTTTGGCTTCTCAGGGTCTTTTATAAATTCCATATGAATTTTAGGGTTGTACTTTCTATTTTTGTGAAGATACCTTCCCTGTTGAAATAAAAGGAATCACTGAATCTGTAGATTGTTTTGAGTAGTATGGAAATTTTCATAGTACTAGTTCTTCCAGTCCACGAATATGAGATATCCTTCCGTGCGTGTGTGTGTGTGTGTGTGTGTGTGTGTGTGTGTGTGTGAGAGAGAGAGAGAGAGAGAGAGAGACCAACCAACCAACCATATAGCCACCCACTGTTAAATCTCTTTCATCATTATTTGTAGATTTTATTATAGAGATCATTTATTTCCTTACTTAAATTTATTCCTAGCATGTTTTTTGTAGCTGTTGAACAGGATTGCTTTTTTGATTTCTTTCTCAGCTATTTTGTTATTGGAGTGAAAGAGTTTTATGGTGGCATCTTTAGGTTTTTATGTATATAAGATTGTGTCATCTACAAACAAAGATAATTTTATATCCTCCTTTCCAATTTAGATGCCCTTTATTTCTTTCCCTTGCCTAATTGCTATGGTTAGCTATGCTGAATAAGAATGGGAGGTGGGCATCCATGTCTTACTCTACACCTTAGAGGAAATGTTTTTGATTTTTCCCCATTTAGTATCATGTTAGCTGTTTTTTTTTTTTCATATGTGACCTTAATCGGAGAGTTATTTTCCCGAAGACATTTTGTTTGTTTGTTTGTTTTGTTTTAGTACTGAAGATTGAACCCAGGAGTGCTTTACCATTGAGCTACATCTCTAGTCATTTTATTTTTAAGTTTGAGACAGGATCTTACTGAGTTGCTTAGACTGACCTCAAACTTGTGATCCTCCTGCTTCAGTCTCCAAAGTTGTTGGGATTATATGTGTGCAACACTGTACTTGGCTAATGATGTTGAATTTTATAGAATACTTTTTTTGCCTACCAAGAGGATGCTGATTCCATTGAATTGTTTGTATTCCCTTACATCTCATCAAGCCTTCCTCAAGATCATTATTTTAAATTTCTTTTCATAAAGGCATTTCATAAAGTTCCTTTTCTTTGGTGTCTGTTACTGAAGAATTATTGTGTCTCCATGTGTGTGCCATATTTCATTGCTTGTCATGTTTTTTGTGCTATGTGTTAATATCTGAGCATCTCATCAAACAATTACCTTTTCCCATTTTATGGTGATTTGGGTGGGGGATGGGAGAGTAGAGATTTCTTCCTGTGGATGGATGCTAAGGTGTTCATTGAGTAGAGTGTGTTAGCTTTGTTTCTTAGCAGAATCCAGAATCTGTTGTCAGTGCAGTTTCTTCAGCTATAATCCTTATCAGAGATGTTTGCTGTTCTATCGTAACTTAAGCCACTAGTACTTGTGACTGCAGTGTGTGATACAGTCTTTCTGGTGAAGGCTGTCAGCCTGGGCTCAGACATTATGGGCTGGCTGACTGTGTAGAAAGCTTTCTGATGGGTGGGGCTACTGCCTGGCTGGTTGATGAATCCAGCTTAGGTGACACTGCTGCTCAGTTAATTGTATCCCCAACACCTGGCCAGCTGTTCGATGACTGTTGGCACATATGGACTTCGTCATTCCACTGTTTGTTTATTAGCTTCCTCTCTGTGCAAGTCCTCTTGTTCCTTAGGGCAGGGGGTGCTGTATGGATCAGAAAGCCAAGGTCTTGACCTTTCTGCTGTGCCTAGATCAAGTAACCATGGCTGAGGTTCTGCAACCACACATGAGTATGGTACAATGATGGCAGAATCTCAAAAATCAAGGTATGTTGTGCCTATTAGCCTTCAGAATGGGATACACTCTAGCAGCTGGCCCAGTTTCAAAATGGCACAGAGTTGTAGTAACTTGGGTCACAGGGAATGGGGTGCTTCAATATGGGGTCCTATATTACAGCTAGGACATTATAGTCATTTCAATTCTTAACTCTCCATAAACTGTTTGATACCTTTGAAGGTGGTGAAAGATCTCCTGTGATTGCTGAAGTTTGCAGTAGTGATGGAATTATTGATGGTGGTGCAGTCTCCAGCTTATCTTTTCCTTCTAAGGAGAAGTCTGTCTTGGCTCTGAGCTGGTTGCAGAGCCATGGTGCCCTGCTCATGTCTCTGTAGTGCTACCTGGTTTTTTGTTCTCAACAGGAATCCTGGCTTTACCTGGTTAATCTTCATTGTATTTCCTCACTCATTCTGGTTGTAATATAATTGTTTATTCTTTGTTGTTAACTCTCTTTGTGGGGACAACAAGCAATAAGTAGCTCTTTGTTCAGCCATCTTGCTGATGTCATCTTTAGTTTTTTTTCTTGATCCAACTTTTGTAGAAAGAAAGGATAATGTCAAGGACTGGGGATATAGCTCAGGGTAGAGCATTCGCCTTTATGCCTCAGGTCTTGGGTTCAATCCCCAGCATTCGTACACACAGATTGGAAAGGATAATGTTAGGTTGTTAGAACACTGAAATTAGTTGTTATTTTTGTTATTCTTAAGTAATAGGGAGATGATTGCCCATCTTAAATCAGTCTTAGTAGATTAGACTTAAAAGATGAGAAAATGTTTCCTTCATCAGTTCTGCAGATCAACTTTCTGTTGTCTTAAAGGCCTGGGCATCGCTACTTCTGGCCTGTTTGACAGCTTCACAGTGTGTGTATCCACCTGGGTTTGGGGTGTAGTCCATAAGATGGAAGTATTGGAGGAGCCTTAGCTAGTCTGTTTCTTTTTAGGAGAGGAAGAGAGTTGATGCCTGCTAGTAAAGAAGATATTATTGTCAAGAAATAGGCCTGTTTTTAGATATTCTACATTCTGAGATAGGATTTACCTTATAGAGAATGTTCTTTTAAGCTCTAGAGGCACATATTTAGAATTAGGCTGGGGATGTAGTTCAGTGGTAAAGCACTTCTTAGCATGTGAGAGATCCTGAGTTCAATCCCCAGCACTGGTAGAGCGCTTGCCTGTCACTTAAGAAACACCAGGTTTGATCCTTAGCACCACATAAAAATAAATAAATAGAAAAATAAACTTTAAAAAAAAAGAGAATTAAATAGTTACCAACCCATTTATAAAATTATAGTTTGCAACAGGGCTTGTAAACTACAACATATGGACCATACCTAACCCATCACCTGTTCTTGTACAACCTGTATGCAAAGAATGATTTTTACATTTTTTTAAATGGTTGAAGAAAACCAAAAGAATGGTATTTTGTAAAGTGTGGAAATTAATGAAATTGTATTGGAACAGCACCGCTTGTTCATTTATATACTGTTTATGGCTGCTGCTGTGGACAACAGCAGAGTCCATAGTTGCTGTAGAGATTCAGTGACCTTTTATAGAAGAAGGTTGCATACCCATTTGACAAAGCACTTTGACAAACATTATGTTCATGGGGTTTTTCTGACAGCGTGTAGCACAGGTAGGGCAGATAGTTCCCTTCCTAGTCCGCAAATGAGAAGAAGGAGGTTTGAATGGTGATATACTTTGAGTTACACAGCAAGGCCAAAGACTAGGCCACAGCTCAAATCTGGACCTGTGTATTGTGCTTTTTTTTTTTTTTTTTAGTTTTGCATAGACACAATATCTTTATTTTGTTTATTTATTTTTATGTGGTGCTGAGGTTCAAACCCAGTGTCTCTCAGGTGCGAGGCGAGCGCTCTACCACTGAGCCACAACCCCAGCCCCCCTATGTTATGCTTTTTACCCTTTTCTTTACTGCATCTACCCAAGAGATGCTTTTATGTTAGCCAAAAGAAAATACACTTAAAAAGTAAAAACCATATTAACCAGAATGTTAGGGAAAATTTTTACTGATCAAAGCTTTATTTCCATTTACTGCCTGGACTTTCTCTAATGTGATACTAATTTCCAAACTAGAAATTTGAAAACATTTTTTACCTGTGGTTAAATTGATTTTTTTTGAGGGAGATTCTAATTGTTTCCTTGGAAACGGGTTTCTGGTGATACCTATTCCCCCAGGGATTAGGGAGGGCTGGGGGAGGAAAAAATGGTAGTGCTGTTTAGCAGATGTCCTTACTAGATTGCCTCTGAATCTGACAAAGCCATATCTTTCCTCTGAAATTCATGTCACTGCCACCAAGTGGCTAAACTTGTTTGTTTTTACTAACATTTCTCATAATCTCTAAATGAAATCAGTTTTCCCTTTTCCAGATTGTCTTCTTCTACAGGACAGATATTAGGTAAAATAGGCTGGCGCTTTTTTTTCTAGTAAAGCATTTGGGAAATATTACCTATTAAAAATATTTTATGACTTCCTGCTGGACTGGTTTTAAGTGAAATATGGTGGGGAGATTTATTTACAGTTCTCTCTGTGAGTGCCTTTCTTTAATGAAGCTCAAAGCATCAGGCCATTTATCAGAGATAATTATACAACAGATGGAGCTTTTCTGATATATAATAGTCTCAAAGTAGAAGATTCTTTTCCATAATAAAGAATGCCCAAACTTTAAGTGTCTCTTTTGATTTTAATTTAAGGGATTTTTTTCCTTGTGCATTTATTTATTAATCCTGAAGCTGGTTCTGTAAAGCATGCTGCTATTATTAGGACACTGTGCTAAAACAATCGATACTTTGTAGTATCATTTGATAATGTACTGTTACAGGCTATATTGAATTGAATGTCTGCAATTCACCAGGAATCAGTGTACAGAATCATTAACTTAATCCTCATCAAAATGCAAAAAGACTTGAGTAGTTAGCAATGTTTTCTTATAGATATTATTTTGTTTCATAATATTTTCTGGGCAGAACTTGTTCAAGCACTTCAACTTGTGGTCATCTGACCTCCAACTTGTGATGAAAATAAGAACCAAATTACAGCAGAATCATAATTTTTAAAGTACTCATTTGCTGGCTTTTTTCTCTTTTTCTAAACTTTTAATCCTGCTTCTAAGTAAGAATGACTACATTCTTATCTTTTGAATTACAAAGATTTAGGTTTACATTGAATAGAAAGTGAAAATACTCTTTTAATGCCTCCACCCCCTCCACCACCAAATACTCACTCTTTCCAGAAATAACCATGTTTATTCATTTTAGAAGGTATTTTTTTTGGTCACAGTTATATATACTATGTAGGTTTTGCTTATTTTTATATAAATAAGAACATATAACACATAGTACTTTTAACTTGCCCTTTACTTAATATTAAAATTTCTTTCTTCTGGTATGTTATCTTTTAATTGTGATTTGGGTACCTCATAGTTCATTAGAAAATACTCTTTTAATTTATATATGTTTATCTTTTGTCTTCTAGGTTTGCATCTTTCTTAGAAGGCTTTCTGAATAATAGGGTTATAAAAAGATTTTTATGTTGTTCATACTTTTCGTAGTTTATCTTTTTCTACATTTAGCAATTGAACCAGTCCACAATTTATTTTGTATATGATATGAGGTATAGGGATTTGTATGTAAGTATTTATTTTTGCAGATGGTTAACCAGTTATCCCAAAACCATTCGTGTGAATAGTCTTGGTTTGAAATGCCATTAATATTATATAAGTATACATTGGTTTCTAGTCTCTCTATTTTGTTCCATGGGTCTACTTTGTGTAATCTTAAAACTGGAATATAACTTTAGTGGTATGTATTAATATCTGATGGAATTAGTCCTCCTTAGTTTTTCTTTTCCTAAAATTTTGTTGGCTATTTTGTAATTTTCTTTTTAATGAATTTTATATTCAGCTTGTCAAGTTCTCTTTAAAAATTAGTTTGTTTTGAAAGGATTATATCGAATATGTAGATTTAAGAATAATTGACTTTTGTATAAAACTATTGGGACCTTCTCATATAGGAATATAGTTTATCTTCATTAAAACCTTTTTATATGTTCTTGAACAAAGAGTCATGTTCTGAAAATAGGACAGTTCTTGCTAGAATTTCTTCTTTGAGCTTTATAGTTTTGTTTATTCACTCTAATGGAACTACATTAATTTTTCTAGCAGTATTTCACAAATAGAATGTTGGTTGTAGATTTCTTGTAGATATATTTTTTAAGGTTAAAGAAACCCCTCCCATTTTAAATTAGAGTTGGGTGTTGGAATTTTATAAAATGCTTTTTCAGCATCAATTGAGATTTTTCACATGGTATTTATCCTTTAATATGTAATCTCTTAATTTTTAATGTACTTCTAGTGTTAAGCCATCTTTGCATTCTTTGAAATACTCTTGCAGTATACTATTGAACTCAATATAGTAATTTTATTTGAAATGTTATCTTTTGTATAAGTCAGAGTTAATTTTGTGTATATGTGTGGTTGCATGTGGACATGTTGTTCCCATCTAGTTTGGGTATTCCATTAGTCTCAGAGAAAACTTTTCATCTGTTTCTGTATTCTCTCCTCTTCTTCTATCATTATTACATTGTTGTAATTGCTCTATTTTATTATTACATATAAGCAACATTTCTTCTTTAATTTTTTTGAGATTAAGTAGTTTACTCTAAATTGCACAACTAAGCTACTAAGTGTAGCCAATTTTGGTTAAGCGTTCTCTCTTAACCCTTACAGTCTTGGATTGACAGATTATTCTCTGGGTTATGCTCTCATCTTAAGATGTTCTGAAAAGGTTACTGGTCTTAGGTTTGTCCCTAATGACCTGGGTTATCTCAGGCAAGTCACTTCCTTGAGTGATGTTTTCTTCTCAGTAACATCTGGATGTTTTCTTCTCGGTAACATCAGGGCTTGGATAAGATGATATCTAAAGTCCTTGCTCATTTGTGGCTTCTGTTCTTAAATTCTGATGCTATGTAGTATGTCTGTTCATAAGTTTTAAGTTTTATACTGGTCTGAGTAGCATGATAAAATCTTGTGCCATCCTGTTCCTTCATGCCCAGGTTGTCAGACATCCCTTTGTCTACCTTATCCATGCTGTGTATATGCTACTTGCACCTTCGCTACCAGTGGCTAAGTTATCAGACCCACAATGCTTATGTTTAAGTAACCCTTATTTTACTTAATAATGGCCCCAAAATGCAAGAGTAGTAATGTTGTACTTTTATTATAACCATAATCTCCAAACTGTTCTTGCTTCTAATAGACTCAGTAAATACTTAAGGATTTAAATATTTAGGAAACTTTTATTTTCAATTTTTCTTTACCTTTTAAAGCCTACTTTTATGTGTTTGATACGTTAAAAAAAAAAAAAAGCTTCTCATTGCTTTCAACCATTCGGAATAGAAATAAACAATTCAAAAGTCAGGGTCACTATCACATTTGGAGATTTGAGTGGTGACAGTTCATCTCAGACTTTGGAACATTGGAAATTAGTGTCTGTCTCTCTCTGCCCATCTGTCCCCCTCTCACTTCTTCTCTCCCCCTACCTCTCTCTTAGAAAAATAGCACCCTGCCTATTGTGAAATAAGTCTTTTTGTTCATGGCTATTACTTCTATCATCTGAATTTCCCCTTTCAAGATTCCTCTTTGCAAGAGAGAAGACTAGCAAACTTTAATTTTCATTTTCTAAGGTGCCTTAAAAAGTCTGCAAATCTGAAAGGTTAGTTTCCCATAAAGATTTCCTCAGGCACCTGTAAGATTATACAGATATTGATATTTAGACTAGGTTTTGAGTAACATCATCACTGCACACACACACCCTCACACATACTGATTTTTTAAAATGTTTTTATTAAATTAAATGCTCTATGTTTTTCTCTAAAAGTAAAGGTCACAGTGAATAACCACACTTCACGCAGCTTCAACTTTTCTAGTTGTCATATTGTTTTTATATTTTGTGTAAGTACAGAGAATGGGTGACACTATTCTGATTTTAAGCTTTATTTATGACAAAAAGTTTGGCTGAAAAAAAACTTATTATACTAGGAAAATCCATTTGAATGTGTTAAATGTAGTCATTTTAACCTTACTTATATTTTGTGTTTGTGAAATTCTCTCTGAAATTCAGGATTGCCAATACCAAAAAATGACTGTATAACTTTGCATTTTATGTTCATGTCTTCTGTTATTTCATAAGCCATCTCACTTCTTAATCTATCAAAAAGATAATTAAATCAGATTTAATAAAGACAACAGGATGCCAGTTCAGTAAGCCTTTTTTAAAATTCTGAAATATCAGTATAACCCCCTCACTACATAATTCATACTATGACATTTTCAAGTACTAGTGGCAAAGAGAGGTCCTGTTAATATGCTCTTCAATGATCATTTCTGTCTATAAAGCAAGAAAGTTGACTATCAGTACCTTTTATTCACTGTCACTCTGAATACACTGCCAATAGTGGTACTGTGGGAGGAACTCAGCAAAGAGACAGAGAAGGAGGACACCTGTGTCCTAAATTCCGTTTTAAAGTCCGTTGGGTAGTACTTGTGGCCTGAATTGATGGCTTATTTTCATTCTTCCTGAAGCCCCCTGTGAAAAACATGCACAAGTTACTTCCTTTTCTGAGGAAGACATTCCAGCCATCTTTCAGTTCTTGATGCAACCCAGCATTTATAGAACACTCTTGTCAGCTGAACTATTAAACAAACAAACAAACAAACAAACAAAAAAACCAGAAACGAAAGAAAAAAGGTTCTTCCAAAACCAAGAGGTATCTCCATTGATGTTATGAAAAGCATGCATGTGTTGATGATAAAATGCAAATTTATGAATCTGAGTTAGGCCTTATTTAAGCCTGTAAATAGTCAAAACTGAAGCCTAAATTAGAGAGGTGACAGCCCCTAATTTCATATCCATATTAAATATGCTTTGTCACAAGAGATAATATGGTGTCTAAAATTAGAACTGATTCTATTAGCCAGGTGAGAGATATTTTAGCCTCCCAAAAATGAATTCTGGTTTTTACTTTCAGGGTGATAATGTCTTAGAAGCTCACTGTTAATTGTTGTTGGGCTTTGTCACATTATCACATCTGAAAAACTGATATTGAGTAAATTCACCTACCTATGTAATTCACCTTCCTATGTAAGTAGCAGGAATAGAATGTCCTGGTTCAAAATTATGACTGTAAAGTTTGTTCCACTCACATGCCTTTATTTTCTTAAATGTTAACATTTTTTTGAGAATGGGCAAATTTATTATTATTATTTGCATTCAACACATCATTTGCAGGACTATAGTAAGCCATTCGGCATGTAAGGCGTAGGGAGAAATTGAAAAATACATTAATCTTTAGATTCGTTGATCTGCTCTGTTCTCAGAGTGTAGCCTGAGCATCTTATACAGTTCCCAAGACCCACTCAGGGGTCTTGAAGTCTTTCCTTTGCCAACTACTTATCTGTAGAAGGGCAGGTTTCCTTCAGATGCTTCATATAAATATTGCAATAGATTGCATTCGGATCAGATTTAAAATTTAAGTGTCTGTCTTTAAGCCAGTTTACTTTGTTTTTTAAAATTGTAATTATGTTTTATAAAAATGATTTTTTGGTCGAAACATAATTTTCTTTGTTAATTTGAAAGGAAAACATTTTTAAATTTTGTCATTAAAAATTTCAAATAGGGTAAATATAAATAAATATGTAACCTACATAAAGAAAAGTTCAAAATTTTTAAAGGTAGAAAGTTTATCTCAAGACCAAAACTTTTGTGAACTGCTTTGCTAAATTAACATATACATATTATGGAAATCAACTTTTTTATTTAATAATTGTGCTTCCCTTCTGAATACCTAATTATATCCAGTAATTGCTTTTGTCTTGGATTATCGTCACTTAATGGTGAAAAACATATTTTGAACAATTACTGTACTAGATCACTAGCGTGGAGTGAAACTGTCTCTGCCCTTGAGGCTCATTTTATTAATGCATGCTGTTTCTTGGTCAGGAGAAAGCCTTTCTTCTAAAACATCTCCAGGTCTAACCAGGGAGATCTACCTCGACCCTAAGAGCCTGTCAGTATTGGGCACATGCAAAGAGCACTCCTGATTTAGGTTTGCTCTTAGCACTGTTGCATGAGGAAGATAGTGTAAGAGAATTTTAACTTTATTTCTATTGAGCAGATAGGCTAATAATTATGCATATACACCCCTAATATTTGCAGATGACCAGCATACAGTTATTCAGGGGAATTACGGTGGATATGGTAATGAAATTTTGTTGAGAAACCCTTTTCAAGCAAAATAGATAAGCCACCAATAGCAAGTTCTGACCCACTTTGAAAATCCCTTTCTCATAAATCCCTAATTTAGGTCTATATAGTGTGAGATCATACATTGGGTTAGGATTAGAATTTCTGGCAGGGAGATTAACACTTAAATTCTGTAACAAGCTTTATAAATGGTTTAATTTGGAAGTTTCATTAGAAGAAATGGGAGGGCTATTCTCTGTGCTGATTTCCTGTAAACTTAGATTCTGCTCATTATATCTTTATATATCCTTGTTTTTAATCAATGGAGCTTTTCAAACTTAATTATATAGACAGATTAGATGTGTCCTTTCTGATTAAAACAGTTTGTGAATTGCAGGTTTAGGGTGAGGTTGGAGGGTGGGATTTTCTTTTTCTTTCTTTTCTCTCTCTTTTTTTTTTTAAGTTGTAGATAGACACAATATCTTCATTATTTATTTATTTATTTTTATTTGGTGCTGAGGATTGAACCCAGGGCCTCATGCATGTGAGGCATGCACTCTACCACTGAGCCACAACCCCAGCCTTGGGTTTTCTTTTCTAAAGAGGTGACTTATTTTCTTGTGTGTTCTCATCTGTCTCTGATACTCATTTGTTGCCATCAATTCTTAACTATTTCAAATCTTCACATATATGTTGAAGGTTTTTAAAGAACAGTTTCATTGCTGAAGAAATATAGATTGAATATTTGAAATATAGATTTGAATATTTTTAATTGTTTGTATTCTTTTTTAAAAATATTTATTTTTTACTTTTAGGAGGTCACAATATATTTATTTTATTTTTATGTGGTGTTGAGGATGGAACCCAGCGCCCTGTGCATGCCAGGCGGGCACAATACCACTTGAGCCACATCCCCAGCCCCAAGTTTGTATTCTTAACATGGTCACATTAGGAGATGGCAGAGTTTATATCTCCAGTAGAAAAGTGGGGGGGTTTTTTTGTCCCCTTCCCTTCTCCTCCCCTCCAAGAAACTCTCCATAAGATGTTCTGAGAAGGGGGAAAATTGTTGCTCTTGGTAAAACCACAGGTTTGGAAAAGATGCCACAAAGGTAAACAATGTATGGATTATAAAAGAGTGAAATTGACAAGCTGGTTAAAAAAGGATGATGCATTCCTAATTAGCCTACAGTGCCTTTCCTTGGAAATTAATTAGGTACTGTTATGTAAATGTCATGTTAATTAAGCAAGAAAATTGAAGTGTTATAAATCTGCAAAAGGAATGGCTATTTTTGTGTATTAATGTTTTGCGGTTACCATGAAAGGGCTGCTAGTAGAATATTTGTTTGATTATTGAGCTTCTGGCTATTTTTAGCTGACTGATCCTTGACAGTCCATTTTTCCTAAATGATGTGTTTTAGCACATAGTTTAACTGCAACCAATGAGGGCTAGTGGAAACAGAAGCCAAAAATAACCAGTCATCACAGCTGTTTTTACAAAACTTTTCAGAATAGATTGTTGATCTCTATTTAAGGAGATTGTTGATTTCTGTTTAAGGTTAAGGAGAAATGCTCTTGTTCTCTATTTACTCAGCCTTGGATAAATGCAGGTATCCTCCAAACCAGTATTCTCTACTTCCTTCTTGATTCACTATTTTCTGGTAACTGGGATTGACTACTACATGGATAGCTCAGTTTTTTGTTTTGTTTTGATTATTTTGTGGAGGAGGCTGTTTGCTTTTGATGTGCTTGATAACTATGGAAAGCTGAAAAATTTTATTCTATTTCTTTTAGAAATATGAATATTGATAGTTAATGGGAGACCTTTATATGGCCCTGTTTTGCTGGTCACAGTGAAGTGAATATGCAAATTTGACCCAGGTCTTCAACTTTAGAGAGCTGAAATCAGTACTTTCCCCAGGAAAATTCACTGCCCTATTGGAAATGCTGTGTTTCTACTTATTGGGAATACAGCTGAAGAATATCATTTCATGTGAAATTGCAAATGCAATATATGTATTTAAAACAAGATAGAAACATCCCTAAAAGAAAAGATAAGATATTCAGACTTCTCTTGTCATAAATCACAAGCTACCTACAGACATTATTCACTTGCATATTCTAAACTACATTGTTGAAACTTGACATTTAAGAAAAAAGTCCTCTGAATGTAATATCAAAGGCAAAATGCTGGAGCTTTATTAAATATCTCAGACAATGAAGAAGCTTGAGAAAGCTTCTTTAATTTAGTTTTATCCAAAAAAAATTTTTTTAAAAAAACACTAATAATAATTGACTAAAAGTTAGTTCAAATTGGTAATCTTGATATTAACTGCTTTGGAGATCCCAGAGATTCTGCCATGATTAAGCAAGGAACCTCATGATTTGAAAAAACATAAACAAAACATTTTAAAAACCCCACTTATTTTTCTAAACTCAGTGCCACTAACATAGGCTAGAAAATAGAGAATTGATAGCCAGGCACTGGTGGCATATGCCTATAATCTCCTCCTCTTGGGACGCTGAGACAGAAGAATCTCAAGTTCAAGGCCAGCCTTGGCAACTTAATGAGACTCTATCTCAAAATTTAAAAACAAAAAGGGCTGGGATGTAATTCCATAGTGGAGAGCCCCTGGGTACAATCCCCAGTAATCCAACCCCTCTGGTCATAAAAAGTGACTCCATTTTATGATGCAGACTTCATCTTGTGCCATGATGACCACTCTGTGAACTTGCTAACATGCCAAAAGAAAATTATTTGCCAAGTATGAATATTCTGAAGAGTATATAAACTGAATTCTTTCCTAGAACAATGATATGGTCTGTATAGAAGATCAATGAACTTCCTTTTTACCCTTAAAAGGATAAAAACTCCTCTAATGGGACACATTCTAGCCTCTACTGGAATCTCAGCTCCCCTGAATTGCAGTCCTAAAATAAATGCCTTTTAGGCTTCATAGATTGAGCCTCTCTGGATGACATAGATAATGGTTTGAATTGCTCTGTGTTAAGAAATATATTTATTTTCCCAGCCTGAGTTCCACCAAACATACTTTCCCCTTCCATCTCACTTCCCATTCACCTAGAGAACCTGTAGTCATGAAGAGATTTCCTTATCTTGTTCTTCTTAACTAGCTGTGTTCAGTCCTGCTGCTTGGAAAGAAGACAGCTAGCTAAAAATGGGAGTAGAGTTTACAGTGACTTATGTGGACATATGCCAGGCCCTCAGGCATTGGAAAGTCCAGAAAGGAAAAAGCCAAAGCCTTTTTTTTTTTTTTTTTAAATGGAGCAGAGGCCCTCACTTTGACCTTGACCATCAGCTATCAGAACTATTTTGTTTATTGTAACCACATGGTAACCATGTTATGTTTTTCTTGTTGTGGATAGAAACTTAAAAAGGTTTCCCTTGAGTAACCCATGGTTTCCTGCATGCATTTTAAGAGTTGATTTGGAATTAATTGTGTAAGGGTAGATACTGTCATCTCTTGGGGTTGCTCCTTTTATTTGAGAGTATAGGAGTTTGGGATGACAACACAATTAGTGTAGGATATATGTGAGGTGCTCCGCTCTGGTTTTAAAGTGCTTTATAGGTTATAGTCTGCCAAACCAAACTTAATTCCAAGCTCTCTTTATAATATTGCCCAATTATCAAAGCTGGAATATATTATCACTGCCAGTTACTCTTGCTGTCAATTTGTCTTGGCTCAACTCTGGTTCTGTTTGTACTTTACTGTAATGTAGTGAATACATTGGATTGGGTTGTTAGTTTAACAAGCTCTCTAGAGAACACTCTCATGATGATTCATGTTGAGATATGCTTGGTAGCCATAAAGTTATTTGCATATTTGCCAAAACCTACAGAAAGTCATTCACTAGAGTCTTTTTTTAAAGGATAAACTCTCAGTCTACAAATGAGGTGAAGATTCTCTTATTTGATAATTATCTAAGACATTTGTAAATATGAAGTGTTACACAGCTAAATTTCTTTAGGTGTTTTGATGACTTCCCTTCTTTTGAATTTTACCGGATGAATTATCTTACACCTTTTAAAATAAAGTACTCTGATAGTTATGCTGTCATTGGCTTTTGTGCTTTGTGCAGCTTTATGTTGTGGTAACCCAGTGATCATGGCCAGATATTGACCTTATGTGTGAAGAAATTGTTATCAGATGCTAGAACTAACTGAGCTGTTAATATTTTAGTGTTCAGCTGGTTTAGAAATTATGCACTAATGGCCTCCTATGCTCATTCTTCCCCATTGCATCAAAAGTAGATTCCACAAGTAGAAAATTCCATGTCTGCACACACATCATGGATCACAGTCAAAAGAAAGGCCCAACAAAAATATTGTGTAAAATTACTTTCAAACTTATAAAGGGTATACAGTGTACTGGTCCTAAGTATTTTGGATATATAGGAAATATAGGATACCTATATTTTATTCTTCTCATGTTATACCCCCATTAAAAAGTTCTTTAAAAATGTGCTTTACTTTCCTGATTAAGTCAAACAGCTGTTGGTTGTCCCTTAATGAACATTGTTAAGCACCTACTGTCCACATAGTCATGATCCATGACCAGATAACAATGAGTCTTAATTCTTGGGAACATAAAATGTGATGGAAAAGAAAGTGATGATATGTAATATAAAGTTTTAGAGTTTATAAATGTAGTAGATAATTCATTAACTCTCTGACTTACTGGCAATTCTATTATCCCCTCTCCGTTTTTTGTTTTTTTGTTTTTTTGTTTTTTTTGGTTAAAGAACCTAAGGACCACTTACCCAGGATTATTTAGCAAGATAGGAATAGTTACAGCATGGACCTAAACTGTGTCTTCCATAAAAGCCTGTAGTGTCCCAGAAGTAAGAATGCCAACAAAACATGGAAATAGAAACTAAAGCATTTTGCAGAGTTGTAAAAAGCCAGTGCCTGGAGGGTTCTTAAGGAGGTGGGATTGGTGTTAGGTTTATATGTGGCTCATTATCTCTTCATATTGAATTTTTCAAGTCACAGTTGCCCCATTTGAACCTCTGGAATTTTAGTATATTAAGCTTTCTCTGGCGAGTGTAACATTTGTAGAAAAACATTCAGTTGAAGTACCCTGCTCTCTGGTCTTCCTAAACTTTTTAACTTATTCTTGCCTCATTTTCAAATTGTTGCATTTCCACATTTTTTTTTTTTTTTTTTTTTGGCCACTGATGAACATTCTTCTTCCTCATTACATATAACATTTATTACCTGTTCTGTACTGTGGTACTTGGTCATTTTTTGTCCAGCCATTTTGTTGTTGTTGTTGTTGTTCATTTCTTGTTCTTTACTCTGGTACATATATTTTTGCCTTCCTAATAACATGATAAGCTCTCTGACTGTGAACCTGTGGTGGCACATAGTAGATGTGTGCTAAGTAGTCTTTGAAGTTAACAGTGCACTTATTCTGTTTTGATGCCTTTAAGAATTTCCCCTCTGTGCCTTCTTATATCTACGAAGGGTTACTGTTATTATATGACCTAAGTATAGGAAATGGTTGACCTTGGTACAGAAATGCTTAAGTTCCATAAGTAGAATCTCCAGGTTCTTAAACCCTTGCAACTCAGTATCATAAACTAGAACAGGTCTCAGAGCTCTATCAGGTTCCTTCCTTTACATTGAGTAACTTCAGTGATACGAAGTCTTGTTGTAGATGATATACAACTATGCCAAGTAACTGTGTTTCCCCTTTGCTAGTCATAGTCACTTGGGAAGCTTTTTCAAAATAGATGTTTAACATTTACCTTTTGTGTTCAGTTCCTTTCTGATTATCACCACTGCCCTTCCAAGGATAAGTCAAGAACCACTGGCCTCCATATTTATATACTAACTTTCTATTCAGAAGGTAGGTCATGGTCAGTGGGGGAGGGATGCTGGGGTGTGTATCAATGTCAACTTCAGAATGTTTTGATGGTCCTGATCTTACAGAATGAAATTACTGCTTTTCAAACCTTCATCCTCTGACTGACTATATCTTTTGTATACTCTCAGTTTATGGCTATGAATCAGCTCTCTGAGCCCACCAAGATTATTTGACAGTTCTCTCCATCGTACTTCTTCCTTTCCTTTGTTTTTGAATACTGGGTATTGAACCCAGGGGGGCTGTACCACTGAGCTATATCCCCAGCCCTTTTTGTTTGTTTGTTTGTTTATTTATTTATTTTTGAGAAAGAGTCTCACTAAGTTGCTCAGGCTTATCTTGAACTTGCCATTCTTCTGCTTCAGCCTCTCAAGTTGTGGGAGGTTACAGGTGTGTCTAATGCTTCTGCTTCATATCAGAGTTCTTATAATAAAACTAAATGTTCTTTCTTGGTCACCAGGGCCTTCCTTATGTTTTAGAATGATCCTTACTTCTTCTGACAAGCAATTTGTTATTCCTTGGGGGGTTCTTTCCTTTAAATATGGATAGTTTTACAGTAAATTCAAAGATAGAGTGACCACTGAGATCAAAAGAGGGAATATTCCTGCTTATTGCTTTATGGAAAAACTCATCTCCCCAAACTTACTGGTAATTTCTTCTCACCTAGATCCGAATTCTAATTAAGTTTTTATCTTTAACTTCTTAAAATTATGTGACTATTTTGTGAAAAGCATGTTTTAAGGTGAGAGGCTATGGATCTCTAGAGAGACAATTGCTGAACTAAAATTAGGTCTTTAGAATTAACTCACCACTATTTCCTACTGCCCTCCTCGTACATATTTGCAGGATGATCCTTTCCTCTTTAGGTTTCTTTCTTCAAGGTAGCAACTATGGGCATGTGGAGGATATGTTCTGACTGATGTGCCTGCCTTTCTGTTTCTAGGTGGGCCATGCACAGACACAGCTCATGTCTCGTTAATCACACCAACCAAAAGATCCTGTGGTACAGGTATGTACATCATTCTTATGTGAATTCATCCTTACCTGAATTCCTAATAGAAATGAGCCACTGGTTCTAACTTGGTGTGCTTACCAGGGTAGTCTCTGATTTCTTTTATGAATTGTAAAATGTTATATTTTATGCTCTGTATTGGGTATGGCATGTGAGCAGAAATCAGAGTGGTGTTCTTGAGGGTCAGATTGACTGGGTAATGTTGTCAGGTAGATCCAAGAAGATGGACATCAAAGTTTATCTCCTAATATCTGAAGATTGTTATTAGGACATGAAACATAATATAAAAATGCAGATCATTTCCCAGTTTTTAGCATGTGGCTAATTTGTCCAAGTCTTGGACCTATCAAAAACAAACATACATTGTTTAAATACTAGAGAACAGAGAGCAACAGATGTTTTAATGTAAAAAATTGGTGTTTTAACTTGACTATCATAGTATCTTAGTTTTGGAAAATTACTCTCTCTTATTCATCTTAAAGCCACAGAATGTGCTGAGATCATTCTTTTCAGATGCTTGGAATCGCAAAAACATCTTTTGTGCATCTGTGACATTTTTATTAAACGTGAAGACATGAATCTTAGAGCTCTCTAAAGAACAGTCAAAATGCCCATTGCTCTCTTAGCCTATAGCTTAATTTATCTTAAACAATATTTGCCTTTTCTAATAATACTGCCTGCTATTTAAAATATCTCAAGGATTATATTTAGAAGAGTAAAAAATAATTATAAAAAATAATAATTATATTGTTTTTCTAAAGGTCACAGTCAAAATATTTTCGTACTTAAAAAGTCCTTGTAACTCTCCAACAGAAATAGTGCAGACTATTTCCATGTATGACTTACACTGAAAGCTCAGCTCCTTTATAGGCTTTGATATTAAACCTCAAACACAACTGTCTTTGTATAGTTTTAGAGTAGCATCCTGGCATTGAGCTCTACAGAACTTAATTTTACTTCTCTAAGTGACAAGCTTTTAAGCAGGTTTGGGTGAGATAGTCCTGGTATGCTCTCTTGAGCCTAGTCAGCAAGCTCCAATAAATAGAGTGGATTTCTCTACTGATTGATGTAAAAGAATTGTGCCCTGGCATAAGACAGATCATCCTTATTAGCTAGTGGGAAGTTGTATAGCCACCTGCCTACCCACTCTAGCCATAAGCTTAAACATACAGAGCCCTTTGATTTAGGTCTAACATTTCACATGTGCGGTGTGCTTTTAGTCTTTTTTCTTTCCTTCTAGTCTTGGCCCTCAGGACAGGGTTTACTTTTAGCACTATCAGCATGTTCAAGTAGTGTCAAGGAGTGAACCATGAGCACATTGGGTCATCGTCAGAGCTTTGGGAAAGATTGATATACAGAGTTTAGATACTGAAAGTAGCAGGAACTTCCCCAGAATATCAGGTACTTGATATTCAAGTCTTCTAGATCTGTTGCCTTCTCTCTACTCCCCACACTACTTTGTGTATCTAAAAATAATAATAGCATTTATTGCATGCTTACTGCATTGCCAGGCACCATTCAGTATGCATGCTCAGTCTTCAGAACACCTGCAGGATACTTAATCATTATTCCTCCTATACATGTAAAAACAGGCACTCAGAAAGTTAAGTGTATTTTCTGAGGTAATATTACTAATGAGTAGTGGAGCCAGGATTTGAACATAGATCTTTAGTATCTTTTAGATACTAAAGACTGTGTTGTTTCCAATACATCATGTTACTTCTTTTCACATTTTATTATATAGTAATTATTTTTTATTTAACAAACAGTGGAAAACCATATCATTGAAAGAAATTGGGTAGGGGCAGATTTGGAAACAGCATCCAGTGAAGTAGTTGTAAAATGTGAATTCTAGGAGTCTGAGGGTGTAGCTCAGTGATAGAGCACTTGCCTAGACCCTGAATTCAACCCCCAGTACTACAAAAAAATAATAAGTAAAAAATACAAGTTCTAAAATGAGACCTGGTTTCATACGGCTTTAACCACTTAACAAACTGATTTTAAAGTAAATAAATTGACACATTTAAAAATGTGTTCTTTGTCTGTAAAATGGGATTATAACTATCTCATTAATTTGAAAAGAAATACAAAGTTCACATAGTAGAATTTCATCAATTGGTAGCTGCTATTATAATCTCATCATAAAGATCATGTATATGTAAATGGTGTTGGTAAAACACATCAGTAGATATTGTAGATGGAAAGAAGACTAAACTAGAAGTACTAACACTCATGGCCATATCCAGTTTCATTGACTGAATTTATGTTGACCTCATTTTCTCTTGCATGCTAGTATTATAATAGGAACTGAGGGTAATATTTTTAAGTGTACATACATGAAATGATAAAAGAGGCATTGATCTCTCGGTCACACATTTCAAAACCTTCATTTAGGTGAATATAGTGGATTAACTAGAAACATTGAGAATTTCTGGTGTGGAAGGAAATGGATACAGTATCCAAGTTATCTTCTAAAAAGCCTGAAGGAAAGTTGAGATTTCTAAGCATTGATATTAATAAAGAGTATCAAGTTGAGCCTACTGTACTTCTTTTTTAAAGAACCGTGTTTTTTGTCCCTGAAAGCTGTTAAGGCTAGCCGGACCACCTTAGCCTTAAACACTTTCCTAACTTTGAGAGAGAGTATTTGTTTTTGAAAAGTCCAGGTTGAGTGTCTTTGCCCCATCTTTCTTTCTTACAATCAGTAGGTTGTCCATAGTGGGGGTTTTGATGAGTTTTCTTCTGAATCACTAGTTGTTGTTATTACGTTGTTGAAATATTCCTTGTAGTCTTTATGTATAGGTTCTTCAAGAGTAATATTCATGCCTCTAACATGCACTGTGGTGCTTCTGCCATGCTTCTCCCAAGGATCTTCCAGATTGATCCTTCTTGGGCCTTCAAGCATACATGGTCAGTGAATAATTACCTTATAGTGGTGACATTTCTTAGGAGCCATACTGTGAGATCTAAGTGTAATTTTATTGACCCCCCTTCCAGTCAACCCATCCATTCAAGGTTGTACCTAAAGCAGCCTTCAGCTTAGTAATGATGTATTTTAGAGAAAGAATACTTAAAGCTTGAACAAAATGATTTAAGTCAGCAGCCTCTGAATAAGGGCACAAAATCTGTATTTTGTGAGATAAGATTTATTAATGAGAGCCTGTATCTCAGCCTTTTAAAAATTTCTATTTTTCAAATTCATTTATGAATAAATATCCATATGTGTAATTTACAGTTATATATATATATTAAATATATATATGTACACAAATGTATACATATTAAATGCACATGACTCAATATTTTAAGTTGGAGTGTGCAGTAAAAGTTAGTGACCTTAGGACTCTGGTTGTAAGTCAGTGGTAGAGCACTTGCCTAGCATGTGTGAGGCACAGAATTCATCCCCAGGACCACATATAAATAAATAAATAAATAAATAGATAGATAGATAGATAGATAGATAGATAAAATAAAGGCCCATCAACAACTTAAAAACAAAAAAACAGTTAGTGACCTCTTTTTTAGTGAGAAAGTCATTTTTTAAAGTATGTTGAGAATTAGATCTAAAGATTAGCAATAGACCCATTATTATGTGGTTTAGTAAATAGGGACCTGAGTGGTTAGTTATTTGATCTCCATTTATATTTTAAGTAACTCAAAGTGTTTGTCTGGTAGAATTTTGTAATTTAGAGGAGGACAACACTGTAGAGTGTTTTGGTCTTCAATCATCAAAGTGAGAGAGAGAATTCTTTTTAAGATCCTGCTTTGTAATAACTGACTCTCAAGAAGCAGATTGCAAAAAGTAGCTATAGTAACAATTGAAAGATCAGTTTGTATTTGTGAGCAAGATGGTAAAAACTTTAGACACTGGCTTTTAGCCACGCAGAACTATTAAACACTTAAAGACTTTCTTAACTTTGAGAGATAGTATTTGTTTTGAAAAGACAGTCAGTGTAATTTTTTTAATTTATTTTTTAGTTTTAGGTGGACACAATATCTTTATTTTATTTTTATGTGGTGTTGAGAATCGAACCCAGTGCCTCGCACATGCCAGTCAAGTGCGCTACCACTTGAGCCACATTCCCCAGCCCCTCAGTATAATTTTTAGATGAAAACAAGCATCAGTATTTTCATCTTGATATTTAGGCAGAAAAAAATAAAGTGAAGATATATGAGTTGTTTCCATTCCACCCAACCCCTGTTCCCTTTGTAGAGCCCTGAGATGTCTACAGTCAGCAAAGAGTTGAAAAATGCTGCTGCCAGGTCCCAGGCTACTGTAGGTTAGAAAGTGAAAGTTAAAGCCTATCACACCTTCAAATTATTAGAAAAAGTTTGTCTCTTCAATGAACCCTGAATATTTTCCATGTTCCCTTGTTAATTCTTGTAACATTCTTGCCCCAAGGATAAGTATATTGTGAAGAAAAAAGTTTACCTAGTTTGGCAACAGATCACCCTTTTGTCCTTCATCTTTTCTAACCATCAAATTTTAACACCAGTGAAAACATTGTAATCTGAGTTGTGATCATCTCCTTTAACAACTATATTGGAAGGTATTTGGATACTTATGTGAATGTATTGGTGAGCTCATATTTTTGTGGTTAAAGTACCTTTGGAAAAAGAGAGAAGTTTGTGTCTTTTTTATTAGGCTTTCTTATTTAAAGACTTATTTGCAGAGCTACAGCCAAAGAAGTTATTTTGTATTTTCTTTAGTGGAGTTTGTTATTGATGAATCTTAAAGCTATAAAGGACAGACAGGTAGAACCATGTCTGGTTTTAAATGTACTTGGAGAAGTAGCTTCGGTCTAGCAGGATCCTTGAACAATAAGTAGCCCAAGGATTCTACTACTGGTCTGGCTCCTCCATTGCAGGGTGAGGTCAACACCATGCTGGTGGGGCGTTAACTGCCTCTTAGCTCAAAGCTGAATATATCCAGGGTAGACATTTAGCACATGCCAGGGGGTGGGGTGGAGGTATTCCTCTCTCTATAACTCAGAAGGCATTGTCGTATCTTTTCATATTATAGTCCCTTTATTTCTGAAGTTAAATTTTAAAAATTCATAGATAAAACTATTTGATACTGTCAACAGACCTTTTTTTTTTCTTTTTCTTCAGTCCTGGGGATTGGACCTGGAGCATGCTACTATTGAGCTATACCCCCAGCCCCTTTTTATTTTTTGAGACAGGGTCTCACTAAGTTACTGAGACTGGCTTCCAACTTGTGATCTCTCTGCCTCAGCCTCTTGTGTCACTGGGATTAAAGGTGTGTGCTACCACACCAGGCCGTCAACAGACTTCTGCTCTACTATACCTGTATTCTTTTTTTACTCTTTATACATATGTTGGGTAAATAATATTCTCTATGATATATTTGAAAAACAATGGTTAAAAAATGCTGTGTATATGTTAAAAACAGGATAATGATAGAGTATCAAGCAAAATAACCAATTGTAGAACCATAAGGGAACTGTAGTATTGCCTAAGATTAAAGCAAATAGGACTAGAAACTGTCCCATTAAACATCAAAGCAGTTTTTCAAAAAGAACCTTTTCATTCTTTAAGAAGCATGTTCAGTTTACTGTATATCCTTTCCTGTTACATTTTCTCCCTCCCTCCCTGTTTTCTTCCTTCCTTTCTGCACATGTTTATTCTTTTGGGTCACCTGTTTTCCTTTTAATGTGATGAACAGTGACATGAACTACAATAGCCTTGTATTGTTTATTGCTTTCCTTTTTGTCCCTCCCCAAATCTTTTCTTTTCTTCTCTTAGGCAGCCTGCTTATGATATTGTCTGTTCTTACAAAGTCAAGAGAAGAAACCCCCTTTCGCCTGGGAGTTAAGAGAAGATTGATGTGCTAAACACTTTGCACATCAATGTTCAGAAACCAGTTAAAGGAAAATGTTCCATTGCTGTTATGTTACCAAGAGGTTTATATGAGGTCTTTTAAATTGATTCAGAAGCCAAAGGGTGGTGGTGTTAAGTCAGAGGTGGCCCTGTAAATCTTAGAAATACCTGCAGTTTTATAGGAATTTCCTGAAAAGAATTCATGGAAACATTTCAGCTAGGATATTTAATCCTAAAGAGTTGAATCAGTAGCTACAATCTGTATTACACACTGTAGGTGGCTCTTCTGAAGATGACTTCATGTCTCCCTCTACTCGTGGAGTTTTAAAGGAAGGTGGCTTAAGGTGTGAGTTCATCTGGGTAATTCATTTTTTTCTTTCTTTCTTATCCTTCAGATATAGCTCTTCCCGCAAGTCTTCAGAACTAGCACTTGAAGCAGAAAATTAGAAATTTGACCTACTTAAGTAATATGCAAGTTTCCATCAGGAGGATTTTAGAAAAGATATAAACCTTTCATTTTTATTAGCATTTAATATAACCATTGAAAAAAGATCAAAACAGTAAATCTGTCATGGCAAGGAAAAAAGTATTTTAAAAAAATGTTTCATCTGTGCACTCATCATCTTGGGTCTTGAAAAGGGGTTCATTTGATTCCTGGAGAGAGGGACAAAATGAATACTAAATATTTGGCAAGATTGCAAAAAATTTCTCTAATCAAAAGGTCCTATTTTGCTATATTCTAAACAGTTCTCACCAATGATTATCATGTATGCCATAGTTGACTGTTCACTAACAAAAAGTGATTTTGATCATTGAGAAGTGGCTGGAGAGGGACATCATCTAAATGATTTGTCCATCTTTCTGTCTCTTTTCCTATAATAATTTTAACCAGTCTACCTCATTTATTTATGTTGAAGAATAGAAAGTAGGAGTAATTCTGTTCATCTCAAAAAATGTATAGATTTTTAAAAATGCAAGGGAAAACTTAGTACCCTCAAATGAGAGTTAGTGCCCTTGCCACCAACCCCTGTGTTTAGTATGTTCGGCATTTAAAGCTTGCTGTACTTGAGGTCAGGAACTGGGTCACAAGCCCTGTTTGGGTTCTACTAAGAAGAAGGCTCCCCTTCTGGAAGAAAACAACAACAACAAAAAAAAGGTGGTAGAAGTGAATATCAAGCCAGGGTGCCAGTTTCTTCAAGAGGAATTTTTGCACTTGAAAAATAAAAACATACTCCTGCATAAAACGGAAAGGGCAGCAGCCCCATTGCGTCTTCTTCCAGCAGGTGGGCTGGCATTTATTCCTCATAGCTTGTCACTTTTTGGAGGTACATATGTGAAAAACTTAAGTTTTGGTGTTGAACCTCTTATGCTCCACATGCTTAGTTCAGACTTGTTTGCTTGGATTCATGAGTGCAGCTGGGACTGGGTGGTGGTGTTTTGTTAATGTTTGGTTTTTAGTGGTCATTTATTTTTATCATACCTTGCACTCTTACCAAGGAGAAAGAGCCCTGCACTTAGATTAATTAACTGTTCTATTGCTCCTCTGGGACTAAATGCCTGAGCCAACACTATTTTAAAAGACTTGTCAAGGGGCTTTAATACTTTTTTCCTCTTTTGACTTTTCTTTTGGTGGGGGAGATGAATCTGGGGAGTGCTCTTCAGGTACTATTCAATGGCATGTGTGTGCCTGTTAGAGGGCAGCATGTTAAAAATGTAGCTTTCCCGACCAAAACAGCAATCTTACCAGAAGGAGCATGATAGAACAGTCACAAAGCTGCATTATAAATCATCAGAACCTTGCAATGATACCGGCCATTAAGGAGACTTTTTTTTTTTTTTTTTTTTTGGCACCCTATTCGGTTCCTGGCTGTACTAATAGAACAGCACATCAGGCAAGGCTGTAAATAAAAGTTATTACCTAATAGGTGGGTGCCGAAGTGGAACTGACGGAGCTGAGGCATGGAGGCCTTATTACTGCTCATCAGCAATTATAAACAGGATAAAGTGTCTGGGACTTGAGCTGATGCAGCGGTGGCAAATAGAGGCTGAGGATGACACTAAGCCATGATGGCATGATGTATGCTGATGGATTTTTACTGCCTCATCTTGCAGCTTGCTTTCAAGACAAGTTGTGTTATCTGTTTTCCTGCTTGTTCATTTGTCTGAAGAGAGATAGTCCCATTGCTTCTTCTGCCAGCAAGTGGACTGGCACTTATCCCTCATAGCTGTGTCTGCTTCCAAGGCATCCCCTTCATGAAGGGTCTTCAGAAATAATTCATAATCATGGCCGATTAAAGCCATAATCTTACTGTATCACCTGTTGTCATGGTTATAGATCAGATCTTCAGAATGGTTGTTTCTGTGGAATATAGGACCAGCTGAGAAACAGGTTAGTCAACCAGGCTAGCACTTTATTAAAGACCACAGACAGAGTCCTATAGTTGATTCTGTGCAATAAGCGAAAGAAGTGATAAATGTACATCTTCCCCCTGGGAGCTTATACCATAGAGAGATTTTTAAAAAGCACAGAAATAAATACAACTAATTCCACCTTTAGAAAGCAATAGACATAACATATTTATTTCAAAAAATGACAATGGGGAGGATTATGGCAGTCATCAGGAGCAAACATAAAACTAATGTAATCTTTTTTCTTTTAAAGAATTACCTTCCTCGAGAAATGCATAAAACTTTAGTTCCTTAAAGTCATTGGAGTGATAAAGGGATACTGGAATGTGAAGGGAAAGTCTAGTTAGCACTAGGACTATGTTTTCTAGTGAATGGAAAACTTCAAATATGACTTGACTTATTTTGAGTAGCACATAAGCATCTAATATTTGCTAAAATCAAGATACAACTGTATTCAACTTTAATCACTCAGCTTCACTAAATCACAGTGATTAGACTTTCTGAGATAGGAAAAATCTGTAGCACAGGCACAAAGGGGTATTTTTTAGAAGGGCTTACCACTTAATCTAGGAGTTTATGCGCTCTGGTAGTTCTGTTTGTCACTTGTGCCTTTAAGTGAACACACCTTTAGGCAGTGTCTTCAAAACTAAACCATCAGAATAGTTTATATATAGATATTATATATCTATAATATCCTACTGTTAGAAAAATTGTTTTTCTCTGATGCCCTAAGATATGCGTAGGTATATCTTATCTTTAAAGAAGGCTAAGATAAGATAATCTCAATATTGAAAACTAGAAAAACTAAGAATTAATGTTATAGAAGTGTCCTTCAGGTTATAAAATGCCTTGCCATTGATTTAAATAGATTTTTTTCCATTTTGCATGTTAAAAAAAAGTGTTTAACCAAAAAAAAAAATCAATTCATCCTTATTCATGCAGAGTATGTTCTATGGGTAGTGTCCAATGGAATAAAGAAGAGAGATGAATCTGAGAAAAATGTTTTATAACAAAAAATAATTGACAGGATTTATCATCAGATTAGAGTTAGCAGAATAAAGAATGCAAAGTATAAACATGAGGAACTTAAAGACAGACTTGACTGGAAAGGAAAAGAGGCAAAGGAATACTGGTTGAAACGATTTCTGGTCTCTGATGAGCTCAAGTTCAGATTTTTAGACAGTTCTGTAGAAAAAATATGGGCCTGTTTTGGAAGTTATCCAACTAGCAAAGATTAACACTGTGTAAATAAGTAAGGAAAAGAATTCAGAAGAATAAGAGACTTAAGGACTATATGTTGGGTCAGGAAAGAAAGAGAAGCCATTGAATTAAGAAAGCTAAAGAAAGGAGAAAGCTTTCTATAGAATCGTGAAAGATGCACGTGAAGAGGGATCAGGAAATAGGAGAATTAGGGAAAGCTATTGATGTGGCTCTCAAAAGACCATTGGCAAAACTGAAAGAAGTTTGTATAAAGCCCAGGATCACTAAAGAGGCTCTTAGTAACAGGGAACTAAAGGCAGCCAACAGAATCATTCATTATGGTGTTAGTTGTACTATTAAAAAACCAGTATATACTGATAGTTGGAAGGAAAGACAGGGTCAGGCATTTTTTTTTTTTTTTTTTTTTTTTGAAGTGGAGATGGTAAGATTGGGAAATATTTTATCCTTGCTAAAATACAAAGAAAAAAAGGAACCCAGAAAGAGAAAAAATTAGAAAATATTAGAAAAATAGAAAAAGTATACGAGTAAGATTTGTTGGTAGCAGAAACCTAGAAGTATTACTTCCCTCCAAGAGTATTAGGAAGGAGACAGAGATTTCCTCTTAATTCTTTTGGTTAGCTGAAACAAGATGGACTAGAAGTTTCCTCGTTTCTGAATAAAGACAGTTAATAATAACATCAGCTGAAAATTCTGTGGACTGAGGAGGGAAAAACTAAGACATGGTAGCACATCATATCAAAGAATAATTTAGAAAAGAAGAAAACGAGTGTGTGATCCTACTCCACAAAACTGGCCAGCTTTTTTTTCTGGACAGTTTCTCTCAATACTATAATTCTGTACGTTGCCTTGTAACTGTGGGATGGGGGGAAAGCTTAAAATCCTACTCTTTGAGATTCAACTGGTATGAAATATGAAGATTTAGTTCATATTATTTCTCATCCCAATGTAGTATTCTCCTTTTTAAAAAAATTTATTTATTCTAGTTTGTTATACATGACAGCAGAATACATTCCAATTCATAGTACACATACAGCACAATTTTTCATTTCTCCGGTTGTACACAAAGTAGAATCACACCATTTGTGTCTTCATGTGTGTACCTAGGGTAATGATGCCCATCTTATTCCATCATCTTTCCTACCCCCATATTCCCTCCCTTCCCCTCCCTCCCCTTTGCCCTATCCAGAGTCCCTCCATTCCTCCCATCCTTCCCACCCACCCCATTATGGATCAGCATGTACATATCAAAGAAAACATTCATCCTTTGGTTTTTTGGGATTGGCTTACTTCACTTAACATGATACTCTTCAACTTTATCCATTTACCTCCAAATGCCATGATTTTATTTTCTTTTAATGCTGAATAATATTCCATTGTGTTATGTGTGTGTATATACACACACACACGGTTTCTTTATTCATTCATCTATTGAAGGGCATCTAGGTTGGTTCCATAATTTAACTATTGTGAATTGTGCTGCAGTGAACATTGATGTGGCTGTATCAATGTAGTATGCTGTTTTTATGTCCTTTGGGTATAAACTGAAGAGTGAGATAGCTGGGTCAAAAGGTGGTTTCATTCCAAGTTTTCCAAAGAATCTCCACACTGCTTTCCAGGTTGATTGCACCAGTTTGCAGTCCCACCCGCGATGTATAAGTGTGCCTTTTTCCCCACATCCTCCCCAACACTTATTGTTGCTTGTATTATTGATAACTGCCATTGTGACTGGTGTGAGAGGAAATCTTAAGAGTAGTTTTGATTTGCACTTCTCTAATTATTAGAGATGCTGAACATTTTTTCATATATTTGTTGATTGATTGTGTATCATCTTCGGAGAAGTGTCTGTTCAGTTCCTTAGCCCATTTGTGGATTGGGTTGTTTGTTTTATTGGTATTAAGTTTTTGAGTTCTTTATATATCCTAGAGGTTAGTGCTCCCTCTGTGCATGTGGTAAAAATTTGCTCCTATTTTGTAAGTGCTCTCTTCACCTCACTGATCCTTTCTTTTGCTGAGAAGAAGCTTTTCAGTTTTAACCCTCCCATTTATTGATACTTGTGCCATAAGAAGCCAAGGCCTAATACGACATGATGAAGATTTGGGCCTACTTTTTCCTCTATGAGGCGCAGGGTCGCTGGTCTAATTCCTAGGTCCTTATCCACTTTGAGTTGAGTTTTATGCATGGTGAGAGATAGGGGCTTAATTTCATTTTGCCGCATATGGATTTCTAGCTTTCCCAGCAGCATTTGTTAAGGAGGCTATCTTTTCTCCAGTATATGTGTTTGGTGCCTTTGTATGGTATGAGGTAACTGTGTTTATGTGGGTTGGTCTCTGAGACCTCTATTCTGTACCATTGGTCTACAAATCTATTTTGGTGCCAGTACCATGCCATTTTTGTCACTGTTGCTCTGTAGTATAGTTTAAGGTCTGGTATAGTGATGCCTCCTGCTTTACTCTTCTTGCTAAGGATTGCTTTGGCTATTCTTATTTTCCAGATGAATTTCATTATTGCTTTTTCTATTTCTGTGAGGAATGTCACTGGGATTTTGATTGGAATTGCATTCAATCTGTATAATGCTTTCAGTAGTATGGTCATTTTGACAATATTAATTCTGCCTATTCAAGAACAAGGGAGATCTTTCCATCTTCTAAGGTGTTCTTTAATTTCTTTCTTTAGCAAGCTATAGTTTTCATTGTAGAGGTCTTTCATTTCTTGCGTTTATTCCCAAGTTGTTTTTTTTTTTTTTTTTTTTTTTTTGAGGCTATTGTAAATGGGATGGTTTTCCTAGTTTCTCTTTCAGAGGATTTGTCACTGATGTACAGAAATGCCTTTGATTTATGGGTATTGGTTTTATATCCTGCTACTTTGCTGAATTCATTAATTAATTCTTGAATTTTTCTGGTAGGGTTGTTTTTTTGTTGGTGGGGGGGCTCCTCTAAGTATAGAATCAAAATGTCATCAGCACATAGTGGTTGGGAGTTTGAGTTCTTCTTTTCCTATTTGTATCCCTTTACTTTCTTTCATCAAATTGCTCTGGCTGGAGTTTCAAGAACAATGTTAAATAGAAGTGGTGAAAGAGGGCATCTTTGTCTTGTTTCAATTTTTAGAGGGAATGCTTCCAATTTTTCTCCATTTAGAATGATGTTGGCTTTGGGTTTAGCATAGATAGCTTTTACCTTGTTGAGGTTTGTTCTTACTGTTCCTAGTTTTTCTAGATTTTGAACATGAAAGGGTGCTGTGTTTTGTTGAATGCTTTTTCTGCTTCTATAGAGATAATCATATGATTCTTATCTTTAAGTCTATTGATATAATGAATTACCTGGAATGAACCCCTACTTGATTGTGGTGCACTGTCTTTTTAATATGTTTTTGTATTTGATTTGCCAGAATTTTATTGAGAATTTTTGCATCCATGTTAGAGATATTGTTCTGAAGTTTTCTTTCTTTGATGTCTTTGTCTAGTTTTGTTATCAGGATGATATTTGCCTCATAGAATGAGTTTGGAAGTGTTTCCTCTTTTTCTATCGCATAGAATGATTTGAGGAGTATTGATATTAGTTCTTTGAAGAACTTGTAGAACTCAGCTGTGTATCCATTTGGTCCTGGGCTTTTCTTGGTTGTTAGACTTCTGATGGCATCTTCAATTCCATTGCTTGAAATTGATCTGTTTAACTTGTGTATATCATCCTGATTCAGTTTGGATGCATCATATGATCTTAAAATTTGTCAGTATCTTTGATATTTTCTATTTTATTGGAGTACAAATTTTCAAAATAATTTCTGATTATCTTCTGTACCTCTGTAGTGTCCTTCGTGATATTTTTTTTTCATCTCAGATTTCAGTAATTTGAGTTTTCTCTCTCTTTCTTTTTGTTAGCATGGCTAAGGGTTTATCAGTATCATTTATTTTTTTCTTTTTTTAATTGGTTTTTCAAAACATTACAAAGCTCTTGACATATCATATTTCATACATCTGATTCAAGTGGGTTATGAACTCCCATTTTTACCCCTAATACAGATTGCAGAATCACATCGGTTACACATCCACATTTTTACATAATGCCATACTAGTGACTGTTGTATTCTGCTACCTTTCCTATCCTCTACTATCCCCCCTCCCCTCCCCTCCCATCTTCTCTCTCTACCCCATCTACTGTAATTCATTTCTCTCCCTTGTTTTGTTTTTTTTCCCTTTCCCCTCACATCCTCTTATATGTAATTTTGTATAACAATGAGGGTCTCCTTCCATTTCCATGCAATTTCCCTTCTCTCTCTCTTTCCCTCCCACCTCTTGTCCCTGTTTAATGTTAATCTTTTTCTCATGCTCTTCCTCCCTGCTCCGTTTTTAGTTGCTCTCCTTATATCAAAGAAGACATTTGGCATTTGTTTTTTAGGGATTGGCTAGCTTCATTTAGCATAATCTGCTCTAATGCTATCCATTTCCCTGCAAATGCCATGATTTTGTCATTTTTTAGTGCTGAGTAATACTCCATTGTGTATAAATGCCACATTTTTTAATCCATTCATCTATTGATGGGCATCTAGGTTGGTTCCACAGTCTAGCTATTGTGAATTGGGCTGCTATGAACATCGATGTAGCAGTATCCCTATAGTACGCTCTTTTAAGGTCTTCAGGGAATAGTCCGAGAAGGGCAATAGCTGGGTCAAATGGTGGTTCCATTCCCAGCTTTCCCAGGAATCTCCATACTGCTTTCCAAACTGGCCGCACCAATTTGCAGTCCCACCAGCAATGTACAAGTGTACCCTTTTCCCCACATCCTCACCAGCACTTGTTGTTGTTTGACTTCATAATGGCTGCCAATCTTACTGGAGTGAGATGGTATCTTAGGGTGGTTTTGATTTGCATTTCTCTGACTGCTAGAGATGGTGAGCATTTTTTCATGTACTTGTTGATTGATTGTATGTCCTCCTCTGAGAAGTGTCTGTTCAGGTCCTTGGCCCATTTGTTGATTGGGATATTTGTTTTCTTATTGTTTAATTTTTTGAGTTCTTTGTATACTCTGGATATTAGGGCTCTATCTGAAGTGTGAGGAGTAAAGATTTGTTCCCAGGATGTAGGCTCCCTATTTACCTCTCTTATTGTTTCTCTTGCTGAGAAAAAACTTTTTAGTTTGAGTAAGTCCCATTTGTTGATTCTTGTTTTTAACTCTTGTGCTATGGGTGTCCTATTAAGGAATTTGGAGCCCGACCCCACAATATGTAGATCGGAACCAACTTTTTCTTCTATCAGACTCAGAGTCTCAGATTTGATATCAAGCTCCTTGATCCATTTTGAGTTAACTTTTGTGCATGGTGAGAGAAAAGGATTCAGTTTCATTTTGTTGCATATGGATTTCCAGTTTTCCCAGCACCATTAGTTGAAGATGCTATCCTTCCTCCATTTCATGCTTTTAGCCCCTTTATCAAATATAAGATAGTTGTAACTTTGTGGATTGGTTTCTGTGTCCTCTATTCTGTACCATTGGTCCACCCGCCTGTTTTGGTACCAGTACCATGCTGTTTTTGTTACTATTGCTCTGTAGTACAGTTTGAAATCTGGTATCTCCTTATACCTCCTTATTCCTGCTTAGAATTGCTTTTGCTATTCTGGGTCTTTTATTTTTCCATATGAATTTCATGATTGCTTTATCTACAAGAAATGCCGTTGGGATTTTTGATTGGTATTGCATTGAATCTATAGAGAACTTTTGGTAATATCGCCATTTTGATGATGTTAGTTCTGCCTATCCATGAACAGGGTATATTTTTCCATCTTCTAAGATCTTCTTCTATTTCTCTCTTTAGGGTTCTGTAGTTTTCATTGTATAAATCTTTCACCTCTTTTGTTAGGTTGATTCCCAAGTTTTTTTTTTTTTTTTTTTGAGGATATTATGAATGGGGTAGTTTTCCTCATTTCCAGTTCAGAAGATTTGTTGCTGATATACAGGAATGCCTTTGATTTATGCATGTTGATTTTATATCCTGCCACTTTGCTGAATTCATTTATTAGCTCTAGTAGTTTCTTTGTAGACCCTTTTGGGTCTTCTAGGTATAAGATCGTATTATCCGCAAATAGTGATAATTTAAGTTCTTCTTTTCCTATCTTAATGCCTTTAATTTCTTTTGTCTGTCTAATTGCTCTGGCCAGTATTTCAAGAACTATATTGAATAGAAGTGGTGATAGAGGGCATCCCTGTCTTGTTCCAGATTTTAGAGGGAATGCCTTCAGTTTTTCTCCATTTAGAATGATACTAGCCTGAGGCTTAGCAAAGATAGCTTTTACAATGTTGAGGTAAGTTCCTGTTATCCCTAGTTTTTCTAGTGTTTTGAACATAAAGGGATGCTGTACTTTGTCGAATGCTTTTTCTGCGTCTATCGAGATGTTCATATTGTTCTTATCGTTAAGTCTATTGATGTGGTGAATAACATTTATTGATTTCCGTATATTGAACCATCCTTGCATCTCAGGGATGAATCCTACTTGATCATGGGGTACAATTTTTTTGATATGTTTTTGTATCCGATTCGCCAGAATTTTATTGAGGATTTTTGCATCTAGGTTCATCAGAGATATTGGTCTGTAGTTTTCTTTCTTTGAAGTGTCTTTGTCTGGTTTTGGGATCAGGGTGATGTTCGCCTCATAGAATGAATTTGGAAGAGCTCCTTCTTTTTCTATTTCTTGAGATTACTTGAAAATTACTCTTCTTTAAAGGTTTTGTAAAACTCCGCAGTATACCCATCTGGTCCCGGGCTTTTCTTGGTTGGAAGTGTTTTGATGGCTTCTTGTATTTCCTCCTTTGTTATTGGTCTGTTTAAATTGTGTGTTTCTTCCTGACTCCATCTGGGCAAATCGTATGACTTAAGAAATTTATCGATATCTTCACTATCTTCTATTTTATTGGAATATAGGGTTTCAAAATAATTTCTAAATATCTTCTGTATTTCTGTAGTGTCTGTTGTGATGTTGCCTTTTTCATCCCGTATGTTAGTAATTTGAGTTCTCTCTCCTCTTCGTTAGCATGGCTAAGGGTCTGTCAATCTTATTTATTTTTTCGAAGAACCAACTTTTAGTTTTGTCAATATTTTCCATGGTTTCCTTTGTTATAATTTCGTTGATTTCCACTCTAATTTTAATTATTTCTTGCCTTCTGCTACCTTTGCTGTTGTTTTGCTCTTCCTTTTCTAGGGTTTTGAGATGAAGTGTGAGCTCATTTTTTTGTTGGTTTTTTCTTTTTTTGAGGAATGAACTCCAGGCGATGAATTTCCCTCTTAAAATTGCTTTCATTGTGTCCCATAGATTCTGATTTGTTGTGTCTGTATTTTCATTTATCTCTGAGAATTTTTTTATTTCCTCCTTTATGTCTTCTGTAATCCATTGATCATTCAGTAACATATTGTTCATTTTCCAGGTTATGCAGGATTTTTCCTTCCTTCTTTTATCAATGATTTCCAGTTTCATTCCATTATGATCAGATAAGATGCATGGTATTATCTCCACACCTTTATATTTACTAAGAGTTGCCCTATGGCATAATATATGGTCTATCTTTGAGAAGAATCCATGTGCTACTGAGAAGAACGTATACCCACTTGATGATGGTTGATATATTCTATATATGTCAGTTAAGTCTAGGTTATTGATTGTGTTATTGAGTTCTATAGTTTCTTTATTCAGCTTTTGTTTGGAGGATCTGTCCAATCTTGAGAGCGGTGTGTTGAAGTCACCCGTAATTATTGTGTTGTGGTCTATTTGATTCTTGAACTTGAGGAGAGTTTGTTTTATGAACATTGCAACACCATTATTTGGTGCATACATATTGATAATTGTTATTTCTTGTTGTTGAGTGTTTCCTTTTAACAGTATATAGTGTCCTTCTTTTTATCCCTTTTGATTAACTTTGGTTTGAAGTTGATTTTATTCGATATGAGTATGGCCACTCCTGCTTGCTTCCGAGGATCATATGAGTGGTATGATTTTCCCCAACCTTTCACCTTCAGCCTGTATATGTCTTTTCCTATCAGATGAGTCTTCTGAAGGCAGTATATTGTTGGGTCTGTTTTTTAATCCAAGTTACTAGCCTATGTCGCTTGATTGGTGAGTTTAAGCCATTAACGTTTAGGGTTACTATTGATATATGGTTTGTACTTCCAGTCCTGTTTATTTTATTTATTTATTTATTTAATTAATTTGGCTTGTTTTTCCTCTTTGGTTATTTCCCCCCCCTTTACTGAGTTACCTCCCACTGTTAGTTTTGGGTGCTGTTTTTCGTTTCCTCTTCTTGTAGTGTTTTGCTCAAAATGCTTTGCAGTGCTGGTTTTCTGGCTGCGAATTCTTCTAACTTTGGTTTATCGTGAAATATTTTAATTTCATTGTCAATCCTGAAGCTTAATTTTGCTGGATACAATATTCTTGGTTAGAATCCATTATTTTTCAGCGTTTGAAATACGTTGTTCCAGGATCTTCTCATTTTCAACATCTGTGATGAAAAATCAGCTGTTAACCTAATTGGTTTACCCCTGAATGTAATCTGCCTCCTTTCTCTTGAAGCTTTTAATATTCTCTCCTTGTTCTGTATGTTGGATATCTTCATAATAATGTGTCTTGGAGTTGGTCTTTTATGGTTTTGTATGTTTGGGGTCCTGTAGGCTTCCAGAATTTGGCAGTCCGTTCCGTCTTTCATTTCTGGAAAGTTTTCTAAGATTATTTCATTCAATGGGTTGCTCATTTTTTTGGTTTGGACCTCTATACCTTCTTCTATCCCAATGACTCTTTAAGTTTGTTTTTTTTATGACATCCCATATTTCTTGGATGTTTTGTTCGTGTTTCTTACCAGCCTTTCTGCATTGGCTATAGTCTTTTTGAGTTGATAAACTTTGTCTTCATTATCTGATGTTCTGACTTCTATTTGATCTAGTCTATTTTTAATATTCTCATTTGAGTTTTTGATTTGGTTTATGGTTTCCTGCATTTCTAGGATTACTGTTTGATTTTTTTAAAAATCTCTATCTCCTGGTAGAGTTCATTTTTTGCTATTTGAATCTGCTTATGTAATTCATTTTCAAAGTATTCTTTCATTGTTTGGACTTGCTGTCTAATGGCTTCTTTAAGATTCCATTTCATCTGAGTCAGGTATGCCTTGAGTTCTTTCTCTGTCCATTTTTCTGATGCCTCTAGGTTCTCCTGTAAATTTAAGTTGTCCTGCATTGTTTGTAATCCTTTTTTTCCCTTGTTTTTTTATGTTGCTCACGTTACTTTCCAACTCTGTTTGACTGCTGTGTTTCTGTTTTCTCCTATAAATTTGTTTTGGTTTTGTATAGCTCCAAGATCTCTCCTTTGTGTTGGGAGACAATGTTTAGAAATGTTGGATTTAATTGTAATTTAAGATAAATTCATTAGTTTCATTAAAGGCCTACAGATTTTCATGGCATATAGAGAATTGAGGTTTGAACTTAGGATTTTATGTTAAGGTCAGGCAATTTGTATATCTTAGCTTCTTTGGGGGGGTTGCTCAAATGCAGGCGGATATTAACAAGAGAATAGACAGGAGTACTTGGGGGTAGTTAAGGGCTTAGGCGGACTATAGATCGTCTGGTAGTATTCATCTATTTGCATTTAGTAAATTACACATAATCGTAGTGGTCATGCTTGGGAGGAAAGATAGGGAAAAGGTAAGGAAGTAAACCAAGAAAGAGAGACGGAGAGAAGAAAGAGAAAAAAATAGAAAAGGAAAAGAAGAAATGATTAAAAAAATAATAAAATACAGTAAAATAAAAATTACAATTAAAAAAAAAAAGGCACTGTTAGGCTTCTGTTTTCTTCGCTTCCAGTAGGTGGTGCTGTGCCTTCTGGACCAAGATTATTTCTGGTCTCTAGTCTCCTCGCTTCTCCTGCCAGACAGGCCTTCCCCAGTGTGATACCTCTCCGCAGTTCAAGCTACACTCTGGGCCTGCAGTTTCCTGGATGTGGAGCCCGGCTATTGGGAACCGGCCCCCTATTGTTTTGATTCCCTCTGATAGCCACTCCTTCGAGAGCTGGCGAGACAGGTTTCGTTTTTGCCTGGGATGGGGGAGTTGGAGGTCAAGTGCCTTTACCTTTTCCCATGCCTCTATTCACGCTCATTCTAATAATCACACCCCCGGAAAGCCGGGGAGAGATTTTATGCGATTTCCCCAATGTATGGGAGAAGGGCTAAATGTCACACACCTGTTCTATCTCTGAACTTGCTGCAAAGAGGTTGGATCTCTTGGAAATTGGCGAAGGTGACATCAGCTCTCCAGGATGGTGGCCGCTGGCTTCCTCGGTGGGTTGTCCAGTGTGGAGGGCAGATCTGGACTGTTTTTCTCCCCCTTCTCAAACCCAGAACTCAGCCTGGAGCACTGTGAGCGCACAGTTGGCAGGACCCCACAGAATCTGTAGTACCATTTCTCTGCATTGCTGGCACACAGTTTCTCTGCGCCACAGGCTCCGGCTGCAGGGCTGGCCAATGATCAATCAGCCTAAATCTCCAGGCGCACAGTTCACTCGCGATTGAGCCGCAGTAATTGATCCTCGGGTGTTGGAAATCCTTCCTCTAGGTTACAGTGCACCCCAATTTTGCTGGAAATTCCTAACAAGATAGCTTCTGGCCGTTCTAACTTGCTATTCACCTGCGCAGGGACGCGGTACAAGGGGGTGACGTACTCTATTCGCCACCATCTTCTAAACATCCTTTTTATTTTTTCAAGGAACCAACTTTTTGTTTTGCCAATTTGCTCAATTGTTTCTGTTTCGTTGATTTCAGCTCTGAATTAATTATTTCCTGTCTTCTGCTTTTGGTGTTGATTTGTTCTTCTTTTTCTAGGACTTTGAGATGTAATGTTAGGTCATTTATTTGTTGATTTTTTTCTTCTTTTAAGGAATGAACTCCAAGCTGTGAACTTTCCTCTTAGTACTGCCTTCATAGTTTCCCAGAGATTTTGATATGTTATATCAGTGTTCTCAATTATCTCTAAGAATTTTTTAATATCCTCTCTGATGTCTTCTGCTATTTATTATTCATTCAGTAGCATATTATTTATTTTCCAGGTGTTGGAGTAGCTTCTATTTTTTATTTTATCATTGATTTCTAATTTCATTCCATTATGATCTGATATAATGCAGGGTAGTATATCTACTTTTTTGTTTGCTAAGAGTTGCTTTGTGGCATAATATATGGTCTGTTTTAGAGAAGGATCCATGTTCTACTGAGAAGAAAGTGTATTCACTGGTTGATGGATGAAATATTCTATATATATCTATTAAGTCTAAGTCGTTGGTTGTATTATTGAGTTCGATAGTTTCTTTGTTTGGAAGATTTATCCAGTGATGAAAGAGGTGTGTTAAAGTCATCCAGAATCATTGTATTTGAGTGTACTTGACTCTTGAACTTGAGAAGGAGTTGATCAATGCAGATTCTCCATTGTTTGGAGCATATATATTTAAAGTTGTTATGTCTTGTTGATGTGTGGTTCCCTGGAGCAGTATGAAATGTCCTTCTTCATCCCTTTTGATTAACTTTGGTTTGAAGTCTACTTTATTTGATATCAGGATGGAAATCCCTGCTTGTTTCCATAGTCCATGTGAGTGGTATGTTTTTACCCAACCTTTCACCTTCAGGTCTGTTGATATCTTTTCCTATGAGATGGGTCTCTTGGAGGCAGCATATTGTTGGGTCTTTTTTTTTTTTAAATCCAGTCTGCCAGTGTATGTCTTTTGATTGATGAGTTTAGATCATTAACATTCAGGGTTATTATTGAGACCTGATTTGTAGTCCTGGTCATTTTTGTTTATTTTTGGTATTTAACTTGGTTTCTCTTTGATTGGGTTTTTCTTTAGTGTAATACCTCCTTTTGCTTATTTTCATTGTTGCTTTTCATTTCCTCCTCATGGAATATTTTGCTGAGAATGTTTGGTAGTGCAGGCTTTCTAGTTGTAAACTTTTTTTACCTTTTTGTTTATCCTGGAGGGCTTTTATTTTGTCATCAAATCTGAAGCTTAATTTTGCTGGATATAAGATTCTTAGTTGGCGTCCATTTTCTTTCAGAGCTTGTTATATGTTATCCAGGATCTTCTAGCTTTCAGGGTCTGCATTGAGAAATCTGCAGAGATACTACTGGTTTCCCTCTATCTGATTTCTTCTCTTTAAAAATTTTCTCCTTATATTCTGTATGCTAGGCATTTTCATTATAATGTGCCTTGGTGTAATCTGTCGTGATTTTGTACATTTGATGTCCTGTAAGCCTTTTGTAGTTGATTCTCCAATTCATTATTCATATTTGGAAATTTTTCTGATAGTATTTCATTGAATAGATTGTTTATTCCTTTGATTTGTAACTCTATGCCTTCCTGTTTCTCAGTAATTCTTAAATTTGGTATTTTTATGTTATCCCATAATTCTTGAATGTTTTGCTCATGGTTTTTTACCATCTTCACTGTGTGGTCAACATTCTTTTCAAGAGAATGTCTGAGGTTCTGTCATCTAATCTGTTGGTAACACTTTCTATTGTGTTTTTAATTTGGTTTATTGTTTCTTTCATTTCAGGGTTTTCTGTTTGGTTTTTTTTTTTTTTTCAGGACCTCTGTCTCCTTATTGAAGTCATCTTTTGCTTTCTTATTTGCTTAGGTTCTTTTGCTGCCTGTATTTGCTCTCTTATATCATCCTTTAATTCACAGAACATTTTAATTATGTACATCCTGAACTTTTTCATTTCTTCTGTTCTGCTGGCCACGGATTCTAAAAGGTAGTATCTTGATTTGGGGGGGGTGGCACTTTCTTCCCTTGTTTTTTCATGTTGTTTGTGTGTTTTCCCTTCTAGCACTGAGGATCCTGAGATGTTACAAATTTTTACCCTATAGGCTTATAGTATCCCTGCAGGGTTCCAGTACCTCTCTTTTAATGGGCAGATTAATATTAACAGATCCCAATACAAATAACATGCAGCCTTAAGCCAAATAGCTTCCATTAAGATGTTTATGGTTTAGTCACAATATACAGAAATGGTGAGTTCAGTTATTAAGTATAATATAATCAGTAGATTTGCAAAAGAGTCTACAGTTTCTTAATGTGGACAAAGAGAGAACAAGGGGTGGGGTATAGAATAAGATTTTAAGGAGGTAGGAGGTGAGGATATAGAATTTATTAGATCTTAGGAAGAGTGAATGAGGAATCTAAAGAAGTTGGCTAGTAACAGGAGGAAAGAGAGAAAGTGATTTTGAGAAGACAAGTAAGTGAGAAGACAATAGAGAGTACAAAAAGCAAACAAACGTAAAAACTAAGAAAAATAAAAAATGTAAACAAAGGAGATAAAAGAATATACAACACAACTGTAATTTACTATTCAGATATCCCAGTCCTCAGTAGCCTAATCCATGAAAGGTACTTGGTTTCCCAAATGTTGGGAGTGTGAGGGCAGGAGAAGAGAGAGAGAGAAAAGGGAAAAAAAGAGAGAAAAGAATTGGTTTTGTTGGCAATCAGTATCTTTCCTGCTTCTCTTCTCATCTTCTCATAGATGGGGTTGTCTGTTGTTTGCTGGTGTCTCGACCCTCAGGATGGTGAAGGCTATTAGGGTAAGAGGGTTATAGTCTTGGGAGTGGAGCTCCTGGAGGTGTGGCGTATAGCACTTGTCGGTCCCTATGGAAGACTGCACCCAAGGATCTCGTTTGGGGCCTGCTCCTGTGATGTGGGTGCCTGGTCTTATCTCCTTATATCGCCCATAGGCCTCAAAATTCCTGGTCTCTTATTTAGTCTCAAAAATGTATCTCACTCACCTCCCCTGTTTCTACTTCCCAATCAGGAACCTCTCTCTTGGGAGGTCTCGTGGACTGCGCTCTGGGGGCTATGCATCTGTTGCCAAGAGCTGTTTTGTATTGGGCAGTTCAGGACCAGGCTTTGTGAGCTATGGACTGCCTACAAGCACTATGCTGGGTTAGTGGCTGTGGGAGAAGGAGGAGTTGGGGACTATAGTTACCTTGATATTGCTTCTAGGCCCCAGCTGGTATCCCGAGCTGGGAGTTGCCCCAAGATGGAGGCAGCTGCTTTCAGAGATGGGGTGTCCGGTCGTGTGGGGTCAGGCAGTGGTGTTGGGCCGTGTGTTTGGAAATGCAGCTCTATGACTTGCAGTGTTGTGCCTGGAAGGGTAGGAATGTTTTCAACCAATTCTCTTTCTTGAGTGTTTTGTTTTGTTTTTGTTTTTGATTTTAACTAGAGTTTCTGTGTGGGACAGTGGGGTAGAGGCATTAACTCACAGCATTAGTTATAAGCAAGTTGAGAACCTACTGTCAGGCTTTCAAATTTAGAAGGAGAATCTGACTTTGAAGGGACGGCAGATGTAGCTTTGCTTAGACAAACACCATTCCTTTAGAGAAGAGATGTCAAGATTTTTACCAGGCAGAGGGGGCTGGCTGTCAAGGATGGGAGATGCAAACTAGTACAGTTGTTCTATAGATGTACTTTGAGTGGATCCCCCTGCTGTCTGCCCTATTGAACATTCTGCTTCTCCCCATTCCAGCTGCTTCTGAGGCCTCTTAAGATTTTCCTTGCACATAGTGGCCTGCAGCTGCCCCAGGTTTCACCATAAACCCACTTCAATCCAGATATCAGCTTCTAGAACTTTGTTGAAATCTTTTGTTTATTGATTGAGTTAAACAGAAAAATTCTGTTCGTTTTTCATGTTGTTTTGTGCTTTTATTTCAGTTAGGTCTATGGAGGAATTGGGGGAAAATGTTTAGTCTGCTTTCTTGAACTAAAAGTTATCTGGGACAAAATCAGGACTATGGTTTCTTATGTAATCATTGGCAGAAGAGGAGAGGGTAGACTCAGTGGAATGCTGTGATTCTTAGGAACTAGGGGGGGCAAGAATGTACCCAAGTTAAAGTCCCTGTCCCCAGAGAAGGAAGTGTAGCGAGTGTTGGTTGAGACTATGGGCTCTACATGCAGACTGCATGGGCTCACATGCCAGTGCCCCTGTTTGCCAGTCATATAACTGGAAGACTTGTTGGACCTCTCCACAGACTCGGTTTTCTTCTCTGTAAAATAGAATGAATATTTAAAGTTAGGAGATAATACATTTAAAAGCACATAAAAAGATGCCTGGTAAATGTTCAATAGAGAATATAGACAAAAGATACCTGAAACAAAAGGAGTATAGAGGAAAGTAAGGAAGAACTTACACAGACATTGTGATTGGAAAAAAGAGATGGAATCAGAAGCTGGTCATAAGGACTGTAGGCTAGTCAGACTGGAGAATGCACACTTGGAAAGGAGGAGGTTGGTGAAGTCTTTTTTAAAATTATTTTTAGTTATAGATAGAGACAATATCTTTATTTTTATGTGGTGCTGAGGATCGAACCCAGTGCCTCACACATGCTAGGCAAGCGCTCTACCACTGAGCCACAACCTCAGCCCGTAGTGAAGTCTTGAAAAGAAGAAAGGCATTTGGCAGCCTGTGTTTGAACAGGTCATGGCTATGAATGTCAAAAAAAAAAATTCAGAAAGTATTTTGTCCTTTCTTAAGAAAATTGGGAATTAGAACTGGGAAAATCAAACGTTTTTTGTTTTGTTTTGCCTTTTTTCTAAGTCGTGTTTTAAAAGTTAAATTTTAATTGTATTCATTGGTGGAAAGTAATCTTTATAGCGATTTCACAAGCTTGCTTTCTTAAAACACACACACACACACACAAACACACACCAAAAAAAAATAATAAAACTCTTATTTCCTGAGCTCTTCTCTGAGTTCTGTATTGTTTTTGTTTTTTAAACTGTAATTAAGTATTCCTTTTTTTCCCCCCCGCTGGGGTACATCACAACTTAGAGGCCACAAAGCATTATCAGTTTGTTTTTGGTTTTGGGTTTGTTTGTTTGTGTGTGTGTGTGTGTGTGTGGTTAAAATCTTGGTTAAAAAAGACTGGCGCTTACATCTAAGCCAACAACATGAGGAGATACTTTAGCCAATAAATTCACTTGTTTATGATTAAAAATCAGACAGTTTAACCTTGGAGGCATCTTTGTCATGGGGGACTTCATATTGTGATTAGTTATCTGAACAGCCAAGTGCCTCTGTGGGCTCAGTTAAGCAGCCTCCCACTATATATGTATAATTATTTTTGGTGCACACACACACTCTGCTATAAAAGCTTATTTGGCCTATGCTCCCCCGCTGTTCTGAATTCTCTGTTTCATTAGCAGTATCCACCCACAGAATTTTAGAAATCCATTCCCAAATAGCAGAATCACAACTCAGAAATTTAAATAAACTACATCTCTATTAGGGCAATGGATGGGGGAGTTAGTTATATTATATGCATTTCCCACATTTATCTGCCCTTTGAAAACTTTTAAGTGTGTGTGTGTGTGTGTGTGTGTGTGTGTGTAAGAAAATTAGATTTTGTCCATTTTTTTGTTCCTTTAGCAAGAGATAGAGACTATAGCAGACAATCTTTGAGGTTTTTACCTTGAAGTGGGCCAAAGTACATATTTACTTGAAAAGATGTTCTAGCTGCTGCTGCTTTGTTTCTATAAAAAGTTAAAAAATTATAGATTGTAACAGAGTGACATGTAAAGTCTGTGACTAGTCATTAAAGTATATTATAGGTCAGTGCTGGCTTTACTGCAGGTACAAAGAAGCCTGAGCTTTGACTTTACTGCTGACTGTCTACTGCAGCCATTTTTCATGTGCTCCTCCAGCAGACTTCAGCAGTGCCACACTTGTGGAAAAGAATCAGTAGGCACTCTCGCCAGTCACTTCTAAGTGTGGCTACTCTGGAATACGATTGTGCTTTTTTAAAAAATACAATTTCAGGCTTACAGAAAAGTCACAGGAGTACTGTATAAAATTTTTAGGTATCACTCACCCAGCTTCTCCAGTGTTAACATTTACCACATTGGCTTTTATCTCTGTGTATTTGTCACATGCCTAACCATTTGAGTAAGTTGCAGACCCAATATTCTTTTATACTAAAAACTTCAGTGAGTAATTCTTAAAAATCAATAAATTATTCTATATGATAATAATTCCCAATATTATCGAAATTGGGAATTTAACATTAATGTGATATATAGTTTATTTTTAGTATGGCTGTTCATAATCTGAATTGCTATTTGATAAATAGCAGTTCTCATCAGAGTTGAGTAGAATCAGTTGAATTGAGGTTAAAATGTTTAGGTACTTGTTTCTCATTAAACACAATTTTCATGATAATAATTTTTATTCAGAATTCCTTGCCTCTGATTTTCCAGTAGCTCATTTTACAAATGGGGTTATTTCTTCTTCCTTTATAAACTTTAAGGCAGCTTTCTTCAGCCATCCTAAACTTGCTAGTACTAACTCTTGGTTGTACTAACTCAACACAGATAGTCCTGAGGAAGGAACACCTGCGGCATTCATTCAGGGTAATAAAAGGCCTTCCTCTGGGCATTCTAGAATATACCTAAATTTAGGTCCATTTAGCTTTATATCAGGGGATTTAAAATGAAGCATAGTATAAGTTACTTAAGAATTTGCTCCGAGGCTAGATTTCGGGTAGAAGAAACTATAAGTGATGGGTAGAAAGAGGAGCTGAATTAAACTGATGCTAAATTTGAAAAAAAAAATAGTTTAAAAAAACAAATCAGATATTTTAACATCTACACAGTTATGCATTTTAATAGCTGATTTTTTAAAAACAGCAAAATACAAACATTCAAACATTTTCCCCTTACATTAAACCTGGAGCATATATCCCAGAGGATGATAATCTCTTATGGCAAGATTACCATCATTAGAAACTTGTTCTGTTACAGAGATCTTTGTCTTTACCCTCCTCCTCCTTTATTAATATTATTATTTTATTGTTGAACATAAGCAGAGTATTAAACATAGCTGATTCTGCCCTTACTCTAGAATCTTGCATTATAAAACAGGCAGAATAATTGGAAGATTAAAAATATCCACTGGGATGGTAGTTAAGCTTCATAGGAGTGAGATTATTTGCATGATTTGACTTTTTGTCTCTGTTTTTAACAGTAATTCAGAAAAATTACTTGAATTAGTGTCTCATTCATCTCCCCCCCCCTCTTTATTCTTTTTAGATAAACATGAAGATTGTATTTTGTAATGTTATGTACATACAGGGTATCTCATTCATCTCTATCCATTTCCCCACTCTACTCCTATAGTCAGGGTTTCTCTATAAAGGACGCCTATTTTCAGTCTTCTGGTAAAAAGGACCTGGAGCCAGATCAGATTAACCCTTCCCTGGACAAGTTCATCAGTGCTTTGAAAAATCAAGGTATTGGTGTATAATATTATTTGAAGACTTCTGGCATATCTCTTCCCTCCAAGCCTCATCAAATATAAGTTAACAGTAGGAGGAAGCAGACAGTCACAGGTACTACCCAACTGCTCAAAATAGTTTTGTAATTTGATAAGGCATAATGTGAAAACCTAGGCTTCAGGAAACTACAGAATAGGAAGAAGGCATTCTGTATTTTTACGAAGTTTAACTTCTAAATGAAAATAGTATTGCCCATCTTATACACAATTATTTGAAAATAAATCTGAATATATAGATACTTTATGATCTTTTAAATGTTTTCTTTGCTTGAAGAGATGAAAAGTAAATCATAACTGATATTCCTTTTCTGATAATATTAGGAAAGATAGTAAAATAAAAGTTTAAGACTAGACTTATCACTGTAAGAGTCTTTGAACACCCATGGTTCTGAATGATTTGTAGCCAAAGAACAGAAATCAGGAGATTTAGACATAGGTTTCTTAATCTTGATTTTCATTCTGATTTGTCTTACCTTGAATAGTGTTCCCTTATTTTATACTGATACTACTGATACTATAATAGTAGTATTTTTTTAAAAAAAATCAATGTATTATTCTGTTGTTGAACTCTAAAATACCCAAGCATGTTAGAAAAGATTATCCGTTGAGGGTTATTTGTCAGTTTCATTGAGAACTGAAAAACCTATGGGGAAAAGTAATATTTAATCCAGGCAGGACAGGTGTTGCTAATGGAGAAGCTAAAACAAGGAAGTGGTGCCTAGGCCAAGTATCAGCTACTAAGAAACACTACTGTATTTACTGCTGGACTGACAGGTTCTGCTGACCAGCCACTTCTTGGAATTTAGCTTTTGGTGATGTCCTTTCAGTAAATAGTGCAGTAGAAGTGGCACTTTACAAACAGGATGGTGACTACAATTTTTCAGATGAACCCAGGAGTGATTTATAAGCTCCTAACTGGTATATGAACTGGTATATGAGCCGTAGGAGGCTCTCAGGATGGTTAGGAAGAGGAAGCTTTGTCTTCTGCCTGTTGGACCCATTTAAAACTGTGAATACATGTTTTTCTTTTTCTGCTTATTAGAAGAAAATTTCAAATGGAGGTATCTGGCTTTTTTTATGCTGTTGTGTGGTGATGGTGGTGGTGGGGGGTATGTACTTTGTTGCATCATCCTGTGAATAATCAGTAAAAAAATTGTAGATGAATTATTTTTCCATAGTATGAGAATATTGAAATCCAAGATTAAACTCAATGTATGGCAGACAGCACAAAGTTAGCATATCAGAAATTAATATCAAGAATAAAACTAATTTTATGTAAATTAAAAACTACAATCTATAGAACTCCTCCTTAGAGTTAGCAGGAGTGAGAAGAAAGTGATATGACAAGTGTCATATAAATTGTGTTCTAAAAACAGGGGACAAGTGGAGTTATTCAACCGAGATGTATCCCAGCGAAACTGGTGATCATATTTGCACGAGAAGATTCTTTTTGGAACACAGAGAAGAGCTTGTTTTCATTCCAATACTTGGTCATAATAGTCAGGTAGAATCTTTTAAGTTTAACAATCATTGGAGATGCGATAGCATAATGATTAATAGTGAGGTATCTAGTTCAGGGCCTTAGATTCAAATTCCAACTGTTCTACTTACTAGCTATGTGACCTTGGTTAGTTCTCTTAACCTGTGCAGTTTTCTCATTTGTGGAATGCAGGTACTAATACCTCTATTAACTAAATTAGTTAATATATCTAAAAGTATTTATGAAGTATGGGCACAGAGTAATGCTTTGTGTTAGCATTCATTATTGTAATGATTACAGCTTAAGAAATCTCTTTTGTCATATCCACCTGCTTAAAACTGAGTTTGGACAAAATATTACATGTGGTATGATTCCACTTATAGTACTGTATATATGTCCATATATATGGCATTATTGAAGTGGCAAAATTATAGAAATAGAGGAAAGATCACTGGTTGACAGGATTGCCAGGGACCAAGAAAGAAGGAGGGAAGTGGTGGTTATGGCTGTAAAAGGTCAATTTGAAGGAGCCTTCTCATGTTGGAAATGTTGCATATCTTGATACATCTATATCAGTTTCCTGGTTGTGATATATTGTACTAGAGTTTTGTGAGATGTTACCATTGGAAAACTGGGTGAAGGAAGGGTGCGTCAAATCGTTATTGTTTCTTATAATTACATATGAACCTCAAAATAAATCATTTAATAATAAAAATAAAATGAGCTGGGAAGACTCCTTGTAGAGAGAAATTGGCAGTGAAAGCCATGTGTGTGTCTGAATAGACAGACCAATATGGGAGGAAAATTGAGCCATTTTACAAACTGACATTTTACAAGCTGTCTATGACCCTTATCGGGGGAAAATTGAACCAGCTGAGGTCAGAGAGGAGAAAGATAATTAGCACCTTTATTTCCATGAAAACCCATCAAACTGGTGGGTTTTTTGTTTGTTTGTTTGTTTGTTTTTTTGGATAAAGAGAAGAAGGTGAATGAGTAAATACTTACATACAGATGGTGGGCCTAATAGAAAAAAAATCATGGGGATGACAAATGTGAGCTAAATATCATCTGTTGACCTATATAATATTATAAGTCTTGAGCTGAGGTTGTAGCTCAGAGGTAGAGCACTTGCCTAGCATATATGAGGCACTGGGTTCGATTCTCAGCACCACATATAAATAAATAAGGGTCCATCAACAACTAAAATAAATAAATAAGTGTGTGTGTGTGTGTGTATTTATTTATTTATTTATTTATATTTTATATATATATATATATGGTCTTAAGTTCAGAGGGTACATTTTTTGACCTGTCCCTCTTCTACTCTTCTACTTCTTAATTACCTCTCCTCCCTAGAATTTAGCATTTTCATTTTTTATGTTTATAGGATTCCTTTTGTACATTGACATTGCACATACTGTGCTGTAGGTATATTTGTGTTCTGGATTGGTCTCTTTGAGGGGAGAGATCACTGCCTTAACTCAGTTTTTTGTTGTTGTTTGGTGTGTGTGTGTGTGTGTGTGTGTGTGTTTCAGGGGATGGAACCCAGGGCCTCAGGTGTGTTAGGCAAGTGTTACCACTGAGCTATATCTTCAACACTGCCTTATTCAATTTTGACTTGCCAGTTCAAAAACTCAGTGCCTGGCACATAGTAGGCACACAAGAAATAGTTAATGAAATGTTCTATGGCCCTGGATGTAGTGGTCATTAATCTAGAGGCCTGTAGAAATGAAACAGAGCAAATAAACTTGGAATATTATTGTATTGAATGAGATTTTGATTCTTTTTGCAAATGTGGGCTTTTCTGATGTGTTTTTTAATCTGATGAAATTTTCCCTTAGATTTGAAACAGAAGAATTCGAAAGAGTTGAGCAGTTTATCAATGAAAAGATGTCTTTTAGCAACTACTAACAACAGTGTACAATCAGCCAGAGGAGAAGGGTTATCAGAAAAAATCCAGGAGGCCATTGGAAAGAAAATAATTAGAGGAGTTATTTGCATGACCCTTTAAAATCAGTTTAGTTACAGAGAATGCCATCAGACTAAAAGAAAGAACTCATGAGTTAAAATAATAGAAGTTAGCTCATCTCCTAATACTTGCCTAAGTGTATCCACAGATCAAGTCACAGAAAAACCTTTCCTGATATCCCATATGTGTCAGACATGCAGTGGAGGCAGTTGGAGAAAGAGTATTCTTTCCCTCCCTACCAAGATATTGTAGGAACTGGATTGATTACACAGTACCTGCCCTTCTTCACCTGCCTATAGTTGTGGCATGTGGGCTTATTGGGTACCCACTGAAAGTTTTACAGTTCTGATGTATGATTAAAGATCTCCTTTCTTTAAAGTTGAACAATATTATTAATAAATATATTGAATACAGGATTTGGTACATCCCACAGGATAACTAACCAAGACTATTCAAAAAATGTGGGCTTTTTTTTTTTTTTAATTGGATGGATAGGTGGGTGGATGGATAGATGGAGACATACTGTTCCAGACTAAAAGAGACCTGTAAAGACATAAGAGCCAAGTATAACAATGAAACTTGATAGCATATACCTTTGAAAACATTGGGATAATTTGAATATGGACTGAATATTCGTTTGATTATTAGATGATGTTGGAGCATTACTCTTAATTTTCTTAAGTGAGATATTTTAGTCTTTTAGGGAAATGATCCTGTTAAATTACATGTGTATGTATTCCAGAATGAAATATTTTGGTGTTTGCAACTATTTTCAGATGGTTCACAAGGGAAAAATATGTAACTATCGGAGGGAGAATGTAAGGAATGTGGCAAAACATTAATAATTATTGAATGTGGATGGAGTGTACATAGGTGTTTATTATTCTGTATGTTTGAAATTTTTCAAAATAAAAAAATGGGCCTTGGCCCAGACCTGTAATTCCACTGCTTGGGAGGCTGAGGCAGTAGGATCACAAGTTTAAAGTCAGCCTAGGCAACTTAGGGTGGACCCTGTCTCAAAATAAAAAGGGCTGGGGATGTAGCTCAGTGGTAGAACCCATGCGTTCAATTCCCAGTACCAAAAACAAAACAAAGAAAGATGATTAAAGATTGAAGGATTGGGAGGATGCTAAGACTTGCAACAAGGCAAGGACTCCTCTCTGATGCTCCCATTCAGGTTTTCCTACTTGAATTCCTATATAACAGGAACCAGAAGGGAAGATGGGCTGTGAGGAAGTGAGAAATCTAATCCCAACCTTTAAAATATGCCTTTAGGGCACATGGGGTTCTTGTGTCCTGAAGGGCATAAATCATCATGACCCGTGACTTCTGTGTGTTCTGCTGCTCTTCAAGCTGACTTCCACTCAGAAAAGGCTCTGTTAGAAGGAGCTTCTGCATTGCTGTCATGAAGATCTAAATCAGATGATACTAGTTACCCCAAAGATTATTTCTGGTGCCTTGAGTTTTTGGAGCCTACAGAGAAAGGCAGAGAGCCCACAAATTCAGGTGCACTCTCAATAGAACTACTGACTAGGCCTCCATCTTCCCGCCTTGTATTCCCATTAGGGAGAAGAGTCAAAGGTCTGCTTTCAGTCTCCAAGGCAGAGATTATGGGGGAGAATTGAGCGTGCCCTCATCTCTCTAATAAGAATGGTGAGAACCATCAAAAATAATTTGGAGGTTGGGGAATGAGGTTGGATGAGAAGAAAGGAATTGTACTGCCCAGCAGGTTGTGAACAACTAACAAATGGTTATCATCTAGGACTTAGCACCCTACATATATTTCAAGTTAGATCCATCTCCATTCAAATGAAGATGGCATTCTATACAAAATTTTAATATTTGACTTCTAAAACCTTGTTCTCTATCCATGTAATGCTTTTCTTAACAGACTTGTTATTCCACAATTATTCTAGGGAAGGTAATTTCCTTGCAATCCCAGTCAAGGAAAGTGGGAAAAATTATTTTAATGGATAATGAGGGATTTTTCTGTCTTTGAAGTCTTTTGTGGCAGACAAAGAATAAAATTGCCAGGAGAGAATGAATCTAATCCCTGCATACACTCTGAAAGCAAAGCATGAGGAGAAATGCAAAGAAAAACTCAGTATACGACAGACTTTTTCGTCTCTTTCACAAGTTTTTCTAGTGAGAGGGTGATGCTTTTTATGGACAGAGGTTGTAGGAGCTTAAGCTCCTTTTAAATGGTCAAAGGGAGAGACTGGATTGATGTGTGAAGGTTCATTAATTATTGCTCTTACTGATGTTTGCACAGGCTGTTGGGATCACAAATGTCAATCTGTCAAGATTCTGTGATAGGTTCTAAAAAAACGGATTGAGTACCTCAAAAGCTGTCATATAGCCTGAGATTAAACAGATTCATCTTTCGTGAAATTAAGAAAAGGTGTGAGTGAAGGAAATAGAAGAAGACTTTCTTCTTTTTTGTTGCCTCTTTGCTTCTCCCACTCTCCTGTTTTATATTGAGTATTGACTTGTACAGAGGGCTAGGATCCTCCTTGAGATGTCAGCAGGCTACAGCCATGGTTAGTGGCCCAGGGTGTATGCACGCTGCCAGATGCACAGTGACAAGAGATTAGGAGAGATTGGGATTCAACTTTTGACAGGCTTGACACAATTTATTTGGAAATTTTCAGGAGAGAGCATGAGTAATAAAGACAAGAACAGTGACAGTAAGGAACAAATGTGAATTTCTGTCAGAGACAAAACAGAATTTTAAAAGAAGTAGCTGTGTTTGTTGTCTTCAGTCAAGCTTTCCAGTTAAAATGTGTTCCTAAATTGAAAGTCTTAACACTGCTTTCTGCAATTGACTAGGAAAGCACAATTAGAAGAATTTCTCTCATCAAAAGTTCATATATTTAAAAAATGATTGTTCTCGTTTCTGTCACCAATTAAGCAGTGATTATCTTAGGATCAAAGAAGCTGATAGGTAAACTACTTTTTCATAAGATTTGCCTACCTAATTTTATCACATGATCTCGATCAACTAGAAGATCTGATATGGTATCTTTGTCATTTCATTAAACATTGGCAAGAAAAAAAGGCAGGGGGTGCGGGGTTGGTGAATACCAAGGGCTATGAGCCTGGCATGGGAATGAGGCAGCTCTGCATGGGTATTCCCAGACTAGATTATGTTCTCAAGAGCAAGCATAGGGGTGGCAGGAGTAGGGGGGATGCTTTGTTGACTTTTTATGAAGGACCTTAATTAGAAGTCACTCTTAACTCCGGGGTGGAAACAGTTTCTAGCTTACCACTACAGATCCTCCTGCTGCTAATGAGCATGCTCCTTGCAAGGACTCGCTTCTTCTGACAGTTAAAGCTGTATGTAAGAGTTATTTCTGTTCACCTTTCTCTCCACATTTAACCCTTACTGGCCAAGTTCAAAGTATGCAAGTAGGCTAATTAGGTGTTCTCTGTCATTGTTCAGGAAACTGAAAATGCTTCAAGGTAATAGGAATAATATTTGTGAGCAAAAAGTAAGTAATCAAGGTGTAATTTATTCCGATATGGATAGTAGATGGTTCCTTTAATGTTAACCATGTTTAGATCTATTCTGATAGTCTTTCTAATTTATATAAAATTTATAATTGAATAGTTAAATTTTGTAGCTCATTATTATATAATTAGAATTCCTGCCCTGGACATCTGTTTCTTCTATTTAGGCAGCTCATCCCATTGCACAAGGTTTCATTAAGTAATTAGCCAAAGATATGCAAGTTTCTTCTGCAGATAAGATGATGATAATTCTGTAGACTACTATTTATTTCATTGGCTTCTATTAAAACATTAAGTTGATTTGTGATAAAATGTAAAAGAATGGGTTGCTTCACCAAAAAGTTATGTATAATGCAGTCACCATCCCAGATGGCTGCATTTTGAGAGTAGTATACAGTTTGAGGAACTTTATTCCCCTCCATCTTGTGTTTAGGGAGCACTAGAGGTCAGAAGGATTTCTTCCTGTCTAATAGACCTGTCAACAGTGAGGGAAGGATAAGTGGGCGTATTCCAGAGCTTAAGAGTTGAAGATCTCCTAACATCTGGAAAGAGTTTCCTGATTCTTAAACAAAAACACATTGTGTTAGACATTTTGTCTGTCTTGGTCTAGAATTGTTGAGGACTGCTTTTCATAGCTCAGACATTGTTTACATGCCTTTGATTGTAGACTTAAACATATGCCAGGAAACTGACTCAGAGGACCAACTAGGGCTCAATAGTGTTCCTTTAGGACAGCCAGTACAGTGCAACCAGAAACTGTAGGCAGCATCAGAAACCTCCCTTAGGACCCATTATTTCAGGAATTTCCCATGTGTATTGCCTACCAGAAGAGTAATTCAGTACTCTTTATATTAGTATGGAATGGATAAAGGAAATTTTTGACAAAAAATCATGTGGATGTATTCCCTTAGCATTGTTGTTGATAATTTGTTGGATCAGATAAAGTAGGAACTTAAGACTGGACAGGCCTCTTAACTCTTGGGGATTCCATCAAAGCAGAGTGTTCAGTGGTGATTATGATTACATAAATATGAATTCTGTGTCCTAGTCATAGGAATCAAACAGTAATTTTTTTCACATATCCTTATTTTAAAAATCATTAGCTTTGGATAACATTGCCAGCAGTGTAGGGTTTTATTCCTTTTCTTTAATTCCCCACCCCTGCTTTATTATCACCTGAAATTAAGTCGTCATCTTTTTGGTGCAGAGATTTCCTTTAGAAATGGGAATGGGTGCTCTGCAGGTAGTCAGCACATTTGACAGTTTGGGCTAGACTCTTGGAAAGAACTTGGAATGTGAACTTTGCATTTCTGAACACACACTCATTTCTATCAGAAGGATGAATGAGAGTCTCAAGGTCTGAGTAGTCCTCTTATGTTATAGGCATGCTGGCATCATGCTATAGCCCTCCAGATTTTAATAATATTATAATGAAAAGTTTTCAACGACCTTTTCCTTGTGTGTATCCTCACCCAGGTTGGAGGATAATTTCTTACAAGGATGCTTCAAATTTAGGTCTGTCTTAGAATTGACCTTTTTGTTGTTTGGAGGGTTTTTTACTCTAGAATTTTTCATCTTGTTATCCCCCTCCCCCAAATAAGTATATCTAAATAAGGCTATTAATACAAATAGTGCCATTTCTGGCTTGTGAAGAATTACCCCCACGAGAACAATGTGGCACATACAAGGTGAATTCCTTTTGTCTAGCTGCTTTGTAATGATTTACATTTAGATTGTTGTTTGTTGCTCTTGTAGAAGCATGGGAGGGGCCTGGCATGTCTGACTGCCTCAGTCACCACACTGACTGGGTCTGGACAGCTTCTCTCAGCAGAGCTGGGAAATAGGCTGAACTTGCTTTCAATTGTTTTCATCAAATGCCTTATTTAGTTGGTTTGTGTTGGGGGAAAATGTCATGTAGGACTGGAAGAATTAAATGAGATGAAAAATGAAGTTTGCAGTTGCTTAGAATGGTGCAGGGCCTTTGTATGCAAGTCACCAGGTGGTAGAGCTGGGGCTGTGAGCACACTGTACCCTATTCCTGTCAGAGCCAGCAGATGATCTTGGGTGAAGTACAACATCCTTCTCACACAGAAGGAGGCTGGGGAAAGGTATACTGATGGCCTTCACTGAAATACATCCAACATGCTGCAACTCTTCACTTGAACCCCTTTAAGTAGAAGATCAGAACTGCCTAGGAGAAGATCCAATCATTCAAGAAATGCTTGTTGAGTTGTAGGAAGGATGGCACACAGCAAAGTAGGTGAAATTTCTTGTTTTTTCCAAGAGTTTCCATTCTCCTAGGAGATCATGTTAAAGGATAAGTGCTGTGGGGGAACATAAGTCAGGAAAAGGGAGGAGATTAAGTGCTAGGGAAGGGGAACAGGATAATCAAGATCGGAGGAAATCTTTATTGGAAATAAAGCAAAGGCTTAAAGGAGATGAGATCCTCTATACACATGAGTGAAGCATGTTCTCCACAGAGGGAACAAAAGGTGTAAAGATCCAGAGGTAGGTAATAGTCAGAAGGCAAATGTAGATGGAACAAAGGAAAAAAGCAGCAAGAGATGAGGTGAGAGAGATGGACAGGTAAATCATGCAGGGCCTTTTGAGAATCATGGCAAGTATTTGTTGGACTTGGACTCTGTGGAGGGGAGCTATTAGAGGGTTTTGAGCAGGGAAGTGTTGTGATTCTAAACTAAGATCACTTGGCTGCTATGTGGGAAGTAGATTTGGGGAGCTTAAAGGGATGAGCAGGGAGATCAGTTAAGACACTGTTGTTTTAAGCTGGACAAGATAAGGATGACTTAGACCATGGTAGGGTGATGGAGAGGTAAGAAGTAGTGGGATATGGATTATTTTGAAGAAAACCATTTAGGAGAATCCCTTCCAAACCACTTTGGATCCTTGGCAAGAGGTGCATCCTCAGTATGCACCAGCAACTATTGTAGGAGTACAGAGCCCCAAGTGCTGCCCCCCTTTTGAAATCAAGAGTTATTTACAGCTTGCCTATGACATGAACTTTGTTGTATTTTAGTTACTTTTTTGAGATTGCATAAGATACAAATTGTCATACACTATACCTCTCTCACCTTTCATTTTGACACAGGCCCAGGTTATGGTGCCAAGTGCTGCCTTCTGTAACCACCCACAGTGGAAGCCATGGGATAGCTTGTTTGTGAATAGGTACTTTTTTACTCTGAATATTAATTGGACTTATTTTTGGTATTAGAGCCAGATTCTTACATGTTTAGGAATAGAAATGTGAAGAAACTTTACTAGAAAAGATTAAATCTCCCATTAAACACTGACTTTCAGTATGGAATTATGCTAAGTATAGGAATATAAAGATACATTAGAACCCAAGACACACTGGCACACCCTGTAATACCAGCTACTCGGAAGGCTGAGGCGAAGGACTGCAGATTAAACGCCAGCCTCCACAGTTTAGCGAGGCTTTTCTCTAAATAAAATATAAAATAAGGCTGGGGATGTGGCTCAGTGGTTAAGTGTCCCTGGGTTCAATCCCAATACCAAATAAATAAATTAATTAAATTTTTAAAAAATGGTTGGGTGGGGGATGTAACTCAATAATAGAATGCTTTTGGGTCCAATTCCCAGTACTACCACCACCAAATAAATACCCAAGAAGAGGGAAACCACTTATACAAGTAATAACCATGTGGGCTCCAATTGAAGAAGGTACAAAGAGAGGATCCCATTTCTAGCTAGAATAGTCTTATCATGAAAACTTAGCTATTTTGAACAATAGCAGCAACGTAGAACTGATTTTTGTTGAGCCACCCCTACCACCCTCTCCAACTCAAGCCTGGTTTGTTAGAAGTCAGCCCCAAAGGTACATGCTTGTCTTGGTTTGTACAGTATAAACCAGGCAAGTAAAACTGGCTCTCTTGTTCACACAGGTCCAGTTTCTTCCTGGACAGGGGTAGAAGTCTGATCTAAAGCATGCTTGGCAGTACAGTAATCAGTTGTGCTTGCCAGGACAAGCACTAATCCTGATCCCCAAATATGTGTTGTTTTGGTCAGATTCACAGTCTGAGAATGAGGCTTCGCCAGTGAAACGGCCACGACTACTGGACAGTACTGAACGGTCTGAGGAAACCAGCCGATCTAAACAGAAGAGCCGACGCCGGTGCTTCCAGTGCCAAACCAAACTGGAGCTGGTACAGCAAGAATTGGGATCGTGTCGCTGTGGTAAGATCTCCCCCAGTGGCATGATAGAGACCAATTACCCTAAGCGGCTGAAGTACCTCTCTGCAAGCTGTAGGGGTAGAGCTTGAGAAATCAGTGCAGGGTTCTGGCTTCTAAATGTCCTTCATTTCATCTCATGCATACAAAGAAGACAAAAGCATCTCCAACTATTCTTAGACATATTGAGTTACATTTTCACTGCTCAGTGCTTTCAGCTTCTCCTCACCACTTAACACTGGTTCCTTCCCATTCCTGACTTTAGAAATTAACCTAATGAGCAGAAGTCTGGGATTTGTACCATAAAATTTGAATGAGTGTGTTACTATTTTTGATAAATGGAAAAATCTCTTTCCATATCACTTTTTTAAATGTTTTTATTAGTACATTATAGTTACGCATAATATTGGGGCTCATTTTGGCATAGTCATACATGCATGGAATATAATTTGCTCCACTTCAGTCCCGAGTACTTCCTCTTTCCCTCCAATATTCCTTTTATATCAAGATTTGATTAGAAAAAAAATTTTTTTGAACCTTAGTTCATTCAGCAAATTAACACCTTGAAGTAGCCCGAAATTAATTCTCCAGTGTAATACCATCTCTGAGGATTGCTGTACAGGGATGCATTTTTTGAAACTTTGTATTTACTCACAGTGGAACAAAACTTAGACCAATTTTTCATCTTCTCTTAATCACATACATCATGTGACATGAGGTTAAAATTGTGTAGCTGAATTATTCTAGGCTAGCTTGTTCCTGTTTTTATATTCTGATCTTAAAAGTATAGTTTTATCATATGTATATATTGTATTGATATTGGCCTATGGAACAGACCTATCATCAGGCAGACTTCCAGCCTTGTTGTAGCTTCTGAGAATATATTTCATCCCAAGAAGTTAACTTTGGAATTCCCCCCTTCACCTCTGGAATACATAGATAGCCTACAAGTATTATTGCTGGTAGTGAGGACTAGGTCGTAGTTCACTCAGCAATTATAACGTGGTATCACCTGGAAGTTCTCTATCTTCTGAAGATAGTCTTTTCTATTCCTATTTCTCAATTATCTGCCCTTTTGGAAATGCACGGGCAGGAGGTGTATTAGCTTCTCATGAAAATTGTTTGTACACCTACTCTGTTTGTTACATACTCTGTTAAGTATATATTCAGTTGCAGGAGCAGGGAACAATTATGAAAGATCCAGAGACTTTTTTTAAAGGATATTCAGTGTGTTATTAAAAGTTTATTAAATAGTATAAAGAAGAGGGTTAAGATGGGAGTGGAGCTGAGATTGTAGCTTAACGGTAGAACACTTGCCTAGCACATGTGGTGGGGGCCGTTGGGTTTGTTCCTCAGCACCACATAAAAATAAATGAATGGAATAAAGGTATTGTGTCCAGCTACAGCTAAAAAATACATATTAAAAAAAAAAGATAGGTGATGGGGGCAGAGACTGTGTGTTTATGCATTTGGTATGGTCCAGGTGAGACCAGAATCTTATTCATGGCTATGTGTGGATCAGCTCTTCCAGGTAATATTAAATTCATAGATCAGGGATACTGTGGTTAGCCAAAGAAGCTTTGGGGTCTGATGGCTAATCAACTTTGTCCCATGTTGAACAGTCTGTCTAATTCTTTAAGGTTTGCAGATTCTTATTTCTGTGTTCATGTGAACGATTGGAAAGTTTCTGCAATTCACTATTAGCAATATGGTGAAGCCTACCTGGCCATTTTGCCTGTTGCCTTTATAACATAGGCCTTTGGTTGTTCTTCAGTTAGAATTGTGGATTTCTCCTGAACCTATGTTCTCTCCTTCCTCCTCCACCAACTGCTCTTTCTTCCCTTTTTTTTTTTTTGGTGGGGGGTGCTATGGGTAGGCAGTGCTGGAGATTAAACCCAGAGCCTTGCACATGCTAGGAAGCACTCTACTACTCACTGGTCTACATCCCTAACCCTTTTTTTAAAATTTTTATTTTGAGACAGGGTCTTTCTAAGTTGCCCTGGCTGGTTTTGAATTTGTAGTCCTCCAGCCTCAACTTCCTAAGTAACAGGGATTATAGGAATGCTCTTGTTTCCTTCTTGAAAGTAACTGAATTTGCCATAGCAGATCAAGCAATTAGTCACTCAGACACATTGTCTTGTCTTCTGTGTGCTAATGATCCCTCTTGTCAGGCAGCTGGTAGAATTGGTAGAATTCACAATTTAGTGATGAGATTCAGAGATAGATTCAAGTCTCCCAGTTTCCCCTTCAATTTTGATGAAACTACCTAATTTCCTAAGGTCTTATTAATACCTAGCTGAAGAAAATCCAGAAACACCTGTTAGGTGTTTCACGCCCCGAGTGAACCCTGTGAAGCCAGCCTATCTATTACGCTTTTCACCCTTCTGGGCAGGAGATTGAGTCTCTAGTGCCTACTGGGTTTGCCCTGGGCTTCCATTCTTTTTTTTGTTTTGTTTTTTTTGTTTTTTTTTTTTGTTATCTAACTTTATAGTCCCTTATCTTTGCCCAATTCTGAGATCCTCCTTATGGGGTAGATTTGACTTTTTTGTTGGGGTGATAAAACCAGAGCTTTCTACAGTCCCTTCAGATAAACCCTTTCTAGAGGAACCTGAAAGTTGAGTTTGGTCTAACAAGAACCATATACTATGTACCCAGAAAAATGACTGAGTCAGCTGCCATATGTTAAATGATGAAGGACAAAGATGGGAACATACACAACTGTCTTTGACAAATAGTTTTTGTGTTCCTCTCGTCTGTCTGCTTGGATCTCTTTAGGAAAGGGTGAGTTGTATGGTTATTTCCTTGAGGATGCATGGAGTGTTGGAGAGATGTTTAACTGCCCTGAAAGGTTTTGGAGGGGGGAAAAACACAGTAATTTACTACTGAAATTGAAGACTCAGAAAGGTAGTTTGAACTCAAACAGAACACTTCTTCACTGCAGAAAATCTTTTTTTATATGTATTCGCAATCTTTTCTTCCATTCCCTTTCCACTCTGTACAGGTTATTAACTGCTGACAAGAAATTCACATCTCATAAATAATGCTTAAGAGCCATTGCTATATAAATTGAATGTGTTATGAATTGTGATGGGCCTTTTTGTAGCATTCCATGCCTAGAGCAGGAAGAACAGAGGATGTCATTTTCATTAATTTCTAATGAGGTGCCAATTAAAGGCAGGGAAGATGCTCCAAAGGGAAGAGTGGCCAAGCTCCCCTGAATCCTCCGCCTCGGGGCTGTCATCCAAACACTGCCAGTGAAACCTTCTCTAAAAATTCCATTAAATTACAGTCTCATCGAGAGCACACACAGACACATTCAGCTTGCCTTTGATCTTCAAAAGAGCAATTTGTAAGGCGAGTTCTGAGCCTTCTCACATAGGGAACGGCTATAGGTGATAGGAATTTTTAATTGCCAAGGCACTCCATGGGCTTTCAATAAGAAGGTGAATTCTGAAGATGAATTCTCCTCTGCTTCGCTGTGACTAGATAACCTTTAAATCAACAACACCAAAGTAACACCCTTTTCCTGTGAAAGCTTTCAGGGTGCCAATTAGAAAAGGCATGTGGCAAGGCTGGGATGATAGTCTGCATCCTAGAGCATCTTCATTGGTTTAACTTCTCAAGATAGAAAACAGTTGCATCAAATGGATTTACTTGTTTCATTTTCTACTCAGTAGGCAAATTGATCAGCTCATTCTTTGTTGCAAGAGTCTTGTCTCCTGAAATGCCACATACAGGATGTTATTCTGAAACCTGGCCATCTTTATCATATCTGGGCCACATCACAGCCATGTGAATGCTGTCTTCTGTAAGCAGATCTTGTGTGATACACAGCATGGCTTTTAATCTCTGTGCATTGCTTCTCAGAAGCACACTGTTAATTTTTAAATACCAGTCTAAGAGTTTGCATAAGTTTTTACATGTTTTCAACTGGTAGTGACTTAACAAACTGTAAGTGGATATGTTTTCCTTTGAGGCATAGTGCTTTTACTAACCTCATGAGTAATCTGACTTTATTGTTTGCAAAGTAAGTTTTTTTAACTGATTTTTTATGACATTGGAATGCATTACAATTCATATTACACATATAGAGCACATTTTTCATATCTCTGGTTGTATATAAAGTACATTTACACCAATTTGTGTCTTCATACATGTACTTCAGATAATGATGTTCATCACATTCCACCATCATTTCTAACCCCACGCCTCCTCCCTTACCCTCCCACCCCTCTTCCCTATCTAGAGTTCATCTATTCCTCCCATGCTCCCTCTCTCTATTCCACTATGAATCAGCCTCCTTATATCAGAGAAGACATTCGGCATTTGTTTTGGGGGGATTGCTTAAATTCACTTAGTGTTATCTTCTTCAGCGCCATCCATTTACCTGCAAATGCCATGATTTTATTCTTTTTTATTGCTGAATAATATTCCATTGTGTATATATGCCACATTTTTTAATCCATTCATCTACTGAAGGGCATCTGGGTTGGTTCCACACTTTAGCTATTGTGAATTGTGCTGCTATAAATATTGATGAGGCTGTGTCCCTATAGTATGCTGTTTTTAAGTCTTTTGGGTATAGACTGAGGAGAGAGGGATAGCTGGGTCAAATGGTGGTTCCATTCCTGGTTTTCCAAGGAATCTCCATACTGTTTTCCATATTGACTGCACCAATTTGTAGTCCCACCAGCAATATATGAGTGTGCCCTTTCCCCCACAGCCTCACCAACACTTAATGTTGTTTGTCATCATAATAGCTGCCATTCTGACAGGAATGAGATGAAATCTTACAGTAGTTTTGATTTGCATTTCTCTAATTGCTAGAGGTGATGAAAATTTTTTCATATATTTGTTGATTAATTGTATATCCTCTTCGGAGAAGTGTCTGTTCAGGTCCTTGGCCCATTTATTGATTGGGTTATTTGGGATTTTTTTTTTTTTGGTGTTTAGCTTTTTTTTTTTGAAATCGTTGATAGACAGTTATTCATCCATTCATTCATTTATACATGGTGCTGAGAATCGAACCCAGTGCCTCACACATGCCAGGCAAGTGTGCTTCCACTGAGCCCCAGCCCCAGACCAGGTATTTAGCTTTTTGAGTTATTTTTATATACCCTAGAGATTAATGCTCTATCTGATGTGTGAGGGGTAAAAATTTGCTCCCACAATGTAGGCTCTCTATTCACTTCACAGATTGTTTCTTTTAAAAAAAAAAAAAAAACAATTTTTTTTTTTTTTTTTAAGTTTTAGGCGAACACAATATCTTTATTTTGTTTCTATGTGGTGCTGAGAATCGAACCCAGTGCCTCATGCATGCTAGGCAAGCGCGCTACCACTTGAGCCACATCCCCAGCCCCCAGATTGTTTCTTTTGCTGAGAAGAAACTTTTTAGTTTGAATCCATCTCATTTATTCATTCTTGATCTTCAAAGTAAGTTTTCTATTCACTTTAGAAACCCAGTGATTCTTATAGCTGGGGCCTCTAGCCTAGTGTATTGTCTTCAAATGCTTCAGTGGTCATTTCTGCCCTGTGGTTCACTGTTAAACCAATTCAGAAAGCATTTATTGCAATGACTATGCATAAAACATTTTTATAAGTTTTTTAGGAAATATAGGAGCTAAAAATACAGAATCTAGGAGCTCACAGTCTAGGTTAACTTGATAGGCATCCAAGCCAGGGAACCTGCCTGGGTCCTTGCTGGCTGGATTTAACTGCCTGCCCATGTAAGAAATGATGTCCAAAGGAAAAATTAATTTTATACAGTTTGATCAAACTGGAGTGAAGCAGCTAGATTGTTTCTCTCCCAGCTCTACAGAAACATGTACAATTTGTAAAACACAAAAGCCAGGAGATGTACACATACCTATATTTAGCTAGGCTGTGCTAGCTGTAGAACGTATCAGTGTCCAAGTCAGGAGTTAGTTCTTTCAGGTTTCATTCTCAGCATGAGGAAGTTCTAGAGCTCTCTGCTTCACCTAGAGGATGTGTTAGAACATACATTGCTGGGCCTCACTCTCAGAGGTACTGATTCAAGTACAAAGTTATGATCATAATGCTGGTCTGAGGATCATACTTTGAAAACCATGGTTTTAGGCAGTTCTCACTTCTTGAAAGTTTTTTTTTTTCCCCTTTCTATTTTTAAGTAAATGAGTCCTACTCTGTTGAGTCAAAAAAGGTCCTCAGGCATTGTTTTCAACTTTTTATTTGGAAATAAATCTTTTCCCCCTGTACCATTTGAGAGTTAGTTGCAAACATCATGGCCCTTTATCTCTATAAACTTCAGTAAATGTTTCCTAAGAATAGGGATATTATTTTATAAAACCACAGCAGCATAGTTATTAACTTTAGTAAATTAATAACTGATATAATACTTTTTCCAAATCTTTTATCTGTATTCCAGTTTTATCAGTGGATCTAACAGTGTCCTTTATAAATACATTTTCCTCCCTTCAGTTTTAGGTTCCAGGCCATGATCAGTGTTATATTTAATTGTCACGTGTTTTTGGACTCTTAATCTAGAACATTTTCATGGCCATTCTATGTTTAATGATACTGGCATTTCAAAAAGAACATAGCCCTCTGTTCCTCTCACATATACCTTTCCACGCTGTTTTTGTTTTTTTGTTTTTTAATAGAGCATTCCTCATTTTGGGTTTGTTGTATCTTTCTTCATTACTAGATTCAGGTTACATATTCTCAGCCAACTACAGTACTATATAAGTGATATGTGTTCTTCTGAGGGCCTTACATTGGGAGGCACAGATGTCTATCAGCTCCTCAGTTGATGTTAACTCTGATTCACCCAGTCAGGGTATTATCCTATTTTTCTACTGGTTTTCCCCTTGTGCCTAACAAGCAGTCTGTGGCAAACATGGTATGGATATGTAAATGCTCTCCTATCAGCAAAAATTTCCTCTGATTCAGCATCTGTTGATGATTCTTGCTTAAACCAATCTTACTATGATGTTTGCAGAATGATGATTTGCTTACTGTTGTATTCCTTCTACAGTTATCATATTCTTACGAAAGTAAAGTTGCTTCCCTTCCCTCATTTATTTTTTTACTGGTATCACCTCTTACCTTTTTCAGTACTAAATTATTTTGGTGTTCTCATTACCCAGATTTAGCCAAGTTGAAGTTCCATCAAGCTAGTTCCTGTGTTCTTGTGACATACTCCTCTTTGCGGGGGGTGGGCATGTGGGGAGCAATTTCTACCTCTCTTGCATAAGAAGTATATTACAGGTACCTCTTGTATTTACTTTTTTTCAATCTTGGAATTAACCACTTCTCCAAGGATCCCTAAGATGATTTTAATATGCTGTCAAGTAGAGATTTGCTGTGTCTGAAAGGAAGGCACACACATACATCTATCATAAGACTTTTACTAAGGTACAAGCCATATATTATAGAAATATGGGAAGGGAGGACTGGGGATGTGGCTCAGCAGTAGAATGCTTGCCTAGCATGTGAGAGGCACTGGGTTCAATCAACAGTAAGACATAAAAATAAATAAAAAAAGGTATTGTGTCCATCAACAGAATTCAAAAAAAGAATATGGGGAGGGACAGATTAATTCCAACTGAAAGACCCTAAACAGGCTTCTACAGTTGTGGCTTTAAAGGAAAAATGGTGTGACTTCAATGTAGTAAAAAGCAAATTCTTGGGCAAAACTGGTGACCAGAAATGACCTATGTGCAGCCACATGGGGCCTTGGCATCAAGTGAGGAGGGACCACTAGAAAAGGAGGAAAAGGTTCTGGGTTCCAGGCTGAGGAATGTGGATGTTGGTTTACAGTGAGAAGCCATTAGTGGTTTGGATATGGTCAACTTTTTTTTTTTTAAACTAAACACACAGGAAAGTCAAGGAGGCTATTGAATAGTTGTTGGGATTAATACAAGCTGACTGTAGTGAAAAGGTATATATATGTCACAGCTGTCACTGCCACTATAGGGGCCTGCACACTGAATGAACAAATAGTGATGTCCTAAGGTCCAGAGTGGGGCAAGGAACTGTAGTGATTAGTAAGTATGTAGGGATATGAAACTACCAAGTTCATCCATTTCACAAGGCTCAAAAAACCAGCCCATGTTTCCGTACTTTTATTTTATTTATTTATTTTTTTAAGTTTCTTTTTTTTTTTTTTTTAATTTTTCTCTTCCTGACTTTCTTGCATTGTCTTTCACCCTTCCTCTTTTTTTTTTTTTTTTTTTTTTGAGAGAGAGGGAGAATTTTTTTTTTTTTTTTTTTTTTAAGTTTTCGGCGGACACAACATCTTTGTTTGTATGTGGTGCTAAGGATGGAACCTGGGCCGCACGCATGCCAGGCGAGCGCGCTACCGCTTGAGCCACATCCCCAGCCCTGTACTTTTATTTTAATTCCTTTCCAAGTGTGAACCTGTCAGGAATGTTTGGCATTCTATCTTATGTCTCTAAAATAAAGTGAGGTCCTATGTTCTTAGGAAAAATCCTTATGCTGCATAGAGTTCTAGTCTGAATTCATTAGAAAACGTTGCCGCTCAGGGAAATACCTAAGATCCTTTATCATGACCCAAACTGGTTTGGCTGCTGGGTGTTGTCACAGTTGCCATGGAGTGTAAAATCTCTGGTTTGCCTTGTGTTTGTTTGGAGATAATGTGGTTATAAGACCCAGCCCTTTAGGAGCTCCTGCATCTTTCTTGTTTATTCATTTTTTAAAAATTGAGATACAATATTTGCACATCTTTATGGGGTACAGTATGATAATTTGATATGTGGATACCATGTGTAATGATCAAATGAGGTTAATAAGCACTTTCATCTTCTCAAACATTAATCTCTTTTATGTTCTGAGAACTTTTATACTCTTCTACTTAACTCAAAATATGTCACAGATTGTTGTAATTGGTAATGACCCTACTGTGCTATAGAAAACCCAAACTCATTCCTCTTCTCTGTATTCTATGAGATTGACTTGTTAGTTTTCACAAATGAGTGAGAACTTGTGGCATTTCTGTGTTGCAGACAATTTATGTATTTATTTATTTTACTTGTTTAAATACTTTCATTAGTGCATTATAGTTATACATAATAGTTGGGTTAATTTTTACATAATCATATTTGCATGAAATTTACTTTATTTGATTCCCCAGTGGGGGACCCCCCCAGTTTCCCTTCCCTCCTCTCTCCCCTCATCCCTCTTTCTCTGCTGATCTTCCTTCTACTTATTGATTGGTTTGTTTACTTATTTACTTATTTTAATTGGTGCTTTATAGATATAAAGATAGAATTCATGTATTTATACATGCACATAACCACATTTCCTCCACTTTCCTGTCTTTCCTCTCTCCCCTTCAATCTCCTTCTTATTCTCCATGATTTCTCCTTTGTCTTTATGATATCTGACACCACCTGCCTTTTTAAAAAAATATTCTTTTTAGTTATTGTTGGATACAATACCTCTACTCTATTTGTTCATTTTTATGTGGTGCTTAGGATTGAACCCTGCACCTCGAGCGTGCTAGGCAAGCGCTCTACTGTTGAGCCACACCCCCAGCCCCCTCCACCTGCCTTTTTATCCTCTTACTTTGCTCTAGCTTCTGCATATGAGAAAAAATGTTGACACTTATTTCACTTAGCATGATGTTCTCCAGTTCCATCTATTTACCAGTAAATGTGATAATTTCATTTTTTATGGCTAAATGAAACTCTATTGTGTATGTATACCACATTTTCTTAATATGTTCATCTATTTAATGGTCACCTGGACTGGTTCCATAACTTGGTTATTGTGAATTAGGCTGCTGTAAACATTGATTTGGCTGTATCACTGTAGTATGATAATTTTAGTTCTTTTATATATAAAAGTATCAAGGAGTGGGATAACTGGATCATATGATGGTTTCATTCCTAGTTTTTTGAGGAATTTCCAGACTGCTTTGCTGGATGGTTGTACTAATTTGCAGTCTCACCAGTAATGTATGAGTATACCTTTTCCCCCACAACTTCACCAGAATTTAATATTATTTGTATTGTTGATTATTAACAACACTCTGACTGGAGTGAGATGAAATTTTGGTGTAACAAAAACAGCATGGTATTGGCATCAAAATAGACATGAATACCAGTAGAATAGAAAACACAGAGACAAAGCCACTTAGTTAGAATTCTCTAATAAAGTTGCTAGAAAATATATTTTGGAGAAAAGTTGGGCTTTTTTAACAAATGGTTCATGAAAACTGGATTTCCTATGTAGAAGAATAAAACTAGATCCCTGTCTATTGCCCTACACAAAAGTCAAATCAAAGAAATTTTACCAGAAACTTTACAACTGCTAGAAGAATACATAGGGTCAATACTATTATCAGATAGGTACAGCCACCAACTTTCTGAACTAGACACCTAAAGTTCAAGAAATAAAATCAAGAATCAATAAATGAGATGCTATCAAATTAAAAAGCTTCTGTACAGCAAAGGAAATAAGAGTTGAAGAGAGAGCCTACGGAATGGGAGAAAATCTTTGCCAGCTGTTCTCTGACAAGGATGAATAATCAGAATATATAAAGAAAAAATCTTAACACCAAACAAACAAACAAACAAACAAAAAACAACCCAATCAATGGGGGGGGGGGCGCTAAACAGACATTGCTCAAAAGAAGAAACACAAATGACCAACAAGTATATGAAAAAATGTTCAACATCCTTAACAGCTCCGTTTTTTATGCTGATCCTGCTGATGAAAGGCTCAAATTTCTCCCATACTCCTTAGATAGCAGCTAGGTTTGTATGCTTCTTGAGGTGCAAGAAAAAGCAAACCAAATAAAAACAACAGCAACAAGAAATCCTGTGATAGGAGTTGCTGTATGTGAGAGACCCCAGGGTAATTGGAAATCTTGAGGCAAATTCTGAGAAAAATTTCTCCCTTTACTATTTTTTTCCTTTTATTCTCACTGTATTTTTATCTAAACATGAGTATGATGCTTATTTTCCCCATTTAATCTTTAATGTGTAAGTGTCCTAGACTAAAACCAATTAGATTACTTCCTCTGCTGCTTGTCTATAATTTCAAGTTGAGGTGTTAGAGCAAAACAAATCTTTTACTGAACATGAACTCCCATGTACTTAGCCCATTAGAGCAGTCTTAGAAATCCAGCCTACTGTATGTCATTGACAGGGCTTTGACAGGTCTGTAAAGACATGACAGAAACATGGAGAGTCCCCTCACCCCCAAGCAAAGGAGCATCAAAGGCGAAGCTCCTAAAATACACAATGTGCAGAACTCTCTGCTGCAGCCTATGTTATAGACCACCCCTCTTCTACTGTCCCATGAAGTGAAATAGTTTCCATCTCAGTTTCAGAATTGCACCTGCTTTTGCGGTTCAATTTGACCATCGACAGCCACACTATATTTTATCAAATATTTGAATAGGTTACCTTGCTTAACAGTATTTTTATGGGGAAAAATGGATTATTGTGAAGTGAAATAAAAATATGCTTTTAAATTTGTTTCAGTAGTAAATAGTTTTGGTTGTTTCTTTGCCCAGCAAGGTTGTCTTTTGCTATTAAAGATGATTTAGTGATAGGTTTTTCACAGTTGTACCCTCCTATAACACCTTACCAGATTTTAATAGCTATAGTTGAGGGAAATATTCTAAGAAAAACTTTCTCATGTTCAAATATGTTCTTCACAAATGGATGATTTAGCCTGTGGTAAGCTACCATGTGGCCTATATAAAGTCGACAGAACTATTTTAAAGAGTTTTACTATTCCGTCAGTGCATTTCTGTTTACAGTTGAAGCATTTTCTTCATAGTCCTATGTCTCATGTCTGTTTAGCTAAAGTGGGGAACGCCTGCAACTTGAGAGTGCTTTCTTCGCTTCAAGTCAGCATTCTAACAGAAACCCAAGATGCTATCCTGGGCTGTTCTAACAGCTTTCATCTGGAGATGATGAAAGCAAACCATAATGAGAAGTGTTTTGTTTGAATTAAATGCAAAATCACAAAAGTATGTGGGTAGGTAGAATCACATAATAGCAAACTTAGAAGGAGCCTTAGCAATCATTTAATCCAATTCCTTATTGTTTCGCTGGGGATTGAACCCAGGGCCTTGAACATGCTAGGTAAGCACTCTGCCACTGAGCTATCCCAGCCTTTTTTTTAAAAAAAATAAAGAAACTGGGACTAGAAAGGTGGTCATTTCTTCAGATCACAACCCTATACTAAGAAGTTGTATTCCAGAAGCTTTGACCTAAAATTCACAGCTCGCTAAGGACTTTCTAGCTGATGTGTGCCTGGTATGGCAGTGCCTACTCCTCCTTCCAGTGTAAGTGCAGGCCCGCTAACTGCACCTTCCTAATACATTTTCTGCCCCATCATCTCTACAGAAATCTGCATATCTTTTCTAAAGTTACCCACATATATATATATATATATATTTTTTTTTTGGTCTTTTCACTTTAAAGTACCTGACTTCCCAACCTCTTCTTAGTCATTAGTTCAGTCTTCAAAATTTTGCTTTGGTTCTCTCTGGAACCTTTGCAACAAAACATCAACAAGTAGGACCAGTTATGGTAATAATGCCTGTGCGCGTGCACACGTACACAAAGTAGTATTTGTCAAAATAATGGGATTTTCAAAATTTTTTTTTTCAAATTAATCACAAATTGCTCTTGAAGTTTTGACCTAAGAGATGTCTTTTCTGGGGTCTATAATATATAGTTAAAACTATTTTGTGTTTAGAATATTAAGCGTAATTATCAGTCTTCCTAATAGATTCTTACTGTGAATCCCCTCGTAAGATGTGCTTCTGAAAGTGTGGCCCTTAAGTCAGCATTTCAGAGTCCCTGGGTAGAGGGAATGCTTCTTTAGGTAATTCGAATGTACTCCAAAGTTTAATATACTGTCATTTTATCATAGAACACACAAAGGTAATTTAAAACCAGAGAGAATTATTGCAAATTACAAATGAGTAGGATTCACACCAGTGAGGTTTTAGTTCCTAGTTCAATCCTAATTGTCTTAGTCATTTTCTGTTGCTATAACAAAGTACCTGAGATTGCGTGATTTAGAATAATCAAAGTTTATTTGGCCTGTGGTTCTGGAGACTGAGGAGAACATGGTGCCAACATCTGCTTGGCATTTTGTGAAGGCCTTCTGCTGCATCATAACATTGCAGGGTTAAGGCAAGACAGGGCAAGTGAGCTAGCTTGAGTCTCCTTATAAAGCCACTAATGTCATCATGAAGGACTACCCTCGTGGCCTCATCAGATCCTAATTATCTCCCAATGGCCTCACCTCCAAATACCATTAACACATGAATTTGGAAATTAAATGTCTAATACATGAGTTTTTGAGAGACTGGTTAACTCCATTCTATTTCAGTTAAAGAGTTACACCTTTTGGGTGTTGGTTTAACACATGCCTCTTCCCCCTTGATGATCTCTCCCCTGAAAGACTCCAAAATTCTCAGGGACCAAAACCTTGTGGTGTTTTATAACTTCCAGTCCCTGTTGGAATATGTGGCCCCAGATTAATAACTAGTTAATGTTGACTAGTAACATACAAGAAAAAATTTTAAAAGGATTGGGTGTTGCGGTGAGCTGCTGATTATCATTAGGAGAAGGCCCCTCTGGAGTAGTGTGTGAAGGTAGGCCTACTTGCACAGGGAAATGGGAGAATGTCTGGTCCACTTTGCCTGTACATTGACGCTTGAGGTACAAGTGTACAAGAGTTTCCTCATGGAGTATTTGTCTAAGGAAATAAGATCTAGATAGAGGACATTAACATTTTTTATTTTTACCTACTTTTCTCTGACTTGAATTTTTATTGATAGTATGTTTTAATTTTTTTCTTTCTATCAGGATAGCATTGCTTGCATGATTTAATTAATTAGTTGATAATACCTGTGGTTTAAATTAAATATTCAACTTTGGAGAAAGGTGTATTTGCATAAATAAAACCTGTGCTTCCTCTCAGGCATTAACAGAGGATCTTTAGAGGTCACAAAGGCTGCATGGTCACAGACCTGCTATGTGTGACTACAGTGTTATTGCACTATAGCTTGACAAACCTACTCATCTTTGATGTAGAATGAAACTACTAATAGAACTTAGAAGTCTTCCCTCTGGTGCCAGGCCAGCCCCCTAAACTGAAGTTGCAGATACCATATCACCAGTGCACTAGAGGGTAACCCAGCCACTGGGTATACCTCCAGACAGAGGGAGAATGGCATCTCCTATTGCAGGCAATGGAAACTCACTGGTTCTGCTCCACTAAACTAAAACTAGCCTCCTGTAACCCAGTGCTTTTCCTCAGTCTGTCCTCCAGAGCAACCAGCACATAACCTCCTCCTCTTCTGCAAGCTGCCTTTCACATATCTGAGCAGAACAGACTTTCCAAATCCCTAGTTCCTCCAGTAGCAAGTCCATCCCCTAGGACCAGAGAACTGGTTTCATAACATTAAGGACAGGGTTGCATATGGGAATGCCAGATTTGGCTCAGTGTTTGTCTCCATGTTTTCTTCATTGGGGGTCCTTACAAAATCTGGGTAGCTTTGTGAAGAAAAACCCTTCTTCATCTGATCTTTTCCTGAAACTGCTCAAAAGACTTCTCTTTTGTGGAGCTCATGCTTGGCTTCTGTTGGTCTGTTTCTCAGAACATATTAAAACTGTCTGCACATGTATCCTTCCTCCTGGACCATGAGCATTGCGAGGTAGGGACTGTGCAGTATTTTTCTCTAGTTCTCAGCTCTAGCTGCAATACCTGCTGTACAGTGATGCTTAGTCAACCTGTGAGTAGATTGGGCAAACCCGTACTATTGCAGTTATGGTCCTCTGGTGAAGGAAAAAAGAATTGTTTCTTTGAGCATCTCCTTGTGTATTGGGTGCCTGCACTTATGTTATATCATTTGACCCTTAAAAAACATTGCTGAACAAATGGTACCTCCATTTTCCCAGAGAGGAAAACTCAAATTTTGAAGTAACTCAGAAATACTAAGGAAATACCTGAGTTTTGAACCCAGGTATGTTGATCTCCCAGAATCCCACTGCCTTTTCAAAATGTCCCAGAGCTGACCCATTGGGTGCCCTAAACAATGAGGAGATGACTACAGCCTTGGCTGTCCATGTATTTCAGCCATGTAGAATTTAGCCCATTCCTTAACCTCTTTCCCAATTCAGGGATGCTTTTTATTGAACATTAAGTAGTAAAAATGTGTGTGACCTACTGTGTAGGCATCACTCAAGGTGGTGTTTGTTATCCATTCTTCCTTGTGCACTGTTTTTTGTTTTGTTTTTAGAATTGATTTTTTTTAACAGAAACAGTTTTTTAACTTACTTACTTACTTACTTTATTTATTTTAGTGTGGTGCTGAGGATTGAGCCCAGTGCCTCACACATGCTAGGCAAGCACTGTACCAACTGAGCCACCACCCCAGCCCCTCATGCACTGTTATTTGTTGTTGTTTGATTTTGTAGCAGTACTGGGGATTGAGCCCAGGGGCATTCTACCACTAAGCTGAGTCCCCAGCTCCCTCCCCCTTTTGAAAAAAAGTATTTTGAGATAGGATCTTGTTAAGTTTCTGAGGTTGGCCTCAGACTTGTGATCCTCTTTTCCAGCTCACTGGAACTACAGGTATATGCCACCTGTCACCTCCTGTAGATGAGATACTCCTGGAGGACAGGGTCCACTGTACCTGGGTAATATGAGACACAATGGCATTTAATTCTTATTGACCTTATACATTCTGTTTTCTCCACAGGACTAATTCATGTCCTCATTGTTCATGAAAACTTACCTCCTCCAGGATACCTTATGCAGTTGACCTCTCCTTGGTGCCCCCGATTTATTACACATTGCTGAATTGTATTGATTTTATTTGCAGTTGATTTCTTGCTTTGCTTCTTGTGACCTTCAGCTTGTTTTCCTCTCTGTGTGTCTCTAGCTATCTTTAAAATCAGGAATTAGTGACACACACACACACACACACACACACACACACACATGCTCCTCCTCACCCTCTCTCCCCCTCTCCCTCTCTCTCCTTCTCTTTTCCTCCACCCAGCCCCTAGAATAGAGCTCTCTAAACAGGGCACAGATGACCAATAAATACTTTTGACTCCTTGAGCCTGATAGCGTCTTTCTCTTGCCGGACTGACAGCCCTACACTGGAGCCTGAATCCTTTATTTATTAGATGAGATTTCTATAGCACCTTCCCTTTGAAAAGATCAATATCAATGAAGTTTGTTTCTGCTTCTGAATAAGATCACATGACAGCCTTTACCCCTCAACTGCTGGGGCCTGCAGATACAGACTCCACGAAGCCTTGCTACCTCAAATCTTGCTATCTGGCTGCCAGCAAGGAGGCTAAATAAGATTCTATGACAAGAACAACAGAAACTCTGTGGTGTTGGTCTGTACTATAATCAGTATAACAGAAAAGGTGTTTGCAGTGAAGATCACTGCTATGTTTTAGAAAGCAGATGTGGAGAAGGCCCACTAGCCAGCACCCATTCAGTGTTCCCAGGTTGTGGCTAACCCACGGTGCATGGTGTCATGGGGCACTAGAACTGTTTAGTCTCTGAGACTCAAAGCCATTCTGCTAGGAAGCTAGGTCCCTGTGACAGGACCCACAAGAGGCATAGCAGGCAGTCTGTTCCCAGAGAGTCAAAAGCAGCAAATTCTGGATAGTCTGAGAAATAACACTGTCCTAGCTAGAAGGAAAGGAGCTACCAGAATTCATATCTGAATAGCTGAGACTAATTGGGACACATATAAACAAAGTTCAGGGACAGAAAACTGAAAAGAGTGAATGTTTCAGCCCTGTATTTCATTGAAGAAGTGCCTAAAATAATTGGGTCAGCTGACTTTTCTAGGAATTGCTCACCTTTCTGCCACCTATTTGTTTGTACAGATATTATTCCCATCGCTGTTCAGGGTTAGACAGAGCTCTGTAGGGAATGAACACATCTCCCAGGGGCTTTGCGGATAGAGGTGCACCTATAACAGCTGCTTGGTGTGTGTAATGAGCAGCATCCCTGCCCTGACCTGTCCTCACACCTGTAGTCCAGAGGACCCTGTCTCTGTGGATCAGGAGTTAAGGCAGCCTAGCCACTGAGGCAGCTTGTGAAACAAAAAAGTAAAGAGAAATCAAGGTGTTGGAGAGAAAGGAGAAGGGAACAAAATGGAGAAGTACTAAAACCGTGAGGAAATGGAAGGGATGTTTATAGAGGATAATAATGAGGCATATGGGCGGGGGGTCCAGTGGCACTTACTAGAGGAACGCTGATTTGTCACACTACCAGTCCCTGAGCAGCCTGGATGGGGTCACTACTTACTCTTCTCTGAGATTTGAAGGATGTTGTCTTTCTTTGTTATCACCTGTGGCATTGAGAGGTAAAACCACCTATGTTGCCTAATTCATTGCTGTACTCCTAACAGTTCTGGGACACAGTGGAAGGAGGTGATGATGAGGAATGCCCCTCTTTGCTTTGGGTAACCCTTTGTTCACAGCTTCACCAACTGCCATATATGCTAAAGTGTAAGTGCCAAGGAAGGTGACTGGGAGATAGGCGACACTAGCTTGTGGGAAGTCCACCTTCTAGAATCCTCCACAGCAGCCCCTGCCTTACAGGATCCGAGGAAGGCCTGCTGCATTCAGTCTGATGAGTCTCCCAGAAAAGCACTTTGAGGCTCCAGGGGATCTAGGGGCAAGAGTACCAGGGCAGTATTAGATGTTCTCCTCCAATCAAGTTTCTCTCTCTCTCTTTTTTTTTTTTTTAAAGATAGAGAGAGAGGGGGGAGAGAGAGAGAGAATTTTAATATTTTATTTTTTAGTTATCAGCGGACACAACATCTTTGTTTGCATGTGGTGCTGAGGATCGAACCTGGGCCGCACGCATGCCAGGCCAGTGCATTACCACTTGAGCCACATCCCCAGCCCCCAAAAGTTTCTGTAAAGTGTTAATGAGGATATTTGCTTTTGCCACCCAGGAGAAGGGTGTTTCTAGGCTGTTAGGGAGGTGGCAGGCAGTGGCTACAGTGTGGTTGAAGATAGGCCTTGTGAACCCCAGAGAGTATGACAGCTACCACCTGAGCCTTGCAGAACTTCATGGGCCTCCTCCTCAGAGGACAGTCAGGACACATGCTGTACTCTCCACACATTCTGATGTTCTTCCTTCTTGAACTATGTCAGCCCACCAGCCCCTGGAAGATGGAATCTGTGAGTCAGCACACAAGAGAGCTTGCTCCTTCTTGTGATTAACATACAGGATGACATACATGTAGTCCCCATCACTGTGCTATCCATCTATCCATGCTATGGATACACCAGAAAGGGGGAATTCTAGATTTTCAAGTTAAAGGGTATTTTTCCCTTAAGCTGAACTGTTACCCTGGGGTTAATTTTCCATAGAATCTGGAGTAACTGACCAGAATACCAGGGTAGAGAAGTGAATGTCATTGGAAGCCTGTGTGACTATGCTCAGTTCTTCATTAGCTATTCAGCTCATTTTATGGCTGTTTCAATTCCAAGAGAGCATCTAATGCCATCTTGGACATTTCTGGGTTGCCTCTCAAAGTGAGCTTAGCAAATAGCGACTCATATTAATTGTAGCAGTAGAAAAAGCATAATTAGGAAAGTAAACCTGCTAGTGCAAAAACTGGGATATATCCAAAATAACAGTTTTTCAGCTGTCCCTGCTGAACCCATTTGCCCAGTAGACTATGTGGTGGTGGACTCTTGGAGTGGGATAAGAGGATAGTTATTAGCATTACACATTCTTTTATTCCTAGAATTAATTTTCTTCTGTTTTTAATGAGTCATCTGTCAACTAAAATTATTTTTTCATTCTACTGATCTTTATTGAGTTCTAGAAGGAAAGCAGGAAATAAAACCCAAGTGTGCAATCTCTTGGTGCTTTTATTCTTTAGGGGAGAGAGACAGTAAACAAGGGAACAGGTCCTCAAGATGATATCTGGTAGGAGTAAGCACAGGGAACCACAGTAGGGATGGTAGGGCAAATCTGGGAGCAGAGCCGAGACAAGCAAGCTAGGAGAAAAGTGTCCCAGGCAGAGAGAACATAGGTCTTTTGGGGCGGGGGGGGACAAATTTGACATATCTGAGAGCAAAAAGCCATCCAGCATTGCTAAAGCAGAGTGTGAGAAGAGAGTGGAGGGGCAGACGGACAGTGGGGAACTTACAGGCCTTTGAAAGGGGGTTGATTATTATTCTAAACATAGTAGGAAGGCATTGAAGAGTTTTAAGCAAAGGAGTGACATGATCTGATTTACATTTTTAAAATATCCCTCTGGGAGAGAAGCAGAAATGCTTGTGTATGCATAGACTCTCAAGAATACATAAAACTGGTGGCAGTGGTTGCTTGGCCTCTGGGGAGGGTGACTGAGAAAATGAGATGAGAGACCTACTTTTTGCTGAATGTTGCTTTATACAATTTAAATTTTATTATATTCATATATTCCATTATTCAAAGAAGAGTTAACAAATACGAAACAGTACATCTCGGGTCAATTATCCTAAAAGGAAGCCCCCTAAGGCCCCTAAAGTCCCTCAAAATGCTCTGAGGAGGGAGGCTTGGAAGGCAGCAAGAGCAACATCAGGGCATGAGCAGGCCACAGGTGGAGCCAGGACCTCCCTGCATCGCAGCCCTGCTGGCATTCCTTCTGTTCCTCTAGCATGCTTGAACTCATTCCTGCCACCGAACCTCTGCGTGTGATGGGAGAGAATGGCATTTGAGACATCATTTAGAGTAAATCTAATGAGGCCACAAATAAAGATAGTGTGAGTAGTAAGGGAAAGAGAAATCAGGTTTTGACTGGAGCAGGGATGATTAGGAGATAAACTAATGTAGGGGTCAAGAGGATTAATTTCTGTTTTGAACATATATAGTTGAGATTTCTGTTAGACAACTTTGTTTAAGGTGTTTCTCAAATAGGCAGTTTGATAATATAGGAGTTTGGGGAAGAATTGCTGGATGGAAATGTGAATGAGCTATGTAAAGAAGTGAATGTAAAGGGTGAAAAATGCAGGAGGACTTAATTTTGGAGTGATTTTTAGAGAAACCAGTAAAAGATTTTAAGGAGCAGTAGTTAGTGAAATGGGAAGAAAGTCAGGAGTGTGGTATCACAGAGGAAGAGAGAGAAAAGCTGTTAGGAAACAGGGAGGAATGTGCTGTGAGAGGTTAGGGATGGGATATTGGACTTGGCTGCCTTAGCTATTGATTAACCTTTCTCATCCCTTAAGATCCAGAGAGCACAGTGTATCTGCAACTAACTTGTTGATTCCATTCGACCAACACATTTTGAGTGAATCAAGCACTGTTGTAAGGTATGTGTAATAAGTTACAGGAACATGGTCCTAGATTTCATGAAATCTAGTCAAATTAAACAAGTTACATAAAAAAGTTGCACAAGTGATCCTAAAATTTCAATTATGACAAGTAATTGAAGAAGTGCAGGGTGCCGTGAAAGCATGTATGGGGCCCTAGGCTGGTCTGAGGGCCTCCTGAGCTCAGACTGAGGCCTGTATGTGAGAAGTCAGTCAGGAGTCAGTGTGTCTAGAACAGAGTGCCAGGGGTGAATGGCACCAGGGGAACAACAGACGGCAGGGATGTGATTGTGCTACAGTGGTGACATTTTAATTATAGTCAGTAGGAAAGTGTTAAAAGGTTTAACTCTCAAGGAATGGCTGTCACACTCCTTTTGCTGCTCCGAGGAAGGTGGGTTTGAGGTGGGGTGAACACCTAGAGGAGGTATTGCAGCTGCCATGGGAAAAGATACTGGTGACTTCGACTAGATGGTAGCAATAGAAATGGAAAAAAGAGAATGAATTTGATTTTTGAAAATGGATTCATAGAAGTTTGTAATTTAGTGTGAAGAGTAAGGAAGACAACACTAATGACCAGGTTTGCGACATGAGCTGTTGTGGCCTTGTTCTCTCAGAATGGAGACGCTAGAGGAGAAACAGATTTGTGGGTAAGTAGCAAGTGTCCCATTTTAGATGCCCCCGCAAAACTCTGAGATAATCAAGACACTAAGTAGACAACTGAATACAGAAGCATGGAGCTCTAGAAAGGTGTCTAGGGCAGAGAGAATAAGTTTCAGAATTATTAGCATATGTAGTTAGAATTTCAAACCTTGGACAAGAATGTCAATGAAATAAAGAGCCCTCATTGACTCTGCAGGAGTAGCCAGCGGTTCTAGATGCTCAAGTTGGACTTAGCCATTTTTAGCCTTCATTCATGGGGTGTGTTTATACCTAGATTGCACCCATTTTGTTAAGTTCTAGTATCTGAGTCTCTCCTACTCCCACCCTGGGTGAGATGGGATTGGGCTATGGGGGTTAGGTTCTTCCATGCAGTAAGTTTGTAGGATCAAACAGTGGATTGGTGGGGCAGGGTAGCACACTCCTGTAATCTCACTGACTCAAGCTGAGGCAGGAGGATCACAAATTCAAGGCCAGCCTCAGACTTGACCAAACCCTGTCCCAAAAAGTCTAGGGATGTGGGTGATCGACTCATTGGGGGTTTTAAGTAGAGTTTGCAGTCTGACCTCAAATTTGAACTTCTGTCTGTAGCTAAAACATTCTGCCATTGAATGAACCTAAATTAACTTTAAATATAGAGACTCAAGAAGCCAGCTCCTCTGCCCAGCCCCACCACCACCTACAGTGGACGGCAGACATTGTGGGACCTGTAACTTTAAAGCTCAGATTTTTGAAAATAGAAAAGGGCATGCTTATATTCTTAAGCTCTTCAGAATGACCTTTTTGAGTTACTACAGTGAAAACAAAAAGCACGTAGAAAGGCTTCAATCTTAAACGAAGCACATAAAACAAGCGCGTGCAATGCTGGTGTGGCTTGGGTGGGACAGGCTATTGCAGAGTGTCTACAGCCTCTTCCTTCCTCTCCCTCATCCTTCCACTGCAGCTCCCCGCCTGACAGTCTCAGGGAAACAGACACACTGCCAGTACGTGAGCAAACTTGGAAACACACATGCTCTGTCTCTGCTTGTGAGAGAGGCTTGCAGAATTCTCAGCTGTACCTGTGGAGATGCCCAACAAGGGCAGAGAAGCTGCTCTCTGTTGTCCTTGAAAAGTTTTCATGTCCCTTCAACAGCGTCCCAAAACACTGAGTGCTTTCCGGGCTGCCTTGTGTAGTCTTCATGTATTTAAATCAGATATCTCCAAAATTTGCATATCTTCCACCCAAGTCTTTACTGAGTTCTTGTCACTTAGCATGTATTTATAGTCTATAAAAACAGGTTTGTGGAGAGGGGAGAGGAAACTTGTACATCACGCGTTGGGAGCAAGATTTCCACATTCATTCTCCCTTGGCAGCAGGGACTTCTCGAAGGAGAAGAGAGCCTGAGTCTAGACTGAGAGGTAAAGGCAGGTGGGCAGAGGCAAGTTATGTGAGTGGAGAAGGAAGGCACAGGCATGTCTGGAGGGAGGCCAGAGCTGAGGAGCCAGGTGTGCTAGCTTTAAGGTGAGAAGGATCACGCCACCATGAGGAGTCACCCAGGAACAGGCTTCAAAGAAATGATCCTTTCTTTTCTAGGTGTTGCTTTGGAGAGAGAGGTGTGGCATTTTCAGTCTGATGACCTCTGATTACACTGCCATGTGGACATTCCATGACTTAGATGGAATGCGGGTGTGCTTTGGGGGATGGCTAAACAGACTGCAGTCCCAGGGTAAGCCGTGTGGCAGGAGCCTGGCTATTGAGTTACCTCATGAGCCTACCCTATGCCCTCCGAGATGGAATGAATGTAGCTTTGGGGCTGGTTTTATTAGAGACTACCCCTTCATTTGAGAAGATAAACTTATAAGGAAAAAGGAAATGTTTAAAGAAAAGTTAAAACAAACCAGGAGCCGACTGATAGAAGGGTAAGGACTTCCCCAAACCAGAAGTTTCTTGACAGCACAGCATTGCTTTCCTGAGAGCCCAAATGTGGCTGGAGTCGGGACAGCGAAGGGGCCAGAGTTTAGGCACCTCCTTGAGGGTTATGGACCCAAAAAAACAACCTGCTATCAAAAGGTTAATGCTGCCTACTTTTAATTACTGAAATGAGGTTTGACAGAGCAAGTCATTATTCCTGTGGCAAAAATTGCCTTAAGCTATTTTGTCGTAGGGGTAGGTTTTTTGTTTTGTGGGGCTTTTGTTTGTTTTTGTTTTGGTACTAGGGATTGAACCTAAGGGTACTTCACCACAGAGCTACATCTCCAGCCCCCCCCCCCCTTTTTTTTTTTATTTTGAGAAGGGTATCACTAAGTTTCCCAGGCTAACCTTGAACTTGTGATCCTTTTGTTTCAGCCTCCATAGTCCCTGGGATTTCAGCCATGAGCCACAGCTTAGCATAATAGAAGCCAGCAGCCAGCCCCCTTCTTGTTCTCTGAGGATGAAAGAGCTTGCTGGAAGAAACATTCTCACAAATCACAGTGTCCTTTGTGGTATCCTGTGCCCCTAGGTGACAAAATAGGTTTTGCCTAGGCAGAGCAAGAGTGAACTGTGGGAGGTTCTCTGTAAGTGAGGGCTGTGCTTGAGTGGGTGATAGAGAAGACTTTGCTGGGATAGGGCGAGCATTCCCCACAGAAGAAGGGGTAATTAGAGGTTTTATCAAGAATTAGACTGTATGGAAAGAAACAGTAATAAAGGATGTCAACAGTAGTGGACGTTTTTATAGTTTTAAAGCTGTGTGTGTACAGATTTCACCAGGAGTTTCATTCAGACGGACCATGACAGTTTTCTTTCCTCCGCTGCTGACTGCTCCCTTAGAGCAAAGTGCAGGCCTGCTGAGGGAGGGCTCCAGCAGTGCTGAGTGCAGCAGCTATTTTGAGTTCTGTGCTGCACAGGGCTCTTGTATCTTTGCCCTCTGTTACATGGCTGTTTGGTGTAACATGTAGCTTGTTGTATGTAGCTGATATTTTAATTGATTTGGGGAAAACTAGATGATTGCTTCTGTTTTAGAGTTATCTCAGTGCGATTTAGTGGTGTTTATTAAGGAGTAGGGTATGCTTCTCTAAATTGCAAGCTTTCCTTCCCTTTGAAAGATACCCAGCTTAGTGATTGACTCTGGCTTTGGTTCCAGTGCCCTGGGCAGCTGACCTCTGCTCATCACTGGTTCTCTTCTCCAGCTCAGCAGAGCACTGTATCAGCCAGCTCAGTGAGCTGGGATCCAGTTCTGGTTTTTGGAGCATAATGATTTTCCCTCCACCTTGCAAAGCCAGGAATGGAGAAGAATGTAAAACAGACACTTCCATTCCTGAAACACCTGCAACTGCTTTGCCTGTGCCATGGGCCTGATGAAATAAAATGCATTAAGATCCTTTAATACATTTCTGTGCTACAAATTCTGCCTTGGGCATTGGGTCAGCGGATGTGGTATAATCTAGGGATTGCTACTGGTGGGAGTATAAATGGCTAATGCTTTGCAGCAGGCTTTCCTGTAACCACCTGCTGTTCCTAACATGTACTTACAAATGAGCTATGAGGTCAGTGAGCTGTCCTAAGCTTTAAGAAACTTTTACCTTGCTGGGAAAAAAATGGACTTTTTTTTTTTTTTTTTTTTTTTAATGAGTTGCCTGGTCATTTCAGCTGCACAAACGAGGCACATTTGTTGTTTCTTTCTTAAAAAGACATTTTAGAAACCAAATGATACCTAATTACTGAGTTGAGATTTGGAGTGGCCACCCTTAGGAAGCTCTTGGGTAGATTCTGTTTGTTGGAGCGCCTGTGCATCTGCAGCAATAGTTTGATTTGCCTCAGGACTGAACATAGCTGCCCAGGCCTAGTCACCTCACCATGCAGCATCCAGCAGGGGCTGGGGGCTCCTAAGCAGGTGCTCTGTGCAGACAGCATGTGCACTGCCACCACACACTGCACAGCAGAGTATTTTAACAGTACCCCAGTCCCTGAGGCCTGTCGGTATTTTTAGGTTCTGCTTGAACCTTTGACAATTTGAAATTCAAATGAGCAAGAAAGTGTAAAACATTTTGTGCAAGTGAGGTAAAAATACCAAGCAGCTGGAGCTGAGGTCTACCCTGGTCTGAGGCTTTAATAAAACAGCCACTCGGGTGCCTCTAATTTGGGGATCTGCACGAAAGCAAATGTTTTATTGAAGTCCCAAAGTGTCCAGAGCTGCCCAGTTTTACCAACTTTAAATGGTGCCTTTTTATTCCAAGATGAGGTCAGTAAGCAACATTTCTGCCTTGTAGGGATTAAATGAAAATGTCAAGGTCTCAAATTTTGTGAATTTTGTCATCACTTTCTTGGTCTCCCTTGGGGTATTACATGAAAAACAATAGTTCTGACCATTGCCCACTTGTTAGGGCGTGGAGGGATACACGGGCCTCCTCAGGCAACAGAAGGAGTCTGCTCAGGCAGAAGGTAAAGTGGACTCAAGTGTGAGGCGGGCTCCTTCTCTCTGGCCTCCAGCTCCTGCTCCACCCACGTTCCCTGTTCCCCTCACAGTAGACATTCCCTGTAGCCTAGGGGAAAGGGACAATGAAAAGAAAGGAACTGGCAGATGCTTGGCTTCCTTCAGCTGCCTCTGGCTCCCTGCCTACCAACACTGCAGAGACATTGGCCCAGTTTCCTCCAGCACTGGGTTGGATGACTCCTGGGAGTATCCTCCTTGGGGTATTCCTCTTGGGCAGTGGTCATTGTTGATTTTTGTATAGGAGTAAAATGGAAATATTGTTAGAACTTCCCTAGTACTTTAGAGCAAGGTGTTGGGTGTTACGGCGTTTTTGCCTACTGATGGCATTTGTGCAAATTGCTCTCAGTAAGTAGATTTGGTCTCAAAATACCCACACCCCCCTCCCTTGTGTAGACAAAGGTGAAAGTGAGCTGTGAAAGAGAGCATCCAAATGAATTGTGTGAGTTTTCTATGTGAGCTTTAAAAACTGTCAGGTAAAATCAGATGTTTGGCTCCCATTAAATGAGCATTTTTAGAACTTACAAGTCTTGGAGAATGTGCTTCTCTTCAGTTTTCTGCTGGGAATGTGCTTCCAGGCCCTTCCACATTGGGCATCTTCATGTCTAATGTGGCCCATGGTCCGTTGACTGCCTTAGGAGGGCCGAGTCCAGATGTGTTCATTTAACATCTGTGAGCGGCCTCCCCTCTCCAGAGAAGCATACCTTCTCCCCTTCCCCAGGGCCTGTCTGCCTTCCTTATTCATGTGGGCTTCTCTCAGGACTGAGGTTTGTGTACTGAAATCTTATGTATCTGGTAGCAGTGGTCAGGAAAGCTGCTGCTTCCCCAGAACTTTGTCTCTTTTTGTCCACAGCCACAGGTGTGGGCAGTGCACTGGATGCTTCCCACTTCATGTCCACGTGGCCCCTCCTGATGCTGCCTCCTCAGCTCAAGGTGCTCTTCTCAAATTGAGGGTGGAGCTGATGGAGCCCATAGGGAGACCTTCCAGCCCAGATCACCTGTCGAAGTCAGGCAGCCACCCTACTGCTCTTCTCCCTTTGCCCATGTCAGAGAGAAAGCGACAGTCCAGAGAGGCAGGGTGGGACCATGGAATAGTGTGCTTGGAGAGCTGCCTCTTCACCCTCCCTTTTTAATCAAGGACTCGTCCCAAATTGCTCTTCAGTGCCAACAAGCAAAGAGTTGCCCACGCAAGTTCTTGAGCATTTTGTGCAGATTTACTGAAAACAGCTCAGGCAGCCTTAAAGGAGTCACTGTTCATGAAATCCAGTAACCCAGTGCTCCAGGAGCAGGACAGCCAGTCACATGACTGCAGGGGAGAGGACTGAGGTTAAAAAGCACATTTGGCAGGCATTTCATGTGTTCAAAAACATCCCTGGCTGTTTTTCTTTCTCTTGGGGTAAGTGTCCTTAACCATATTTTCCCACCCCTTACCTCTCATTATTCCTCCAAATAAATTGTAAATTGTGTAGCTGTGATAAACAAAAGTATGTTGAAATTGTTTTTAAAATCACATGCTGCTGAACAATGGGATCATGAGCGAGTGTAGAATTGGGGTGTGTGTGTATACAAGTGAGCAATTAGGTTTTCATCGATACCTTTTTAAATTGGGGGATAAAAAGAATTGCAAGGTTCCCTGGGTGGAGGTGCCAGAGACATTGTCATGGTCCACCTCATCAGCTCTGTGTCCTTCGTGTTTTGTGCCTTCTGGATGCCAGTCTTCTTTGGCCCTCTCTCAAAGGGCCCATTTGGTTTCTAATGAATGATATAGAGAGAGTACTGAGGCCAGCCCAGACAGGTTGGAGTTAATGCTTGTGTGTTTTAAGATTGTGTTTGTCTTTGAAATTAAAGACAGTCTTACAGAACTCACTCACACACACACACACACACACACACACACACACACACACACAGCACGAACGAGCCTGGACTCATCTCTGTCCATGTCTATTTTGGTCTCCAGAGGATAATAAAAAGTTCATGACACTCACAGTGGTTTCTGGAAACAGATCTTTTGAGTACCAAGAAAAAAAATGAATAAAGATCGGTTCCCACCCATCCCTACCCACCATCCTCTGTACCAAACAGCACTCTTCTGATACTGACACCAGAAGGCAGTTAGCCATCGTTCGCTGTCAGTGGATAATACCTACTCAGCACTTGGGACAAATTCCAGCATGTAACTTCCTCCTAGTGAATGATCCTGACAGGAGAGGGAGTTAAACTTAATTTATGTTATCTAATAAGCTCAGTGTAGCAACTTGGAAAGTTAGCCTTCCAGAATTTTCCCGCAGACTTCTCCCCAGTGAATTATGTAGTGCCATATATTACAATTGTTACCAATGCCACGCTCCCCAAATGTAGTTGCTACTGAGTAGTTCTCACTTTTCAAAAATCAAGGCCAGGTTTCAAGGTGTGTGTATCAGGCACAGAACTTGGGTATTTGGGCTGAATGAAGAATCCTTGGGGTGGACAGAGAGAACACCTGGGAGTGTTGCTAGGGTTATCACTCACTTTGTTTCCTTTTCCACAATGGCTGCCCCCTAGCTGGCAGAAGGCAGGTAAAGCAAATTGGGGTGATGACCAAACTGAAGCCTCTTCCCTCCACCGGAGTCTGCCTTTGATGAGGTGTTCAGCTGAGCCAGGAGCTGGGTTGATTCCAGTGGTGATCCATTTACTGCTGCTTTTATTCAGCCAGCAGCATTCATCAGAAGGATAGAAGAGCCCCTGGGACTTTGTCCTGAATCATCCCAGTATCTTGAAGGAAGGGAAGGGGCAGTAGGGATGTCCCCATCCCTTATTATAGATATTGCAGGTACAGAAATATGTCAGGACTTGGTGACAGACATACCCTGATGCCATCCTGTTGGTTCCCCAGCATGGCTACAAGTTCCCCCTTACCAGCTGGGCTGTGCCTCGGAAAGATGATTTTCTTGTTAGATGGAGGATGCATATTGAGGCCATGCACGCTTGTGCTGTGAAATCCTTTAGGAGAAAGACAACTGGTATCCAATATCTTCGAGTAATGAACTTATCAGTAACTATAACACATGAGCTCATTAATCTTAACTTTGCTTTTGTACCAAGTGGGAGTTCAGCTTCTCGGGAGACAAAAATTTCATCTCTGTTCTTTTCCTTAAACCCAGTCCCAATTTAGAGTCAAACATATTGCCCTGCTCTCCCTGGGAAGCAGTTAATAATATGTTTTCTTGAACAATGGATGGCTCAGGTCACTCAGGACCTCCAGGCTGCATGCACATGCCCAGGCACATGGTCTGAACTCAGGGCTTCCAAGTAGGGTGTGAGTGTCATCTTGGTCTTTGAGGACATTTAAGACCACACACACACACACACACACACACACACACATACATTGTTTCCTCAAACTGATGAATGGTGTCTAGGTGAAGTTAATCTTAAAAGCTAGAATAGTCAAGCAATTCTAAGTCAAAGAGATAAATGCTGGCGGCTTCACAATATTTGACTTCAAATTATACTACAGAGCTATAATAATAAAAACTGCGTGGAACTGGCATAAAAACAGACACACACACACCAGCGCTACAGAACAGAGACACAGAGACAAACCTAGTACCAAAAAAAAAAAAAAAAAAAAAACCTAAGTTCACTGAATCTTAATCTTAAATCGTCCATCCTGGCCACTTGGTCCTTTCCTCAACATCTGTCACAGCCTCCACATCACTGGAAAGAAATTGAGGCTGTGGGGTGAGTCTGTTTGCCAGAGTGCTATTATCCATTCTGTGTTTTCAGGATCTGGGCTTAAAATAAGACAACCTAGGGAGGAATGTTTTTGGCCTGGAGAATAAATGAGGGAAGACAGGCTGGGTGGGCTTCTGTGGGCACTGGCTGCTATGGAGAGCAAGTTGGAAGCACTGGCTTCGTGGGGAGGCTTGCTCTTCCTACCTGCCGCAGACCCACCCACGGGATGAGGGTGGTGAGGAGCAGCCAGTGCTGGCAGATATCTTCTGCCTGTGTCTTCTCCACACCCTCCCTGTGGAGAGGCGTGCTTAGCTAGCGTGCGGAGGCCCAGAGCTCAGCCCCTAGAGCGCTGGGGGCGGGAGAGGAGAGGGCCAGATGAACCCAGCAGACACTGGGCGTCTACACCACACTAGAGCCCTTCTAGAGGTTGACTGGAACGCTCACAGGAGCAGGCGACACCGTGGTGCACCTTTGTGTGTGCCTTTGTCCTGGCCTCTTTGCTGACCCCTGAAGTCCTCTTCATTGTGGCCACCCAGAGGGACTCTGCATCACCTCCTTGCTGTCTGGCCTCTGAGTCTCTGGATCTGCTACTTCACCAGGAAGGCTGTTTCTCTTATTTGCCCCCGACCAGTGTCTCCCTTGGAGTCCTCTGCTCAAAAACGAAACCACAACAACAAAAAGCTAAGGACCACAGCTGCCTCCACACCTGGGAGGGAAGGGCAAGCGGGAGGCCCTGAGTGGGGACCTCAGCCTCCCACCTGCCCAGGGGAGTTGAAGCATCAAGTTCCTTAGAGATGACAGCCTGAGAGCCCCCACGGCTTAAGGGCATGGTTTGACACTCCCGCCCTCCCCACAAGCCCTAGCTATTCAGAAGGTGGGCTGTAAGCGGAGCCATCATGGTTTCTCCTCCCTCTCTGCCTCCTAAAAACAGTGTGGTGGAGGTCACGGTGTGCCTGCGCCAGGGACAGTGCTGAGCTGGCAGCTGGGTGCTCTCCTCCTGCACGTGACTGGGGGTGGGGAAGTCAGCCCACTCGGTTCCATGGGAAAAGACAGTGACTCACTGCAGCAGTCAGTGTGGGGTCCCACCCTTCTTGGGTCGAGGGGGACAGCCTTTGAGTAGCCCCAGTGGGAGTTCTGAGGACGTCAGACTGGCTTGGGAGGCTGTGGAATGTGGAGCGTCCTCATCAACTGTTCAGCAGCAGGAGGCCTTGCTGTTATCACCATCCCCCACCCAGATGCCCCCCCACCCTCTGAGTTAGGGTGACCTCCAGATGCCCTGCTCTAACAGCTGCTGTCCTCTGCCTCTCCCACCCTGCAGGTTACGTGTTCTGTATGTTACATCGCCTCCCCGAGCAGCATGACTGCACGTTCGACCACATGGGCCGCGGCCGAGAGGAAGCCATCATGAAAATGGTGAAACTGGACCGGAAAGTGGGGCGCTCCTGCCAGCGCATCGGGGAGGGGTGCTCCTGAAGGCCAGGCATGGCCACCACATGACGCTGTTCTTAGTTCACTAATGTTAGCCTTATTTAGGACAAAGTCAGCCAGACACCTTGTACTGGGCACGCGTCAGACTACAGCCAGTCCGTTTCCTTTCTTTAGCCAGCCATCCTGGTACTGTAGTTTAGGGGTTGATGGTGGTTGAAATTGATTTCTGGCTGGTTACTAAGGTGCCTGCTAGCCATTGTATAAAATTAAAACATGAACAATATTTTTTTTTGAGCATGGCTAGTGGATTTAAAACAACACATACCTGTCACTGCTGGAGTCAAACTTATAAAAAGCCTTAAGCGGAAAGTGTTCCAGACGGAGACTCTGAGTTGTAGAGGAGTAGAAGCTGGTGTTACAGTTCCACGACGCACATGGCTTTGCCAGAAACTCTGTTTAATGTTTGGCCTTTCACCTCTTCACTTACCCTTAGTCCAGGAGCCAGGATACCTGATGGCCACGCGTGCCTTGGCCATGGGAGGCTGCTGATGGCCACGTGGCTGGGCTGGGTGGTGGCCTCGCTCTCCCACACAGCTGGAAATGGGGGGCAGGGGACAGATTCTTATGGAAATTTTTTTACCTGACTTGCTATGAAAAAAACTCATCACACGGAAGAGAAACAATAACCTCACCTCGAAAATTAGCTCCACTCAAGACTAGTTCATGCACGAAACCCACCTTTTCTACACAGGATCCGCAGTCATGAGAAGCACCCAGCCAGAGTGTACCCTGACCCCAGTGGCTCTGGTTGCCATTTGCTAACCGCAGGGATCTGGCAGTTGATCAAAGGCCCGTGGCAGCACAGCACTGTGGCTGGGGTCTACAAACTGGCTTCTGCAGCCAGATTTCATATTGGGAGTTTTTTAAAAAGACATTTCATAGCCACCAGGAATCGGTAGTAGTGTTGGGGAGCAGCTGGGGATGCTGCTGCCATAGCCTTGGTCCCTTCCACCCAGAGCCCACTTGCCCTAATGGGGCTAAGAGGATGGTGCCGTGGCCCCCGCTCCTTCCCGTGCAGTCCATAGTTGAAGGACAGCCTTCCGCCTCTGCCACGTGGCAGGCTTGGGAAGGGGAGGCAGCCTGCCTCACCAGAGTGTGGGTTGGCACCTCTGGAGCAGTGGCTGTGGCTGTGGCAGGAGGTGGGGAGGGCAGGTCTCCCACCCATTCCTCTGTGTGGGCAGAGAGTTTCAGTAGCCACAGTTGCTCAGCCAGTGGGGAAGAGGGGTGGTGGGCCTGGTTGCCTTGTTAGGAAATCGTTACCAGTCAGCTGAGGGTCTGGCTGGGTGGTCCCCAATCAGGTGGTGGTTGTGCCAGTCAGAGAGGGCGGGAGGCTTCTGCCGAGGCACCGTGGTCTGCCCACACACAGGCTACTGATGGAACAGTTTAACCCAGCAGTTTCCTTGTATCCCACACCACACAGTTCAACTACTCTGTCTGCAAATTGTCAGTGGAACACCTGCAGCTGCAAATGTTTTTCAGTCCAAAATAATGAAATAGGAAATCATGCTCTTCCCAATCTCCTGCCCCCACCCCACCCCCACCCGAGTGGAATCCGCTGCAGAATCTCCAGCCTTAATTATTGCTTCAGGACCCAGACCCGTGTCTTGCTCTAGGGCAGCCCAGGGCAGAGGGGCCAGGTCTGCCCAGCGTTTACCACTGTTGTCAAGCCACGGCCCTCTGGCCACTACATGGCCATCCTCAGTGAGGCGCCCGCCTAGGCCCCCCGCCAAGCTCTATCCCGAAGAGGCCGCAGGTGTGTGCCCTTCCTGGCCCTCCTTGGGCCCCAGCAGCTGCTGCTTGGAGGCAGCAGTGGGAAGGAGGTGCTCTGGGTGCCACCGCACACAGGGCCCACGTTCACTTCCTGACAGTAGAGCCGGGTGGGGGAGGAAGGGCTTGTTCCCCTGCAGTATCTGTTCTGTGAAGTTTGTTAAATGTAAGGAAAGCTTAAATTCTTGTATCTTTAAAGAGAAAATCTTATTTAACCCTTTTGTGTTCTAGATTTACTTACACACATAGCCTAGAGCTCAGTTTTAGTTTTAACATTGTGAAACTATTAAAAGAATCTTGTAACTTTATTCTTTTTTTCTCCTGCTGAAAAAAATTAAACGAATCATATGGAAGTTTGGAGTTCTCTATTTCGCCGGTTTTCCTAAACGCCCCCTGAATAGCCTAAGCAGTAGAATGCGTCTGGCCAGGGCTGGGAAGGAGATGGTGGCTCTTGGTGCAGAGTCCTACTGCACACTCTGGAGGTGGCTGCTCCAGTTAGTGCCCAGGCTGAACAGCTGTTGTCCCAGTGTCTGTTGGTAGCTCTGTCTGTCGCACTGGAGTGAAGATGTGTCCGCAGCCTCTGCCAGCACCAAGGAGGTGACAGTTGGGGGTGGGGTGAGAAGCAGCCCTGAGGCCCCCCCCCCCCAAGGTGTGGCCTGGGTGCCAGGTCCTAGACCCCTGTGGGGTGAGTGGGGAAGGCTCTAGGAGAAGCACGTGGTGCTGGGTGCTGGATACACCGGTGGTGCCAAGGCAGAGGGCGGGTGCTCATCCCACTGCTTTTAGGACAGAGGGAGTAACAGTTGCCATGCGGGTGATGTCAAGACCTCAGAGGTGACCCAGAGGGACCAGCAGGTGGGCAGGAGCAGAGGCCAGTCTGTGGCCTCCCTGCTTAGCCAAGCTGGTGGGGAGCAGGGGCCTCCCTAGCACCCCCTTCCTAATGGCTTCAGTAAGGCCTTTACTTCGGCCAATAGAAATCAGCAGAGGAGGGGAGGGGAAAGCTTCCTGGTGGGCAGCAGCGGTCTTCAGGGAACTGTAAGCAGCCCCCTTGCCTCAAGAAGGTGGTCACGGAGAGACCCCAGATGGGCACAATAGCAAAAAATACCCCAGTAGGGTGTGTCGGGGCCTGGGAAAGGCGTATCTCCTCTGCAGCCGGGCTCGGGCTCAGGCTTCTGAGGGAGGGAACCAGGTGGGGCTGAGGAGGACTCAGGCCTGCTGGGGACCCGTGAGCCTGAAGGTGTCTGGGCAGTCAGTCCTCGGTGCACGTAGACTGTTAAGCAAATAAGAAGAATCTGTGAATGCCGAGCAAAAATAGTAAGAAAGAAACTGCTGACCTGCTGCATGACTTGGCTGTGGGTGATATTTACAAATAATGTAAACACATGCAGAAATAATGAACACTTTGGTGAAACTTCATGGTGGAGCTCTGTTGGAGAGGGAGAGCTGTCTGCGTGTGTGTGCTCAGAGTCCAGAGCTACGCATTCCTCATCGACAGTCAGCAGTCCGCAAGGGGCAGCCACAGCTCCAGAGGGCCCCACAGCCCGCTTAGAGATGCGGAAGGAGAGGCTAAGTTCTGTGGCTTAGGGTCCGGGAGGAGGACCCCAACCGCTTCACTTCTCCCACAGTTAAATGCCTGCCCTTGTGACATTGAGAGGAAAACTCAGAAGGAATGATGGACGGGACCAGCTCTCCCTGGGAGATGGGAGGCCCTTGGTTTCATCTCCTAGGCCAGTGCCTGCCCCAACCCGTGACCATGGGTCGGCCGTGTCCCCAGGGTGGAACCAGGAATGGCGGCTTCTGATCCTCTCGCCAGCACACACTGGTTGTTGCTTTGCCCTATGCTCCGGGCCCTTTTTCTCTTGGACGGACCCCCCTACCCCCGCCAGTGATTGATAGCAAAGACCCTTCCCTGGAGTCGTGGGCACCTGGGAGCTGCAGTTCCAAGTGTCTGCCAACCACCCTCAGCCAGGTGTCCGGGTCACTGGACCTCACACCACGAGGCCGTGCGGTCCGGAACGTCCAAGCTGCTGTGAGGCAGTTTTTCAGAGCTGGACGCACAGCTGGGGGCTGAAGGCAGGGCTTCTTCCCTGGGTGTGCTGAAGAGGCTCTGGGTGACGGGACCACAGCCGAGCCACCTTCCCAGGGCCATCTACGTGGTGCTGCGTGTTGTGATGCTTCCAAGGCATCTGACTGGTACCAACATCCTACCTCACATCTCAGAGACCCGCTTGTGGGAATGATACCGCTGTTGACCGGTGACGAGTTCTTGCTTCCCCAATGTTGAAGAATAACACCGAAGAAGCACGCCAAGGCAAGGTCAGAATAGAAATTAGAAGTTTATTAAAGGACAGCAGAAAAGACTTCTCCCGGGGGAAGAAGGGGACCCAAGAGGTGGGAATCCGTGGAAGTGCAGTCGTTTCCCCTTTTTATAGTTTTGGTGATGGAATGTAGGTTGGAGGCCGAGGGGTGGGACACAGGTGGGCTTAATCATCACCTTTTGGGATGGGCTATCTCCAAATCTGTTGGGGCTGTTTCCTGGGCTCCATTAACATTTCTTTGAGGTGGACTTTGGCCTAGGGCCTTTTCGGACTTCATTAACATTCCTTGAGTTGTCCTGTGTTTTCCCTGAGTCATTCCCAGCATGGCCTCCATTTTAGATTTCACTGGATATTAGACCCGATTTACCTAACTACACTGACTACCTAATTTTAAATCTGGCTTCAGGAAGTGCAGAGCAGGTTCTTAAAGACTCAGCTCCCAGCTCCATAGAGCTGGCCAGAGAGGAGGGACAAGGCTTGGAATGCCTGGTGCCAGAAGCTGGTGTGTGGCAAACTTTCTAGTGGCAACGTGTGGACTAGGAAGAGGAAGACTCTATGCTCTCTGTCACAAGCTGCCACTTTGAGCACCTCACCAAAGAACTGATGAAAAGTTTCATGGAGATGCCGAGATTTTAAAACATGTCCCTTCCCTCGATTATTGGACACTTTTCCCAACAAATAATAGAACCCCTCCCCTTGGATAGGGACCAACTTTGGTGATCTGCTTCTAATGAACAGCATATGGCAGAAGTGATGCTCCTAAGACAGTCACCGGGGTGCCCACCTGTAGTCCCAGCTACTCAGGAGGCTGAGACAGAAGGATCCTTTGAGCCTGGGAGTTCAAGGCCAGCTTGGGTGACAGTGAAATCCTGTCTCAAAAAAATAAGAAGGTGGGGGGCGGGGGGAGGAAGCAGGCGAGCTGGCTAGCCTCCTGGCTCCAAGGCCGCTTCCGGCGCGCTCAGGCCACACGCCTTGGGAACCCGGGGCTGACATGCATGGAGTCTGGTGTTCACATCCACTAGGATGAGGACGATGATAGAAAATCAGAAAGTAACAAGTTGTGGCCGAGGCATGGAGAACTGGCACTCTGGTGTGGCCGTTTGGAATGTAAAATGGTGTGGCGCCTGGGAAAGTTGGCTGGTCTCAAGAAGTTCAAACAGTGTTAGCGCAGGGCCAGCAGGTCCACTCTATCACTCAGCATTAAAGAGAATAAAATCATGGCATCTGCAGGTAAATGGATGGAGTTGGAGAAGGTAAGGCGAAGTGAAGTTACCAATTCCAAAAAAACAAATGCCGAATGTGTTCTCTGATATAAGGAGGCCGACTCCTAGTGGGGTAGGGAGGGGACCAGGGGAGGAATAGCCAACTCTAGACAGGGCAGAGGGGTGGGAGGGGAAGGGAGGGGGCAGGCGTTAGCAAGGAGGTGGAATGTGATGGACAGCGTTACCCTAAGTACATGTATGAAGACACGAATTGGTGGCAACATACTTTATAACCAACCAGACAAAAATGGGGAAAAAAAAAAAAGAGAGACAAAGTCCCGGTCTCAAGTTCCGGCCCACACAGCAGCACAGCGCTCTTCACAGTGGCCGAAAGGTAGAAGCAATTCACTGTCCATCAAGGGAAGATGAGCAAAATGTGGAACAGTCATGGGTGAGCCATAAAGAGAAAATGCTGATCTGTGCAACATCATGCCTCATGAAAGAGGCCACACACAAGTCCTGTGTGCGACGGCAGGTACGTGAGATAGCCAGGACAGGGACATTCGGACATTCACAGAGACGGCAGACTGGCCACCACAACGGATGGGAGGAGACAATGGGAGCAGCTGCTCACTGGGTGAGGGGTTTCCTTTGGGGTGATGCAGGTATTTTGGAATTAGACAAGGCAGTTGGCGTGTGACACTGAAGGTACCAAATGCCATGACTTGTTCATTTTGTTTTGTTTCTGTGGAGCTGGGGATTGAACCCAGGGCCTTTGCATGTGAGGCAAGCACTCTACCAACTGAGCTGCATCCCCGGCCCGACTTGTTCGTTTTAATGGTGAATTTGACGTTCTGTGAATATCCCCTCAAAGTCTTGCTGCTCTGAAGCCACATTCTGGAGAGACCATGTGGAAGGACCAGACCAAGGGAAAGGCCCCACACCCAGCTGCCAGTCTCTGCAGGCACAAACCAGACACGGGGAGGGTCTTCGGGTGACCTAGTCCCATCTTTGGCTGACCCAGTGACCCAGGCAGAGCAGAGATGAGCTGCCCCACCCATCCCTGACCACACTAATTCCCAGGGTGGCAGTTCTGTAGCAATAAGACCCAAACAGGAGGTGTCCACGGCCTGTAGGGAGCCCCGGTAGCAGCTACAGGCCGAGGCGGGGCTCTGCAAGTTCCTGGAGGTGGAGGGGGTGAGTCTCAAGGGGAGGAAGGTCCTGGAAAGCTGCAGGAGAACTCGCTGCTTCGGAGAGGGCCACCAGGAACGCGGTGTGTGGTGGCAGCCATCCTGCAGATGTAGACAGGCAGTGGCTGGCAGGTGGAGAGGGCCCTGGCACCTTCAGTGAGCCCCTCGCATGGTGACCTACCCTCCCAGCTCTGTGACCCCTGCACTTGGTCAGTTCCAGTATCGGGGAGGGAGCCCTGGCCTGGGAGTCAGAATGCAGTTCCAGCCCAGCCCAGCCCTTCCCCGGGTGGGACACCCATGAAGAGGCCCTCACCTGCTCTGGGCTGGTCCTGGCTGGAAAATATAAAATTCCACGCTGACTTCAGAATCACCTACAGAGCTCTTCAGAAGACTGCTATGCCCAGCTCCACCCAGTCCCATGTCAGTCAACGCAACAGGCTCTGCGGGTGGGTGGCTTTTCACAAAGCTCAGGCCATCCCAGGGTACAGCTGGTTTGAGGCCACTGCTCCAATGCAGCATCACTGCTGCCCAGCTGCAGAAGGGCACCAGGGCACAGACCTGTGCACCCACGAAGACACTAATTGCCAAACTTCCATACCCAGCCAACAGCCCCTTCTCCCATTTGCACATTAAAAAGGTACCAGGGGGCTGGGGATGTGGCTCAAGCGGTAGCGCGCTCGCCTGGCATGCGTGCGGCCCGGGTTCGATCCTCAGCACCACATACAAACAAGGATGTTGTGTCCGCCGAAAACTGAAAAATAAATATTAAAAGTCTCTCTCTCTTTCTCTCTCTCTAAAAGAAAAAAAAGGTATCAGGTATCAGGGCAATTGCCATCAAAATCCCAGTGGCATTCTTTACAGAAATAGGATCCTAAAATTCATGTGGAATGACAGGACTCCAAATAGCCAAAGCAATCTTGAGCCAAAGGAACAAAGTTAGAGGCATCACAACACCTGATCTCAAAGTAGTTGACGAAGGAAGCTACAGTGACAGAAGGACAGAGGAGAGCCTGAAAACAGACACGGGCCGGGCAGCAGTGCGGAGGACCCAGAGCAAACCCACGTGCTTTGCTGCGGATTCTTGACAAAGGTGCCAAGAACACTCACACTGGAGAAGGACGGTCTCTCTTGGACAAACGGTGCTGGGAAAACATGCACGATGATGGGAGACCTTTGTCTCTCACCATGTACAGCCATCAATAAAATGGCTTAAATTTAAGGAATGAAACTACTAAAACAACAACAACAAAAAAAAAAACCCCAGAAGTTGGACCCAGTGGCACATGCCTATAATCCCTGCAGCTCAGGAGGCTGAGGCAGGAGGATGCAAGTTCAAAGCCAGCCTCAGCTACTTAGTGAGGCCCTAGGCAACGAGATCCTCTCTCTAAATAAAATATTTAAAAAGGGCTGGGGTGTGGCTCAGGGGGTAAGTACCCCTGGGCTCAATAGCCAGTAAGAAAAAACAAAACAAAACAAACCTTGCCCAGACCAAGGTTTTTTTTAATAAGATCTCAAAAGCACAGGCCACAAACACAAAATAGACACAGGGGCTGCAAGGAGCTAAAAGCTGCTGCTGCACAGGAGGAAACATAGGGAGGAAATATTTGCAAATAACCATCTAAAAAAGGGTCAGTATCTAAAATTTATAAGGAACTCAAAAACTCCTTTGAGGAGACAGGTATGTTTGTATCAGCACATCACTTGGTGATGTATGTTTTTATGTAACAGTTGAGACAAATTTAAATTCAAAAAAGTTAAAAATGGTCAAAAGGCCTGACATTTCTCAAAAGACAATGGGAGAAAGACTAACAGGTCTATAATACAATGCTCAACATTCCCAGTCGTCGGGAAAATGCAAATAAAAACCGTGATGGGCCTTCCCCCCCAGTCCAGTGAGGACAGGAGGTGGCCCTTCACACGGCAGGTGGGAATGTCGTCAGCACAGCCAGCGTGGAGGACAGCGCCTTTCACCATCTAATCCAGCGATCCCACCACTGGGTCTGCATCCAGAGACAGTGACATCACCTACTAGGTGACACTGGTGCTCCTGTGTTGACTGCAGCACTGCTCACAGTGGCCAAGAGATGGGATCGGCCCCGGGTGTCCACCGGCGGCTGATGGATAGGGGAAACGTGGGGTGACTGCACTATGGGACCCTCTGTTCATAAAGAAGGAGGGAGACCTGGCATTTGTGGTCACATCAGTGCATCTGGAGGACACGATGTCCATGCTCTCTCTCAAGTGGACCTAAAGTTGACCTCTAGGAGTTGGGAGAAGACATGTGGGAGCTAGAGAGGAAGGGGGAGTGTGGGGCGCCTCGTGAAGACAGACGGAGGGTCAGGAGGACAGAGGAAAGGGACGGGGACGGAGGGGGAGGGGTGAAATGTCACACTGTGTGCACGTGGGGATAGGTAACAACAAGTCCCACCGCCTGGCACTACCACAGGCACGAATAAAACACAGGGAAGAAAAAAGCTGAGAGAGAAGAGCCACCACCAGAAGCTGGAGGGTTTGCAGGAAGCGGTGACTGATGGGCACAAAGGTGGGTGGGAGGAGTGTGTCCCCGTGTCCTGGTGCAGGGTAGGATGACTCTACTCAGCAATAACTTAGGGTCTGTCTCAAAATAGCTGGGCTGTGCGTATTCTCATCACAAAAAAATGATCAGTGGTTACGCAGTGGACGCGCCACCTGATCTGAGGTTGCCTGGTGTGTGCACATATGGAGACACTCGCAAGGGTCACAACAGCAGGGGTGCCGAGTGCACCTCCTCACATAAGCTTTCCATCCGACCCCGCCTCTGCAGGCGCCAGGGTGGTGACCCCGCACGGTGCTCCCAGGGCTCCCCCAAGGGCTGAGGGCCCATAGCCCAGCCCTCCCCCAGCCAGGGCTCTGGCCTTTCTGGGTGGGCAAGGCCCTGGGCAAACCACTGACCTTCAGCTGCCGTGATGAGTCCCCCCATCCCGTGGACTGACGGGGCCAGCGGCGTTTAGGTGCTGGGGTTCAGGCATGGCCAGATGGGCCCTTTGGGGCACACAGGGCTCAGCCAGGGACCCCTCTTCCAGGCTCTCAAGGCCACGTCCCCTGGCAACCCCGCTCTTCCCCTGGCCGGGCTCGCCCCTCCCAGCAGGCTCAGGGTGCAGTGTCCTGTTAGCCTCTCTGGTGACCAGAACCAGCAGCAGCAGTAAGGACGTGGCCACCCCGGGGACTGGAAGCCCTGGGAGCAGGTGTGGATGTCATTTCATGATGCTCCCAGGTGGTTCTCCCGCTGCGGAGCCTGAGAACCCCCGAACCACAGCCACTCAACCCGTAGAAACAAAACTGACGCTTCGTGGTGGCAACTTGCATTTCCCACAGAAAAACAGCACAGAACACAATTTACACCCTGAGCAAACCAAGACAGCAGGCTGTCGCGACTGTCCTGGCTGTGGAGCAAAATCTTGGGCCTGGTGCTGGGTGGCCTGGCTACGAAGGTGAGGCGGATCTTTGGGGTTAGGATGTGAGGAAGTCGCTGTGTTTCCATCACAGGTCACTAGGAAATTGACCACCTCATGAAGTTGGTGTGATTTTCCTTTAACTTCTTGCTGGGTCCTGCCGCAGGCATCTGGTAAACCCAGCACTTCCACAGCCGCCACCCACTCAGCTCTGCAGTGTCCCCTTTCCTGCTCCTCTCGGCAAATCCCGCCCGCCCACAGACCCCTCCCCTCCTCCACCACAAGGGTCCAGACAGCCGCCCTCCCCTGGATCTACCACCTCCCACCTGGCCCCCCCAGTGTCCCCTGCGTTGAACTCTCCAGGCAGCAGCCAGTGTGGGCCTGCTGCGTCCCTCCAGTACTCAGGACCCGGCTGATTCCCATCTCAGAGATGAGCCCAGTGTCCACCATGACCCAGGAGACCCCCGTCCCCACTGCCCAGCCCTAATTGGCCCCTGCTGTTCTCCCACCCAAATAGTCACTAGTAATGGTCCCCAGCCCTCAGGATCTTGCACAGCTGTCCCCTCTGGACACCTCCCTGGGCCTGTGAGCCCTGCACACTGCCGGCTAAAACCTCCAGATCTAAGTCAGCAAACACCAAGCCCTCGGCTTAGGTTCCCAAAACAAATCACATTGCATGGGAGCAAACACCTGGTTCCTGTGACAACCGTTCAGCGTGAAGCTGAGGTCCGAGGTGTCCAAGTGCACCCTCAAGTCCAGCACCTCAAGATCTGGGCCCCACTGCAGACCCGGGAGGCCTGTGCACAGCTGTGGGCCACAGGCAGAGGAGGAGGCGCAAAACGGGAGGAAGCTGGGGTCGGGACACCACGTCCACACACTCGGGTTTGTCATGACGAAGGAGAGAGGTGGCAGCTGCGGTAGGGCTCAGGACAATGACACGGGAAGAGGACCTGTGTTCAGGGTGACAGGAATTTTCTTTCCACCAAAAATGGCACCAGTAGGGCCAGAGGGCAGGTGGAGAAGGTGCCCAGGGAAGGAAGGGAGGGCCTGGCCCTGTGACGAAGGCGCTGGCGCTGGCGGCGGTCACGCAGGGTCCAGATCCGGCCTCTGGGCTGCCGAACACAAAATGGGTTCTGCCCAGACAGCGGCAGGGGCCCAGGGGGAAGCCAAGGGGACGCTGTCTGCCTCCCCGCTAGAGGCAGAGCGAGGGCAGCTGGAGAGCCCCGAGGACAGGCTTGCACCATCAGCCCCACAGGCAGGGGCCGGGCTGCGGGTGGCTGGGAGAGTGACGACACCGACACATGCACAAGTCACACTTTATTTCTACAGCAAAACCCACAGCAGCATTTCACAAGCAGGGATTGGGGGGATTGGAGTCAAGGTACACGTACGGTTTGTGCGCGTGCCCACTTCAGAGGGTCTGCAGAGGGAGGAAGCTGCATCCTGCTCACAACAGGACACACTGTGAACGGCGACAGTGCCCTTTGGGCTGCTTCAGACTTCTGAACGAGTAGAGAGGACCCAAGCCTCGCAAGGTCCCGCCTGCCTCCAAGAGGCCTGGGAGCGGCTTGGGGCTGGCACCAGCAACCCTCCCGGCCGGCAGCCCTGGGGAGAGGTGGCTCGCGGTCTCTGGTGCATTTGGGTTGTAACAGGTTTGGCAAAAACAGCACAAGGGCCCAGTTCATGGTCACCCGGAGGATCGTCACCTCTCCTGTCATTTGCTCCAAGGCACAGCTACGATCACTTTCCTCTTGCTTTTCCAGGCTCTGGGGGTGGGAGTGGGTGGCCTCAGGACTGGGAGAGTCTGATGGGGAGATCCCTGGCCATCTGTCAGGGTGGGAAGAGCCACTTTGGGAAGAGGCCAGGCTCCAGGGCACTAGCAAGCTGTCCAGCCCCAAGTCCCGAGCAGTCCTAGCTCTGGCCAGCCTGGCCCTGTGGCCCCTGTGGTCCTCACCTGAAGCGCCTGATCTCATGGACCTGGGGCAGCTGGTGGTGGGGCCTAGGCAGACACTGTGGCCTCGAGATCTTGGAGTCCCATGTCATGTGCTGCCCATGTAGAACTGCGGTGGAAGGAGAGGGGCCTGGTGCACACCGGGCATGTGGGGCCAGGGGCATCGCAGGACAGCAGCAGAGCCCAGCCCAGGAGGACCAGCTGGTCCAGCTGATCTGTAGGGTGCTCTCAGAGAGCAAGGCCATAGAACTCTGGAGCTCACGGATGGACAATGTCCCCGGTGTCCCGGGGCACAGACCCCTACCTGAGGGCCTCTCTGCCCCTCTGCCTCTCACCATGCTGCCTGCAGCAAGTTCAGGACCCTCCTTTGGCACCTCCTGGTGGGACAGGGATGCCAAGCAGCGGCCCTGGGGAGAAGGCTGAGGGGCAACAGTGGAAACAGGTGTTGGGCTCTCAGCCGCCTTCCCTGCTCAGGGCTATAAATACGCATGCAAATAGTAGGCGCTCTGCGACATTTATCATAAATTACAGGTGGGTGATTGTGAGTCTTCAGGCCTCGGGAATATTTTAGGTCTCCAAAAAAAAAGGGACAAACTAACCAGATCTGGCAATGGCCACCTGGCCTGCTGTGGGCTGGCCTGAAGTGACTGTGCTGAGCGGGTGACGACCCAGGCCCAGGGCAGGAGTGACAGCTGGGGGACCGGGTGCCCTCGCCCCTTCCCAGGCTGACCCTATTCCCCGGGCAGGTCTGTATAATTTTAGAACCTGATGATGAAGAGGGGGAGGGCCCTCCTCGGGCTTTCTGTGTGCCTGCCCCGGCCCCTGCTTTAGCCCTGGAGAGAGGCCTGGCCAGGGAGACGCGGGCATGCGGGGTCCAGCTGCCCTGAGCCCAGGAAGCGGGAGTGTGGGCCTCGGCGTGGGGTTGGACGGGCAGCCGGAGCCACGGAGGAAGAATCCTAGGGACACCAGGGACCCTCCACGAAGACCCACCCTCCCTCCCCTCCCCCCTCAGCCTCACTTCCTGGGGAACACTGTGGCCCCCAAACTTCCCACGTTCTCCACACAACGGGGGCCTCTGAATCTACCCAGCACCGGGCATGACGGGGCCCACTCCAGGGAGGTGGGATGACCAGTGGCCCTGCAGGCCACCGAGACCCCTCTCCTCCAGCGACTCCTGAGCCACAGCGGGCATCAGGAAGACTTGTAATTTAATATCATAATGACGACACCCATGGTGGCGCAGAGCCGCGGACGGCAGCTTAAAGTCCCAGGGCCACTAATGAGCGTCAGGATGGACACCAGAATCGATGGCTGCAGCCGCCAAACAAATGGAGCCTGAGCCCGGCCTGTGCCTGCCACCCCGCCTGGTGGAGGGCAAGTCCACCCTGCAGCTGTGGTGCCCAGGACCTTGAGTGCCAGGAGCACTGGTGACACCAAAGGCAAGAGTGCAGCCAGCGAAGAGAGGCCCGGAAGAGCTGCCCTGGATGCTCTTTCCCTCTTTGGCGCCCTCCTCCCTGTCCCTAGGGGGCGCTCAAGGGCGGTCTGTGACGGGGACTCTCCATCTCTATCACCAAGTGGCCTCTGCTTCTTCCTGTGGATCACACCCTCCTCTATTCCCGCTGACTCCAGAAAATCTCAGTGGCCACAATTTTGTTATCTTCTAAATTAGAAAGAAGGTGAGGCTGGCGGGCACAGCAGCGGGCATCTGGGGCGATGGCTAACTACTGAGCAATTTTCGCACAATTCAAAACTCATTTTTTTTTGGCCAAGGAATCAGTCTAACAAACACATCCCACTCTTGCTGAAAATCTCTCTTCCCAACTCTTCTAGGAATGAGACACTTTTAATGTATTTGTCAGGAATCGACACTTCATTTAATAAGATTTAAAAAGCGACAATTTAAAGAGCATTGAGAAGCGCCCCGCACCCGTCACGGGCTCAGGGTTCTAACTAGAATCAGGAGAGAAACAGGACCCAGGGCGCAGGGAACCGCGGGCGCGCGAGGGGTTTGAGCTGCACAATCCTCGTGGGGGGCTCTGCCTGCCCAGCGGACCCCCTGGGAGCTGCCGGGAGGTGACCTGAAGGCTTCTTCCCAAAGCTCCGATGAAGGTTTCTTTCTACTTTCCCCAAAAACATTAAAAAAAAAAAAAAAAAAAAAAAAAGGAGGAGGAGGAGGAGGGCAGGGGGTTTTGGCAGTGACTCATCTCTTGGGCGGGCAGAGGTGTCCTTGCAGTGATCCCGAGAAGCATCATGGTACAGGGCAAGCGTCTGTCTCCCTGGCCACTCCCCTACCCAGATCCCACCTGACTGCACTAACGCTGCTCAGTTGCCTTGAGGCTCCCAGGGGTGGGGGGCCTCGGGCCTCGGAACCTCATCTGCTGCGCTGCCCCCGGCGCTTGGCTGAGATCCCCGCTGGCACAGGCTCCTGGAGGTGGCCCAGGGCCCTGCTGGGCAGACATCCCTGCCTCAGCCCAGCAGCACACTTGGCTCCAAGGTTTCGGCCGTTTTGACCCAGGTGGCGGCAGAGACAAGCTCTCCCTGGGGCCCGCCAAGCCCTGGAGATGTCCAGGGCAGACTCCTTCCTGGCTACTCCCTCGTCCCTGGCCGGGAGACGCCGCAGGCCTGTGGTGTGTGACGCACCTCGACTGTGGCCCCTGGGCCAGATGGACATGAGGAAAGAACCTCCTGCTCCAATCAGAAGACCTCCAGGGACGGAGGCTCCTCCCGCCTGCTGAGGCCAGTGTCCTCCTGGCACCCCAGGAGGCTTTCCAGGGCCACAGATGGGGCCAGAGTAGGAGAGTCGCCCGCAGACCACTCGGTGGCCACCTGCTGCCAGTGCCACCCCGTCCTCCCCTCAGCCCTGGTAAAGGAGGCACCTAAGGTGCGGGGGGAGGCGGGAAGAGCTCTGCAGGCGAGGAAGTCCCAGCAGAGAGGACAGAGGCCAGCCATGGCCCGGGAAGCCACAGGTGTGGCCCCTAGGATGTGGCGGGAGCTGCTGGCACCTGCAGGGAGACACTTGGCAGTGGTGGGTTCTCAGCTGTCACCAGCCTAGTCACCTGGGGCCCCTCTACCTGGGACATGTGCCTCTGCGCCCCTGGAACTGACCTGGCCCCTCTGTCCCAGGGGCAGGGGACAAACAGCATGGAAGGACTGCTGGGTGGGCGGGGGCTTGGGTGCCAACTGGCGGCTGCAGGCTGGATACTGACAGAGGCGGCAGCGCCCCACCATAGTGGGCACCCCGCCAAGGAGCCTGTCACACGGACATGCTGGGCACCTGGAGGGCGTCCCACTGGGCCCACAGCGAAGAAGCAGTCAGAGTTCTGCTGACAGGCGCCTCTCCCCCAGGACCACCTCTCCCACCTAGATGACCCTCTGTTTCCTGCTGGCATAGAAAGATGACCTCACCCCAGCCCTGCACTTGGACACTACCTCACCATCCAGTGTGAACTCAGAACCAAGCTGAACGGGAGGGACAGGCGCTGACCTTTCAGCCTCTCTACACCCCAACTGTCTTTCAGACACTGGAAAGGAAGCCCTCAAGCCTGCCCCACTCCTCTAAGCAGGCTCCCAGGGTGTGCTGGGCACCTGGGGACCACCGGGCAGCTCAGCGGCTCGCCACACTGCCAGGGAGGCTCTCAGGCCAGAGCTGACGGCCCAGATGCAGAGCATCTGGAGAGAAGCGGAACTGCAGATGATCATCTGTACATCACTAGGGGTCACCAGCACTGGAAAGGAAACCACTGGTTAGTGACAGAAAGCCAGATGGAGCTGTCGTAGACGCAAGAGATCCTCCCGGGACGATTAGAAGAGAAGTTTCTGAGAAATGCCTTTTCCAATGCCCAGGGGGTGCCGTAGTGTGGGGAACACACAGCAGCACAAAGAGGCTGCAGAGGCGCAGGTCTGTGCTCCCGATGCTAGGCCACACGAGCCAAGCCCGCCAGAAATTGGCATGTTTGTCCACAGACTTCTGAGTGTTAAATTAGCAGCTGGCATAGTAACTATTTCCTTGTCAGCCGCCGAAGCTTAAAGGCAGGATACATTTCAGGAATGACAGGTTAATAACGGAGCACCCTGAACGATTATTGACTCGAATGTCCACAGACTGATGTGCTCACTGTGTATTTTGCTGAACGTCTTCAGAGGCTTTACCTTGTGAGACCAGGTGTCACCACGAGAAGCCTCTGCATCTCATTCAGGAGTCGGACGGACAACAGTCTCTGCCCTGCCCCGAAACCGTTCAAAACCAAGGGAGGGGAATGAGTGTAGAGGGATCAGAACAAGCCATTTGCCGCTGGAGCGCCCCCAGAGATGAGGAAAGCTAGGGGTCAGCGGAGGAGAGGAGCTAGAGGGCACACCAGCCGCCAGGGCCGGTGTGGGTAAAGAAAACGCTCCAGGGGACCCAATCCTACAGGGCGCTCTGGGCCAGCAGGGCCTAGTGCCTTCTCCTCTGTTCCAGGTCCGCTGCCGTTTCTGCAGTGGGCTGGGGCCTGAGTGTCACTTCCTTCTGTCCCTCTGCCTGGGTTAGATTAGAGAGGTAGGGTTTTAATGGTGGACTTGATGAAGATGGAAGACCCATTTCTCCCCCTGGAGACTAGCCTGATTTGGACAAATGGAGGAGAACAAAGCGGGCCCTGCTGTCCTTGGGAGGAAACCTGTTCTGTGTCCGAGTTTGCAGCCGAGCCTGCTCCTCCCTGGATGTGGGGAGGGCAGTTCACAAACACCGTGCCCGGGGGACACCTCCTCTGCCGCCCAGGCCCACCCAGTCACACCGTGTCTGCTGCCTCCTTTATTGGTGCTGCCGGTTGGGTGAGCGCGAGCTGGAGCCTGGGCTGGGGGGCAGCGAGCCGCCACTGGGGGCTCGCAGGGCGTGAGGGTCAAGCTGTTGACTGGCCAGGCTGTCGTCCGTTGTCCCTGATTCTTCGCTGCCTTCCTCCTTCTGGATGCTCTGCTGCTCCGGACACTCAAAGTGGACACAGTGGAACACCTGGGTGAGGAGAGGAAAGGAGTTGGTGAGTGAGGGGTTGGCCGGGGACCCCGGGCTGCCAGGGGCAGTCCTGCCCAGACACCAAGCAGCAACTAGGAGACCCTGGACGCACCTGACCAGTCAGGCACCAAAGTCATGGACACCGTGACCCAGGTTCCTGCAGAATGTTCTCACAGGATGACCACGTTTGGGTGGTTTTTGTCTCATGGGCTCTTTCTCCTTTTGTTTATTTTTAATTTTGGGGGGTGCTAGGGATTTAACCCAGGGCAACTTGCCGCTGAGCTACACACCCCCCCAGACTGCACCCGCTTCTTTTTGTCTCATTTAGACAGGGCCTCACTGAGTTGCTTAGGGCCTCGCTAAATTGCTGAGGCTGGCTTTGAACTCGAGATCCTCCTGCCTCAGCCTCTAAGACTGGGATTACAGGCGTGTGCCACAGAGCCTGGCTTTTTCTCCCTTTTAATTAATTGACCAATGAGGTGGTGGCCGGGTCCAGTCAGCAGGTGTGGATTGTGGTGGTGATCCCACGACTTTGAACACACTGAGGGCACACTTTTTGCAGGGTGAGCAGCACGGATGGGAAATCTCCCCCCATAGGCTGTGGTAACAAGAGAGCCAGCAGGGATCACCCCGGGAGAGGACCCAGGCACCCTGGCAAGGCCTACGAGGGCTGAGCGAAGCCCGCGGGCGGCTGTGCTAGGGATGGACTCCAACGCTGCCTGACCTGGCCTGGCCTGGAACAAATGCCTCACCCGAGGAGCTGGCCACCTGGTTGAGGGCAGGTGACCCCCGTCCAGAAGCCAGGAAAAGGCTGCCCACCTGCAGCGGGTCTGACTGGAAGCACCATGGAGCCCCAAGTCAGTGCTGCTGGCCCCTGTGCACACGGCACACGCTGAACATGCTGAGAGAGACCCCGACATGCCAGGCACTGAACAGGCAGTGACCGCTGAAGGGTGGGCTGGGGGGAGTCGAGGAGCCCCGTCAGAGGCCCAGCCAAGAAGGCTGCCCGCAGCCCAGCCTCGCACCAAAAATCCTCTCTGCCGTCCACCAGCCGGATCTTTCTGGGGCTCCACTTCCCAGTGCCCATGGAGCTCTGAGGGGCAGGAATCCCACCCTCTTCAGTCGTGGTGATCAGACCGACCACCCAGGGTGCAGGCGGCAGTCTTAAGGGAATCAATTTCAAAGGTGTGTTTTCTGAACCTGCTGAGGGCGCGCCTGAACTCACAGTCTGGGCGTCTCTGCTACCCGGCGAAGGCGGCCCCGCGTGCCCACTCACCCAGGAGCACCACCCAGGTACCCAGGCTCCCTCTTGCCAGCTCAGGCATGGGATGGGGTGCGGCCTGTCATGTCACTGAGCTCTGAGGTGTCCTGGAAACCCATAGGTGGCCTGGCTTAGAGCTCTGAATTCAGAGCCTCTGAAGGGTCCACATGAGTGAATTATTTTAATGCAGCTGGAATTTTTCCAGAATTATGAAAATATTCTCAGGATTCACTTGCTAAAATCCATGGATAAAACTTTTCCATAATTACTATCAGATTTTGTGTGCTTTATTCAACTTACTTAAAATCTATTTTATCAAATCATGTCTTCAAATAGTTCCTGATATTTAATCAATCCACATCTTCCATTTATGTTTATTTTTCTCATATTTACAAAACTGTTTTTAAACCTGTGGTGAAACACTTAATCTACATCTCAATCTAACACGCTCGACATGTCATACTTTCTTCCAAGCTCTCCTGGGGGCTGTGCAGACACCACCGTGTCTGAGGCCACAGCCCCACAGCACTCGGCCGCGGGTGTGGTTCTTCTTAAACGTCCAGGCAGGACCTGGAGGGAAGTAGAGGACTCGGCTGAGAAGAGTCCACTTGAGGGGAGGGTCTGGAGAGGGACAGAGGCCTTGGGGAGGAGACCTCAGATCTCTGAGTGGTGTCTGAGGAGATCTAACCAACAGAGCGAGGAGAGAGGGGTTGGGGACAGTGAGGAGGGCCTGATGCTGTGGGGGAGATGTGACTTGCAAACTATCACTGATTCTGGGTGCAAATGCTGAGGCCAGGGCAGGTGGGCGCCTACGAGGACAGCCACGAGCAACAGGTCCCACGGAGCCGTGCGGCGGGCCACACTGCTAGGCCTCCCAGCCCACCCAGCAGCTTCATCTCATCCCCTTCCCAGGGCCTGCTTCCCTGAGCTCTGGCTTTGCTGGTGATTGGTCACCGTGCTCGTGGTAAGGACCAACAGAGGGGCAGGAATAGGGCCGGCTGGACACCCCCATGCTCCTGAGGAGGTGCAGACAAGGGGCTTGGGAGGAGCCTGGCGGGCAGGGCTGGTGGTGCTCTCCCAGGGGAGCACCGGTCCTGCCAGCGGGAGCCGGAGCATGTGCGCCCTTCTGCTGGAGAATCATGTCCACAGAGGGAGGCACGCGTGCTGTCCGCTGTGGAACCATGTGAGGATGTAAATGCTGTGCTTTCCTTCCCAAATCAACTGGCTTTTGCACACTCTGGCTTCAACTCATTTAGTGACCACTGTTCTGAATTTCACATTCCAGGCTCAGCCACGAAGCCTCCCTGAGCCTGCGCATTTCCGGGCCTGCCCTCTCCCTCTGGCAGCGGCTGTCCTCTCCTAGGTGAACTGCTTCCTTTCCTTAAAGGCTGGTCATGAGGACAGAGGGCTTCCCGAGGACCCTTACTGCTCCTCGGTGCTGGTGGCCGCATCCGGTTAGCACCTTTTCTCCCCTTCCTCCCTTCCCTTGGTGCAAAAGTCCCCTTCTGGTCCAGCTGTGGGCCCACACCTGTCAAGTGCCAGCAGGGCCAGGGTCAGACGGGGGCCCTACGTGGAGATTTGCAGGCTCTCTGGGGCACAGCACTGCCTGGGCTGAGCAGGGGGAATCTGAAGACCTCCCTCTGGGTGGCCAGGACTGACCTGTCCTCTACCAGCTTTGCGTTCTTAAGCTTCTGCAGAACAGGAGGGTCTCTGGGCTTGACTCTTAGTCCCCCCTGCTTTAGGAACACACCTCTGCCAGGCAGGGGACAGGGCAGGCTCTGAGGAGCATCCTCGCCGCACACTATAGCTTCCAAGCTGGATGCATACCCCATTCCCTTCGGCAAGACGACCCAGGCACCCTCTGAGCCCAGGGCCCGTGAAGGAGGGCTCCAGAAGGGCTGCCTGGACTGTGGCCCCTCGACGGGGGGCGCTCCGTCCTGCCCGTCCTGCCGTGTAATCCCCACGCTCAGTCCTGTCGACACCTCTGGAGGCTGCGCCGCTGTGCTGCTGACACTGGTTCCTGAGTTGACTTACATGGGCCTCCTCCCTGTCCACTCTCCCCTGTGCCCTCTCCTGCTGAATGGTCCCCTCTCCTCTCGCTCTTGCCTCCTCTCCAGGACTGTGACTGTCCAGATGAGCCAGGTGAGCTCTTCCCTAGACGCCCACAAGCATCCAGGTGCCTCCTGCCCGTGGCCGCCCCTCTCCAGACTCTGGCCCCTGATCTGTCACTTCCCATCACCCTCAAGGACCAAGCTTCATTGTCCACGCTGCAGCTCAGGGTCTTGCCCAGGAATAAATAAATCAATAAAAACCCTGCACTGAGAAATAAAAAGGTCTCAGGATGGCCTGGTGGCTTATCCTGTACAATGTGCTTCTTTTCCAAGGACGGTCCCCATACATCACGCAGGGCGGGTGCCTGCTCCACTCATGCTGGGGAGGGTCTGGGGAGACCAGCTGCCCGGGGGGAGACCTGAAAGAGGCCAATGGCCTGGTTCTGGTCATTACTCTCGTCCCACCGTTATCCCCATTTCCAGACAAATTCCTCTCATCTACTGCGAGTGCTGCGAACTGCACCCTGTGTTGAGCCCTCAACAACCTGTCATCAAATAATAATGCAAATGGTGCCAATTCCCAGTATACCTAGGGACAACGACGGGAGCCTCCACAGCTGGTTCTGTGTGTTCCTGCAGGTCCTTCTTCCACAGAAATCACAACTATTCCTCTTTCTGACACCACAAGCTCATGACAGGATCTTCCATCCAAGTTAAGGGTGCCCTGGAAAGTCCCAGGCGCCAACAGTCCCCTGCATGCTGTGGCCCAGGTACAGCCACCAGGCATCAGAGCTGCATTCCAGTCTGTGACCTGCAACCCCCACTGCCTTTGGTGCGGATGAGCCACTCTGGGCTCTTGAGCCAAAGGACAATGACAGAGGGCTCCGGAGCAGAGGGCGTGGGAGGTGAGGATGGACAGAAGGGGGCAGGGGATGGACAGGAGGGGCAGGGCACAGCCCAGAACAGGCAGGAGCCAGCGCAAGGGCTCTGGAGAAGCACCATTTCTCACATTTAAAAAAACTGCAAAAGAAATGCACGTTTGTGGTGACAAATTCAAATAATACAAGTGTTTAAAGAAAGTAGATGACAGACCTTTACACTCTGAAATCCCCTGAAGTGAAGCACAGCTTACAATCAAGAGGAAGGAGTCATTTTTAAAGAAAAACAACACAGAATTTGACAACAGACTCACTAAGGACTGATAAAGGAAGGAAAAGGGTCCACAGGGACCAGGGACTGGTGGCTGCTGGGGAAGGCGTGGCGGCCGCCACACTGCGGTCACTCAGGGTCCTCCACCCTTCGCTGGATTTGCTGTTTTACCCTCCAGAGACCTCACTGGGCACCAGCTCTAACCAGGCGTGCCCAGCACATGAGCCCAAGGTCAGGACCTCCGGGACAGGGCGGGCAGAGGCGCCTTTGTGCCAGCGCATTAGCTCTTCTGCCTACAGCGGGAAGCTGGGATTCACCCTCAGGGCTGGGCGGCACCAAAGCCTGGAACTTTCCACAGCATCAACCCTGCCTCCCACCACCATTCTAACAGCATAGGCAGATGGGCAGACTCTGCCTGGAAGGGAGGCTCGGAAAGCCTAGAGGGGGGCCCAGTCTGGGCCTGAGGAGCTGCGAGCAGACAGGAGGGAGTGGCCTTCCAGACAGAGGACAAAGAGGGCTTCCAGGCCACGGTGGGGGCCCAGCACAGCACTCTGCCACCCCTGTGGAGGTGCGCCTGGCTCAGTCATCTCTGTTGCTGATGCAGCCCGTTGTCTGGAGCCACACGCAGCAAGAGTGTGGCCAACGCCAGCCAGGGCTGACCGCAGCAGATGCTCAGTGGACACTGTGGTATCCTCCTTCCTCAGTTTCCTGTGCAGGACAGGGCCTCCTTCCCCTGGGACCATGAGATTCACAACTGGCCACCAGAGGAGGACTGGGGGTGGTCTGGGCCCTCTTCTCTTGGAGTGGGGGTGACCAGCAGGCTCCTTCACGGGAGGCCGGGCTATCCCAGCTGGGCCCAGGCTGCTCCTGCCCCACACAGAGGTGCAGAAGGGAAGGAGTCCTGATGCCTCTGCTCTTTTCTTGGAGGCTGGAGGAGGGCGCCGATGGCCTGAGCAGACTGTCATTACCTTGGGGAGGGAGGGGACCTGGAATCAGGCCCCACCCCGCACCTCAGCCCTTCTTCCCACAGGCTCCCGTGGGCCTCCCTGTGGGACAATCAGCCGGGTCCCGGGCCTCTTTCCACTCAGAAGCTCGTGTGGTTCAATTTCTTTCTTCTGAACCTTCCCGAGACTGCAATACCCCTTGGAAAGGATGTGACCAAAAGTGAATGAGGCATACAGGGCAGAGACGCGCTTCTGATTTATGCAAAGCCATTACTGCGGCCGCCGCATCATTTTCGCTCCCCTTTTCGGCAATCATGCATCCCATTAGCCTGTTTGATTGCCGCTGCTCACAAAGGGGCACCTTCGCTGAACCATCTTCAATGGCCTCTGGATCTATCCCCTGAGAGGAGCCGGCTAATTTGCAATGTAGTCGTGTGTATGAATCTGACACAGCCTTAGTCACAATCTGGGCGTCCTTTGGTAGCTGCTGTTTATTATCACTTTGCCCTGCTCTCTGGGAGCTGTAATCCTGGACGTGTGGAAATAGTCCAGGGTGTTCTTTTCTCCACACACCCCGGACAGGATGTATGCAAATGCCCGGCCCCTTCCTGGCCATTGGGCTCATTCCTCAGCGGGCTACTGCCTGTCGCCTTTCATTAGAGGGAATCCCCAAACACTATCTGCTTGACATATCTTCAAGGTTTTTAGGAGAAGAAGCATCTGCTAATTTTCCCAAATTGGCCTAAGAGTACTGTGAACTGTAGCAGAAATTGGGAAAATTTAATAAATGTTGATCAATGACTCTGCCTTGCTTCCCAGGTCTCTCCTGAGGAACTGCCGTAGCCTGCTTTCATGCCAACCAATACAAATAGGATTTCTGAACCAAGCTTTCAGCTTACATTTACAAGGCAACATGTCTTTATAAAATAGATACCTATCTCTCAATGGTTGCCCATAAGTCAGACACAAGGCCACGGCTTCCGACATCCATCCCCTGAAGACTGGTTCCCTCCAAGAGCCTCGGGTGGTGGCATCAGAGCAGCCATCTACCAGACTCGTGAAGGCAACCACAGGGGCCTCTCCTCATCCCAGGGCAGAGGCTGGGATGGACATAGTTCTGCTTAAGCTTCTCTTATGAAAGAGTTTGAAACCCGTCCAGACTCAGACTGCATAGATGTTTTATTTTTGTTCCTTTTTAGAGGAAGACCAAGCCCTCCCAACAAAGCATCTCTTTTTAGAAGCCTTGGTTTTACATGTGCATCTGAGGAGCCCCACACCCTGTTTCGAGTTAAGGAATCATTTCATGAGAAGACATTTTCAAACCAGGAGCAAAACCTTCCTGTATTATTAATGGAACCCAAATATTTTTGCTCAAGTACTTATCCCTACTAGGTGTGGAAGTGAATTTCTGGGTGACAAAGCTCATACAAGACAATATTTTCCTTCCATGCCACTTTCCCATATCCACAGATAAAGTTCTGGGGACAAGCCTTCCCTAGGTAGCCTATATTTTGGCATGTGGTTTTAAATGCCTGTGCACTCCTTTGTTCCAGGGAGAGTGAGTCGCTCTTTTATCTTAATTAATTTGCCCACAAGGTGGTAGAGATATTTTTCTATTTTTTTTTTTTAAACAACACAACAAAACAAAATGAAAAACTCTACTAAGAAACAAAGAAAGTCTTGTTCCCTGGTTTCTGGGAGGCCTGAATAACCCACTTGGCAGATGTGGCCTTGCCAAGGCTCCTTCCCACTGAACAGGCACCAAGAAGGCCCAGCTGTGGCCCTGTTCTCGCCCCAGTGACAGCTTGGGTCATGCGGCCCCACCCCAGGCGGTTCTTCACCTCAGCTGACCACGGTCCACGGGTGCCTTTTGTCTCAAAGAGCTCCAGCTGCCTGGAGATTTCTGTCCTCTCTCCAAACTGCCGGCTCAGCATGGGGACACTGTTTGTGGTCATCCTCGGGAGCTGGAAGTTTCCGTTTGTCTCATGGCTTTATGGCTCCTGGGCACTCACTTGCCCAGGTCTGTGGACACTTCCTCCCAGGTTGTGGAGCATGCAGAATGAAACTGCCCCACGTGACACATCCACAAATCATGCAGCCTTTGAAACAATGACATGTGTTTTCAGTGTCACCATGTTTCCTATTTCCCCGATAAACCCTTTCATAAGAGAAGCTTAAGCAGAACTATGCCCATAAAAAGGTCTTCTTTTAAAATTGTGAAAGAAATGAAATATTTTTCTGTTCTTCTTCCTAACTCGCCGAGAGGGAACCTCTAACATCCAGTTCATTGTCCTTAAAGGCAAGTGTCCTGTGAGGCAGGGAGGTGAAGTGACCTGGTGGCACCGGTGGGAGCAGAGGCTGGCACCCTGAGGGCTGGCAGCCGCTGCAGTGGCTCCCTCCCTTCTTCTCCCACCTCACCAGCCCCCTCCCGCTGTGCAGAGCTCCCTTCCAGGCCCTCCCTGCGGACTCTCTGAGCCACCTGGCCTTGATCACTACCAGCCTGTGTAATCCTTAAATCCGTGTTTTGGTTTGGATCGCTCATCCCAAGGCTCCTCCCCTGCCCTATATTTTCATGCAACTAAAGCTTCCGACTTTCTCACCAACTCCACTCTCCGTTCTCCAAGGACAGGGGAACAGCCTTGGTGCAACCTCCTTCAGCTCTCCCTGTCCTCCAGGTCTGGGTGGCCACGGGTGATTCCCCAGGGCTTACTTTGTACAGAATCCTGCACCAAAGCTCTGGCCCTGGTCTGATGCGTGAAGAGGCAACTGTGTGCCAGGCCTTGGGGTAGGTGTTGGGGACACAAAGATGCCACAACACAGTCTCTGCCCTCAAGTATTGCAGTATAGCTGGGCATGGGAGCACACACTGGTCACCCCAGGGACTTGATGAGGCAGAAGCAGGAGGGCTGCAAGTTGGAGGCCAGTCTGGGCAACTTATTGAGACCCTTTTTATAAAAATAAAAAGGGCTGGGGGTATAACTCAGTGGTAGAGCTCCCTGGATCAATTCCCTAGTCTTCCCCCCAACCCCTGCAAAAAATGCTGTCATGTGGTGTGGAACCCAGTCAGAGCCTCCTGCTGGGACTATCACGCAAGCTCACAGGGGTCTGCCACTGGGCCCAACAGTCCCCGTGCCCTGCTCCCTGCAGGCACTCCTGTGCCACCTTCTCTGGCCCTGCACCCTGTTCTGGCACATCCAGCACAGGCGGTCCACAGGGCCATCTCCAGCCTGGGTGTGTCTGGGCTATTCCTGTGCCCGAGCAGGTTCCCCACGTGCAGCTCTTCCCTAGCCCCTGGAAAGGACACCATGGAGGACCAGGTGCTCCCCTGGGCAGCAGTGGAGCCTCAAGGCTGGGCCGTCCCCGTGCAGACCAGCGGTCTCAGGGTTGGGCTGCTTCTCTCTGCAGCTCAGCCACTGGGCTGTCTGCTTCACCCCTGCTGCTGCCCCACTGAGAGCTCTGGCCTGGGGAGCAAGTGGGTGCCCTGAGGCACCTTCTGGGCCTAGATCAATGCCCTCTGGAGGAGACTCCAGGCGAAGTCCTGGGGAGCCAGGCAGGCGGGTCAGCTCTGGGAGAGGGTCTGGATGAGAATCACCACCAGGCCAGGAAGGAGCATTTAGTTTAGTTTTTTTTTTTTTTTTTTTTAACGGAATCTGTTTCCCTATTTTTTTTTTTTCATTAGAGCCACATGTTGCTATGGGAACGAGGATGGCACTGGGAGCCCAGAGCCACTCGCTGGCCTGACAGAAGCCTGTAAATAAATCTTGCTTCACTCAGAGGCTCTGAGCTGAGTGGTCCTGGAGGGCAGCTCCAGCAGCCACTCGCAGACTTTCTGTCCTGCCGGTGCTCCTCGCGCAGGCCTCCTGCGACAAGCTCACAGGTCCATTACCATTCCTCACACGGCGGGCAGCGAGCTGCAGTGTCATCTGCACCCCACCCTCCTGGACCCTCCATGACCTGGTCTCATTCATGTAGACCCAACCCCAAGGGCCATGTCCCCTGGATGCATTTTACACACCCCCTGCTTTGGGGCCAGCCCGCACCTGAAGGATCTGTGGTGGCTGCAGCTCACCCCATGCACTTCATCCGTCACCAACAACTGGGCACAGCCATTTGAGATGTCACCTCCTGGGGGTGAGGTCCCCCCGGGAGTGAGGCTGCAACCCCTGTGGGAAGGGCGGTTCGGTTCCCAGTGTCCCCTCTGACCTAAAACGGGCTCCTGTGCAGTGTGAGCCCGGGGAGCTGCCTACTCGCCCAGTCTGCGGCTGAGTTGTGGGCCAGGGCACAGCGGGGCACACTTCTGCCCCTGTTCTTTTCCAGGCTTTCCTGGGAGGCGCAGCAGCCGGGGTGTTGAGAGCCAGCCTGCCTGGATTTGAATCCTGGCTCTGACACTCAATGGCAGGTGCCCTTGCACTGATTAGTTAGCATTTCTCAACTTCAGTTTCCTAATCAAGGTTTCTTTTTCGCTTAAAACCAAAATTTTTCACTGTGAAAACTCTACACTGAAAGTTTGTTGGATGATTATGCCATGAACACTGACACAAACACCACCCAGGTCAAGAAGCGGGGCCTCCACGTGCCCCAGTTACAGGTCTGCCACTTGAGGAAGCTGCCATTCTGCCTGAGCCAGCGGCCCCCCTTGCCTTTTCTTCTTAGCAGTTCCCCTGTGCAAACAAGCGGGTTAACAGGGACAGGTTTGGAAGTTTCTATAATACAACCTCTTTTTGTTTTTGTTAACAGGGATTGAACCGCTGGACCACATCCATAGCCCTTTTTATTTATTTTTTGTTTTAGAGGCAGGGTCTCAGTGAATTGCTGAGCCTGCACTTAAACTTATGATCCTCCTGCCTCAGCCTCTGGCACTGCTGGGATTACAGGGGGACAGCATCACGCCCAGATGAATGTGATCTGACTATTCACGTTCTCCACTGTCCTTCCAGACGGTCTGTCATTCACCCACGTGGGTCATCATCCACTGTGGGACGCACTGTGCTTTATTTTCCCCTTCTTCTGTGGATGGATGACTGGGAGGTGCCCCAGGGTCTGCTGTGAACCCTGCTGTGGTGTACTCATTTGTAACCTGATCTACACGAGAATTCGTTCAGAGGACAAACAGGAGTGGAAGTGCTCAGGCCTGTATTCAGAAGGTGACACACGTTTGTTCAGGTACATTGGGCATACCAAACCTCTCAAGAGGTCTGGGCTGAGCCACACTCCTGGACGGGTAACAGCTGCCTGCTGCTCCCCGGAGCTTTCTCACTTTAGGAGGAGGCTGGGGAGAACCTCCTGAACATGTGAGTGTTAAATAATGTGATGAGGACACAGGGCCTGGAACAGGGCCTGGCCTGAGATCAGTGCTCAGTCAACGCTAGCCACCGGTACTGTCATTTCAGGTCATTATTATTTTATGATAAGGGTCCTAACCTAAGAGATGTGAATGCTTGGGACTCACACTTTTTCATTTATAGAAGTTTTTGGTTTCTGGGTTCAGGAAATCTTCAGTATGATCATGAAGGCTGTGGCTGTCTTGGAATGCCATGGCCACTTGGTAACGACAAGTTATTTTACTAAATCTTTCCCTTTATTCCTGTTTGACTGACTGGGTGGAGCAGAGATGGCTGTACAGATTATTCCGTTTGCGTGGCTCACAGGTACTCTACTCTTACACATGCCGGGCATCATGCTAGCTGTGGAAGATGCAAAGGTGACCTTGACACAGCTCTCCTCTTGCCACGTGAGTCCAATGAGCACAGGGGAACCGAGAGAGCCGGTTCAACCCGTCAATGCCTTCCTCAGTTTCTGCTACTGACTTGGCGGACGCCTTCCCGCGGTCCTGTGGCAGGAGCCTGTCTCTGTGCCACAGAGCTCGCTCTTCCTGTGGTCCTGTCAACCCATAGCTCCCTGTCTACTGAAAAATCACTCCGAAACTTTCTCTCAAACTCAGGGCTTCATAAAGCCATAACAAGAAACAGACGCCACTTCTATCACTTTTAATACCACTGACCATCTTCACAAGGCCCCAGACTGGATCTTGTTTGAATTCCTTGGATTTGAGGGTGCAAATGTGCGCCTCCGTTATGTGCTAAGGTCACCAGATGAGGGGGAGCGGATGATGGGAGATGACAGGCCAGCTCTGTCGCACTCGCCGGCTGGAACTGAGGTCTGCCCTGATGCTGCAGGGAGAGTGACAAGGCCCAGTGTCTGACCTTTTCCAGACCAGAGAGGTTTAGGAAGGGGAGTGATGTCTGCCTCCACAGGCAGCTCAGAGACAATCAGCCATGGAGGCAAGGGGATGACCACGGATGCATACAAGCTTGCTGAAGTAGCCACTGAGACCACCAAAAAGTGGCCAAGGAATAGCCAGGAGTGAGCTTGGTAGCAGCAGGCACTGGGGAATCAGGTGACCAACTGAAGGGGACGGTGGGTGAGCTTGAGGACAAGCTGACAGGTCTGCCATCTAGTGCCAGGCACAGGGGAGACAAGGGCAGCCCTGAGAGTGGGCAGAGAAGACATGGAGAGACCATGCAAGGCCAAAGAGAGGAGCAGCAGGCACATGAGAACCAGCCCCATGCAGGAGACTGCAGGGCAAAGGGATAGGAAGACACACTGGCGGGAGATGACAGGCAAGAGGTGTGAGCACTGAGTAAATGACGAGGGCAGCGCCAAGCACACGGGAGCAGGGGGGCAGGCGTCTTCAGAGGCCAGCATTAGGGACTCTATTGACAGAAGTCATAAACGAAGCTAAAAAACCTAATGAACTCATTGCTGTGGTGCTCACGACAGAAGATGAGAGACAGATGCCAGCAGCAGACGCGTGCTTCCCAGAGGAGAGGCCGGGGGGCTGCAGGAAATCAGAGCCTGCGGAACAGGTGATGGAGAAGCCTGGGCCTCCACAGCCCGCCAGGCTGCTGGCTGATGCCCGAGAGCCAGCTGATGAAGGGAAAAGGGGAAAACCACCGTGGAGCCCACAGATGCCAGCCCCTCTGGAGGCCTGGCCCACCAGAGCAAGACGGGCGTGACCCACGGTGGGCAAGAGCCCAAGCTGTCTGGGCTCAGAAGCCGGTTCCACTCATGGCTGGGCATGTGCCCTCGGCTACTCCAATAGCACCCGGATGGCAGGAGGTCACGGCGGTCAACTCCCTGGGCTCCTGGCCATGGTCTCTCTGAAGAGCAGGCAGCTCTGGCCATTGACACTTTCTCTGGGCCACTTTCTACCTTTTGTGGAAACAGCTCCCACCTCCCAGAAAGCTCTTCCACTCCCAGAAGCACTCCACGCAGGGCTCCCCGCACCACCCCACCACTGCAGTGTCTGCAGCAAGCAGACCTACCTGGGGACGTGGCAAATGGCTCATCTTTTACACACAGTTTCCCCTCTCAACTCCCTCTATATTCCTGGCAATTTGCACGAAGCCTCTGGGTTCACAAACACCCAGTAGCTAAAAGGGAACAAGTCCTGGCTCTGCCTGAAATGACAGCCGCGACAACTGACTGCGTTTCTGGGTTCCCCAGACACACTGCTGAAACCCTAATGCCCAGTGGACTGGTAGTAAAAGGCAGAAACTTTGGGGTGGTCAGGTTTAGATGAGGTGATGAGGGTGGAGCCCCTTGATAGGACCAGTGTCCTTACATGAAGGAGAAGGGCGGTGAGAGTTCATCATACTCTGAGTGCCTTCGCCAAGGAAGGCCAGTGAGGGTGGGGACAGGAAGAGGACCCCCCTTGAAGTACCAGACCTTGCCGACAGTCTGACCTCACATTTCCAGCCGGTGGAGCTGGGAGAAACTAACATCTGCTGCTCAGGCCCCACGGACGTGTTCTGCTCCCGCGGCCCGGGCTAAGAGCCACTGGCATCGCCTGGCAACCAAGTGGAGACAGACTGCGGAAAGCCTGCAACCCTGCCCTCCAGGCCACCCCCCCACAGTGAGAAAGAGGTGCTTGGACCCCTATTTCTGATGGCACAGTTCTGCTCCCATGGAACCACACATCGGGACTGTCCTGGACTCCCACCCCAGTATCCTTTCCCTGGCTGTGCCCATGCGGCAGCGAGCACCTTCCTGTCAGGCATCTCAGTTTTCCTCTAGCGCTGTTTCCCAGGAGTCCTGCCCAGCCTGCCAGACGCATCCTCCTTCGCAGGAAGCAGCCCGTCCCTTCTACCTCTGGGCTGCCGCTTCTCTAAGGCAGATGACACTGCTTCTTCCAAAGGATGTCCCAGAACCTCGGAACAGCTACAGATAGCTACATCCCTGACACCCTGGGAAACCAACTTTATCACGTCCTCCTGTGTGCTCTGAGGACGGACGGTGTGGACCTTGTGTCCTCCCATGTGCTCTGAGGATGGTGCAGCTTATGGATCTTCTCTTATGGTCCTGTTCATCATTTATTTTATGATTTCCAGTTGGAAACACCATGTTGAGGCTTTATTTTCCTGATCAATAACGGATTCAATAAGGCAATGAGCAAGTTACTCATCAGACTTATGAGACGGACCGCCATGTCACTAGTGCCTGCTGGCCAGCCATGCAAACTGATTGGCATCATCTTCACCCAAGGGACAAGGGTCCTGGATATTTTTGGGAAATTCCTCATGGAAAAGAGGTTTTGCATGCCAACTTTAGAGCCTTGTCTAGGAAGATATTCTCCATCAAGAACAGCTTTGAAATAAAATGTTCAAGGTTCTTTTTTCATTTCTTTGGCCCCAGAGGTGATGAGGCTGGGACTGAGTTCAGGCCTGGAAGAGACCCTGGCTAGGCCATAAAGTGAATTATGTGTACTATAAAGTGAATTATACTAGAAGTAAAGATTGCAAATGAAAAATATTTAATTTTAATTTTAATAGTTCAATATGTTACCTGTAAAAATAAATTTCAGTTTTTCTCAAATTTAGTAAGTAACACATAATTAATGTAGCTTAAGTAGTAAGAAAAACTGGAAATTTATTGGCAGAATTATTACAATATTATTGGTTAGGAATCAAATGTATATTAAAATGTAGATTAAAAATTTATTTTTGTTACATCACAAAGTAAGAAAAAAGTGCTTTTATGACTTGATGCTTAGAATTTTTGATTTTTGCTTTTAAAAATAACAATTAGTTTACTACTATAATTTTCAGGTTTGTTTTAAAATGAAGAGACAAGAGAAAAAACCTGAGGTGTATAAAATATACAGCCAGTGTATTTTAACTGTAGGAAACCTGTCCTGTACTCCAAGAAACTCAGGAGGCTTAGGCAGGAGGATTGCAAGTTTGAGGCCAGCTTTGGCTACTTAGCTAGACTATGTCTCAAAATTAAAAAATAAAAAGAACTGGGAGGTATATAGCTCAATGGTTAAGAGCTCCTGGGTTCAAACCCCAGTACCCAAATAAATAAATAAATAAATAAATAAAAATAATGCAATAGTTTAGGTTAATTTGGGTGCCCCCACTTTTTTTTTTTTTTTTAATAAAATGATCCATGGCCACAGTGTGTTTCCTGCAGAGAGGAGCCTGTAAACAAGCTCTGGAAAATCCTGATTCCACAAACACAATGCATGAGCTAGGCCAGCTCTGTAAACAGGCAGGGCCAGTTGCAAGATGAAAATGCAGAGCCTTGTGTTCAAAAGGTAGGAAAAGTGATCACCCTCTTCCGGCCTCGCTTACCCTGCCATCCTTGTATTTGCTACTTGCTCCACGGGAACGCCCTCAGACCATCACAGCCCCTCGTGGTGTCCAGGGCCCTATCCAGTGACTAGCACTAGGAATCGCACCAGAACCCAACCCTCCAGCACCCATGCCAGGGCCCAGGGAGCTTGTGGCTGAGAGCCAGGCCTGGGAAGGCAAGAAGTGGCAGGAGGTGGAGTAGGAGAGCCTTGGGCGCGCGCTCCACTGACCTCTAGGGCTCCACAAAACAGGACTCAAAGGTCAAAACAACAAAGACTTTAAGGTGGTGCTGCAGAGCACCAGGCCCAGACATGGGGCCCCAGGCCACTGCTCTGGTGGACACCCACGAAGCCACCAGAACTGAGACTGAGAAAGGTGCACAATAGAGGGAAATTAGGATCATTCCCACTTTCATGCTTTTTTCTCATTTACCTCCTGAATTTCCACATTGTTACCCCCTTACATGTCACGTCTTTGACCAGCAGTCCCTTCAGTGGGGCACACCACATGTGGGACGAGGACATCAAATGAGAAATAAGCACATGATGCGAACAGCACATCCATATTCTGGACACCACACTCAGAGTGCTAAGGGCCCCCATGAACCCCGTCATCTGCAGGGCTAAGGACTCTGAGAGGAGGGACAGGCCGCCTGACCTCTCCAGGGCTCTGTGATGGCGGGTTCTGCAAGGGGGCGGGAGGAATAAGCAGAGCAGTAGGTGCTGGCTTCGTTTGCTAGTGAAGGCACAGCTAGGCGCGATCACAACAGCCCCATGGGCCAGAGCGGGGCTTTCTTCTGCACCGAGCTGTGGGGACAGCAGGCCATTAGCAGGCAAAGCCAACGGTTCCCCTCAGCTCGGTGCACCACTTACCGAGGGCACGGCGCTGCTCATGGAAAGAGGCCCTTACCTCATTTGCTGTGTTGTGTGTTCCAACGATTCGGATGAAGGAGGCAGGCTGCCTTTCAAAAGTCACCGACTGCCAGGACCTGCGAGAGCAAACAGAACCGTTGGCCTGGTTACACGGCGCAATTGACCCATGCTGGTGGCCCTGTCCATGAGGGGGGCCTCCCAGCCTGGGTGCTTGTGCAGTAGGAAGGGTGGGGGTTGTAGGAAGGGTGGCAGTCGAGAGGCAGGAACATACAGTGCCCCACTCAGACCAACATCTCATCAAAGAGGGCACCCCATACCCTGAGATTGGCACTTAGGATTTTTATAAAGCCCTCTAAAAATGAACACCAAGTGTAGGCCATGTCTGATGGGACAAGAGTGTAGCAAAATATAAACACAATTAGGGTGATGTGAGCTCATAAAATACATTTCCTCATCCATAAAATAGGATGGGATGGTGACCCAGAGGGCCGTGGGCAGAATGACCAGGACAACTCATCGGATGTTGTTGGGGGGGGGGGGCAGGTCCTCAAGGTTCCGGGAGGAGAGTTTCGCAGCAGGGCAGCAGGGCATGGGTGGGCAAGCCCAGAACTTGGGCTTAGAGCAGCGGGCCACTCACTATGGTGCCATAGAGGGCACCTGGGGGCAGGCGGGGCTCCCCAGGCCTCCAGCTTTCCCATTTCCAAAGCCTGGCCTGGCTCTGGGAGCTCTCAGAAGCAAACCCAGTATTTTAAAGGCAACTCTGCTCTGATCAGCCTGGGCAGGGCCACTCCTTTAAAAGCCAGCAGAGCAGGCCCCAAACAAACTCGGAGAGGAGGAACTTGGCTCTTGGCTAGTGCCTAGCAGCTCATCAGAATGCGCTGGAGGAGCACGAGGCACCCACGACCGTAAACTCCAATAATATTTTCTATAATAAACGTGAGGAGTTCACAGTCGTTGCCATCCCTCCTCCGTTCACACAGTGGAAATGCCAGCTGCCGCGAAGCTGTTTCCTGTAATTGTCTAATTACCAAGGAACGCTAGCAAAGGAAATATATGTATTTGCAGTTTGTTTTCCCCTCTTGTTTCAGGTGTTCCATCTTCCCTCTCACTACCAAACTCCCACTAAGATTGATTCACTGCTGCCTGGACACCAGTCCTCTTAAGGTCATTAAAAAGTCGTTACCATCCTGTGTGCAAAGGCTGCGCCTCTGAAAGCAGTTTTCTAAAAACAGAGTAAGAAAAATCGCTCTCCTTGTGAAAACACCATTATTCATACACGAAGGTGATGCCACCTGACATCCCCAGAGCTTGCGTTCTTGCCCATTTCTTGGCAGGAGACTCTGACAAGCCTGCGGGCTGGGAGGTGTGCGAGGTCCTGGGGTTCCACAGGCCTGGCTGCCACTTTGAACTAAGTGTCCCATCCCTGTCCGTAAAAGAAGCTGATGGCACCCACCTGCCTCCCAGACCAGGAAAGGGAACAACCAGCACAAGTTACAGCCACTGTTACTGGGTTTAAGTCATCATTTCACGAGAGGATTACGGGGTGGCGGGGAGGAGCAGAGCAGATCGCATGGAGATCTTGTTCTTGGCTTTCCAGCCCTATGTCTGTCTATCTCCTAGTGATGCAGGATTTAAGGTAAGACTTTACATTTGGGAGCTCTAGGTCCTCCACAGGTGGGGCCGCCCCTCTCCCTGTGCAGTGCAGAGAGGAAGGGGCTCAGGGAGAAGTGAGGCTGGCTGTCAGTGGTCAGGGCCTCAGAGCAGCCTGGCTCCCAGCCCCCGCTTCCCACCTTCTCCCCTCCCGCAGCTCTTTTCTCCCTGCCTCAGGCTTGCTGGGGTTCAGGGCTCTGGGCAGGGCAGCAGCCTGAGTAGGAGGGAGCATTTGTGGAGTAATAAGATCAGAAGGTCTCAATTTACTACCGATCCTCCATTACGCTGCATTAATATCTAATCACATTAGAGTTCATTTTCACTAACACAGCCTGAGAGTTGAATATATGATTTCATTTTCAGCAGAAGTAGATACCAATCCTAAGACCAAAGTATCTGCAGGAAGGAAGCTGGCTGGGGGGAGGTAATGAGCGCCTCTCTCCCCAGCCACCAGATTCTATTTCCCCTGGACTTCTTTAAGACAACTGGAGAGGCTGCTCACCAGGAAAAGACAAGGTGGCTTTGGAACAGCATCACCACAACTGAGCTGCATTTGGAATCACTGTGCTTCCTCAAAGGACACCACCTCAGCTGAGATTTCACAGGGCCAGGGGACTTGGTCCAAGTAGAAGCTCAATAGCGGCTTTTAGTGAGCTTTACTGACATCTGCATAAGTATCCCAACCCACCACGCACCCAGAGTCTCTTCTTCAGTAGGCACAATTTCCAGGAAAGTTAACACAGCCTCGGCCGTGGCAGCCCTCTCAGCTCAGCACTAGGACTGGGTCCTGGGAGGAAGGCGTCTAAATAGGAGGAACGGGGTCAAAAGATAAATGTGCACTTTACTTTCAGAGTTTACCATACACTGAAAACTCCACACAGGACCATAGTCCCAACCCTGAACCTGTTAGCTCTGTAGAGGACAAAGCCTACACTTTCCTAAGGCGTGGTTTCCTCACTTGTCAATGCATCTGGAAGGAGTTCCCATGTCACCCAACGTACACGTGTACTCATAGAGGAGTGTCCATAGAAACCAATATGTCAACCAAGATCTTAACTTTGATGGAAGAACTCTGAGAATCATTTACTTTATTTTTTGACTTTTCCATACTGTTTGAATTTGGTAGAATATTTAGTATGTGCTAAAAAATGTATCTACCTTGTCTGTTGCCCAAGGATTTGACACAGATCACACGGTATGAAGCTGGTGAAAATGCAGTGCTGTGCCCTTATGGAGAGCATTTCCAGGTGACAGGAAAGGTTTTATCCTGGTCTTTCACAGACAAGGGTGCAATGGTTGAGAGCTCGGGTCCTGGAGCAAGGCTGTCTGAGTTTGAATCTCAGTTTAAACTTTCAACAGTTCTATGACCTTAGGCAAATTGCTTAACCTCTCTGGTCATCTGTAGAATGGGAATACTGAAAATAAAATATTTCTTTTATTTTTTTTTATTTGTAGAGGAACACACAATATTTTTTTATTAATTTATGATTGTTTTGTTTTGTTTTTTAATGTGGTGCTGAGGATCCAACCAGTGCCTCACACATGCTAGGCAAGCGCTCTGCCACTCAGCTCCAGCCCCCAACCCCTTAAAATATTTTTATGAAGGTTAAATACATTAACAAACGTAAAACACCCAGAACAGTGTTAACATCACTAAGTTCTAGAAAAAATTAATGAATCTGGAACAGACAAACCTGGGCCTCATCTAGGAGCCATCAAGTTTGACAGTATATGAGTCAATGACCACCAGGGGCACCCCAGGTGACTGCCATCAGCACCCATTTCTTTGAGGCAGACAGGCAGTTGGGCTTTGGAGAAATTAAACAAGAATGTGTTGATATATTCTTGAGCTTGGCACCTGCCGGGTGTGATGGGGGATCCGTGCGAGATGTACTGCCTGCCCTTAAGAAATTTATTGTCTCACCAGGGAGATTAACTATCCTTCCACAAACTAATTAGGGAACAATGCAAACAGTACAGTGGACCCAACTTACTAACTGGTGGAGTTCCAAACTTCCCTTGTAATTGGTTGTGTGGTGCCTGAAAGCAATTTTTCCAAAGAAATAGAGCTATAAATTTTGATGGGGTTCCCAGGCCCACCCACAAAACTCAATTTAACTCATAATAAGGCTGAAATATTATATATATCAAGTTTAAAAAAAGAAAATAAAATTATGTTGTTGCCATAGTAGTAATCAAGCACATCAGAAAAACAAGGGATTGAAAGCAATCTTCTCAAAGCCCCTGCTTGAGGAATGAGGATTAAATGCTGTCATGCATGTAAAGTCACAAGTCACGGGGACACAGTGGGAACACAGCAGGTGGCTGCTGAAGGTGAGGGAAGGGGCCCAGCGAGTCAGACCACGCAGACCACGTCTGGGTCCCTAGACAAGCTATAGGGTAGGTGGGCAGCCAGCAGGAGCCCCGCCCAGAGATGAGGCACCAGGCAGAGAAGATGGGCCATCTGCGCAGCATCCCAGAGCAGCCAGGTGTACAGTCGAGACCGAAGCAGGATTTAGTGTCTGTTAGTTTGTGTTCTTTCCACCAAAGAACAATGAAGAACTTTCAGATAATGTGGCTGGGAGTTGGGGGCCACTGACTACTCACTGTCTCCTGGTTTTTTTTTTAAACATTTTTTTGGTTGTATATAGACACAATACCTTTTATGTATTTATGTGGTGCTGAGGATCAAACCTAGTGCCTCACGCGTGCTAGGCAAGAGCTCTGCCACTGAGCCCCATCCCCATCCCCTGGGTTTTATTCTCCTTGGCCCTAGAGTATTAGTGATGCCTCACTCACAGGTGGGTCACGACTCCAGGGCTGGGGATGACAGTGGCCAGAACCATGGGGATCCCACATAAGTGGATCACAAGCCAACCACAGGCCAGCGACTGGCTCCTGGAGTCTCATTTCCTGTATGGTTCCTGGGGAGACCACAGGATCAAACCTAGTGCCTCACGCGTGCTAGGCAAGAGCACAGGGTCAGATGGATTCCCCAAGACACACAGGAACACAGCTCATGGGGAAAGCACAGTGTCTGCTGGCGAGCACCAGTATGTCTTTTTTTCTTTTCCTCAATGGTGCTAGAGATGAAACCCAGGCCCTTACACAGCCCCACTAGCATGTCTTTATGTCCTCTCCTGTGGGGACCTGCATGGCAGGCGCTCTTCCACAGAGAGGTGAGTCAGGGAGATGGATCCCAACACAGAGGCTGCACTGAGAAGCGAGGTCCAGGACCCCGAGCAAATGTGGGATGGCACACTCAAAGCTACACATTCTCCACGAAATGTACATGCTTGTTAAATATTCTTAAATATTCTGGAAGTATATGTGCTCAATTTGTGACAGCGGTGGTCTCAGAGGAGAGGGAGGGAAGGGAACAAAGGAGACTTCAGCACTAACTGGAATGTCTCATTGCTTTGATTAAAATAAAAGAGACTTGAAGTGTATGTGAAAAATACCAACTACGGTCAATTCTGGGGATGAGGACGTGACTGAATGTTATATCACTTTTTATTCCTTATGTATTTTAAACAGCTCTTGAAATAAAGAGGGGGAGGAGAGAAGAAAGAGATCAAAACAGTTTCTGTGTTTGTGTGTGAAGGAACTTGCCAGAGGTAGAATTAACCAAACTGCAATTATAAAAATCTGGGGAAAGTGGAGCTGGTCCTCTGGTAGGGCTGTGGATTTTCCAGGTGGCACTGCTGGCTGGAGACAGCTGCACCTTTGTCTGAGGAAGCAGAGGACGGGGGAGTCCTCAGATGGGGAGGACCTGCACTTGCCATCCTGAGGCCCCAGAGCCCTCCCCCAGTGGCCCAATGCCGACCACACAGGCCAGAGCTCGCCCAGCGTGGCTCTCTAAGCCCCATTCTGCTTCCTCCTGTGGGACCTGTGCCAAAGGGTCTGGAAACTTAGTGACTGTGCTGTATATGCTATGAGAGAATGCCAACGCCAGAGCCTTCTGTGGAATACCTGAGCAACCCTGGGAAGAGGGAGACAGGAAGTGTCTGTGTGCCCGAAGCCAGACTGGCAGTTAAACATGGCTAAGTAAACCGATGGCTTAATCTTTGTCCCCTCCACTGAATAGGTGGTGAAGAAGTTTAATGTACCATTCACATCAAATATGCACGCTTTACACACACACACACACACACACACACACACACACCACAAAACAAAGAGGAAGGATGAGGAAATCCAACCATCTGGCTGACACCTGGGGGAGAAGGCTGTGACAGAGTGGGGACTCACTGCAGACCCTGGGGAGGTTCAGGCCCTTGAGTCCCCAGCTGGCTGCACAGGCGGGTGAGCAGGGGCAGCACCGGAGGACTGGCTGAAGGCTGGTCAAAGGAGCAGATGCACTCGCCCACCACCTACTTCCTGCACAGTGGGGTGAGCCCCCCTCTGCCTTGGCAAGAGAGACATTTCACTCTGAAGGCCTTGGACAGAGAAAGGCTGGAATCCAGGGAGCGTAGGCACAGCGGAGGCCGGGGCCCTGCGGCAGCTGAGCAAAGAAGTTACACTGAGTGGCCATCCCAGGTGGGGAGACTCTCAGGCCCCATCCTCCCTCCCCCTTTAGGCCCCAAGACCCAGACTCAGACCCTGGCAGGAGACTGGAGGAAAGACCTAAAGGTGCTGGCCCCCGTTCCAGCTCTCTGCCCTGCCCTCCTTCCACAGGTAAATGATGACTGGGTGCTCACTGGAAATTGGCTGTGGGGACAGAGCAGAGAGCAAAGTCCCTGCCCCCAGGAGCCTACATGCCAGTGGAGGGAGACAGGCTGAGCACTTAAAGATGCTACAGGGAAGCAGAAAGCAGGTGAGCAGGGAGAGCAACGCTGTTGGTGTAACAGACCCAAGGACAGTCTCTGGAAAGTGGCATCTGAGCGGAGACCTGAAGCCAGTGGAGGAGCTGGCCAGGCAGAGCTCCAAGAGCACTTCAGTAAGGAGGATCGAAAGCCAGGGGGTGCTGACCTGTGTGATGGGGTCCCCCAGTGACACCCCATCCCTGCCTGATAACCCTCAGGAAAGCCCACATCCCAACCACGAAGCTTCCAGCCAGCTTTGTCAAAGTCTAAGGTTCAAAGGTGAACAGCTCACCAAGGATCATCAAAGAAAGACTCTACATGAAAGAGGAAGACGGAAAGTAAACAGAATAAGACTATTCCAGGACACAGATACAATTTAGTAGGCAAAATAAAACTTTAGAAAAAAACCTGCTATCCTCTGAAAGATAAAAGAAAGGATCATTGTACCTTTGAAATGAGAATAAAATGATACAAAAAAAGGAACATTTTGAAAATAAGAAAGGGCTCCTGTAAATTAAAACTATGAGCTGAAATAAATAATTCAACAAAAGGGTTAGAAAGCTTAAGTGGAGGCTGGTTGTGGTGGTGCACGCCTGTGAGCCCAGCTACTCAGGAGGCTGAGTCAGGAGAATGGTAAGTTCAAGGCCAGCCTGGCAACTTAGTGACACCCTGTCCCAAAATAACAAGGGCTGGGGATGCAGTTCAGTGGTCCAGTACACACACACACACACACACACACACACACACACACCTAGGTGGAAGAATTTTACCAACATGTCAAAATGACAAAGAAAAAAGGAGAAAGAAGGAGAAGCTCAAACTAGGAGACCCACCTCTCAAATGAGATGTTCCAGTAAGAAAGAGCAGAGAAAATATGAGCTAAGAAACTGCCAAAGGCACGTGAGAATGCTTCCCAGATACGAAGGACTTAAGGTTCCAAGTTACAGAGTGCGCCAAGTAGCCACCATGATGAAGGAGAAATGATCCAGAGAGGAGAAATGATCCAGAGAGAAGCCTGTTGTGGAACTGAGGCATTTCAGAAGACCTTAAGTGGGGCTGGGGCTGGGGCTGGGCTCCGTGGTAGCACGCTCCTAGCATGGGCAAGGCCCTGGGTTCGATCCTCAGCATCACATAAAAAATAAATAAATTAAATAAAGGTATTGAGTCTAACTACAACCAAAAAATAAATATTAAAAAAAAAAGAAGAAGACGACCTTACGTGCTTCAGGAAGGGAGAAAGCAGGCGAGCACAGAGACCCAAGGATCAGATTCATGGGAGAGTCTCCAAAAACAAGGCTGGGAGTTAGAAGATATTGGAACATTTCCTTCCAAATGCTGAGGGAAAATTAGTTCCTTTCCAGAGAGCTATTCCCAGCAAAGTACCAGTTAGGTGTGGGACAGAATGAAGAAACTCTCATTTAAGCATGAATCTCTAAAAATTTACCTCCAAAGCATTCCTAGGAAACTACCAGAAAAAGTGCCTCGCCAAAGCAAAGCACTAAACCAAGGCAAAGGAAAGATAAGAAATCCAGGCATGGAGCAGAGGAAGGAGAACTCCTTGGGAGCTGGGATGGGAAGCCCCAGGAGGAGAGCAGTGCAGGGCTAGGGAGTGACCAGGCCCCCTCCAGGACTGAGGACTCCAGGCACGAAAGAACTGATTCACCATGTGCATCGGACCAAATCCAGAGAAACTATGCTCCTCTAACAAAAGATAGGTGGAAGAACCAGCAATAAGTACGTAGAAAATCAACAAATAACAGGCATACAGAAAATGAAGCTAAATTTTTTCCTCTAAGAAAAAGAAAAAAAAGGAAGGTGATCACAGTGTAGCGCGTGGCATGGCTCTGAACTATAGTAAGATGCCACCCTAATGCCCACCCTGATTTGATACAAACAAAAGCTGTAAACAAGGGCAAGGGGAGAGAAGAGCTGGTGTATGCTTGCCAGAGGTCTTCCAAAGTAGCAAGACAACAGATGATTTTGGTAATGAAATTAAGACATAGCAGACACAAGTATACAGTTTAGAAATATGAAAATACAGATAAAAAAGGTCTATAATATTTGCCTGACAATCTTCCAGTCTGATCAGTTGTTATGCTGGACAAAAAACGGGGGACACAGGCACTTTGACACATTTGCCAGAGGAAGTGTGAACTGACAGACTCCCCAGTAGCAAAATGTGAAATGCATAGTCCCTGAGAGCCAGCTCCTCACCTGGCCTCAGTTTCTGCCAGGCTCCCAGTGTGCCCCGCCAGCAGGACAGGGATGGCACTGCAGCCCTGTTCGAGCAGCAGAACAGAAGCAATCTAAATGCTTGTCACTGGTGACTGGTTAAGTAGAAGATGGCACATCCCTGCTGTCCACATCATAAAAGACTATGCAGCAGGAGGGGGAGTCAGAGGGAAAGACAAAGGACCTTCAAGGTAGAGAAACCTTTGTATTAAAGAAAAAAAAAAGGAAGCCAGGAACAGTAGCACATGCCTGTAATCCCAGTGACTCAGGAGGCTGAGACAGAAGAACTAAGAGTTCAAAGCCAGCTTTAGCAATTTAGCAAGGCCCTAAGCAACTCAGCAAGACCCTGCCTCTAAGTAAGATACAAAAAGGGCTGGGGATGTTGCTCAGTGGTTAAGCACCCCCGAGTTCAGTCCCTGGTACCAAAAAGAAAGGAGCCCACATGCCCAAACCATACATTGGAGAAAAGAGAGCCCCTTCAACAAGTGGTGCTGGGAAAACTGGAAATCCATATGCAACAAAACAAAACTAAACCCCTATCTCTTACCATGCACTAAACTCAACTCAAAGTGGATCAAGGACCTAGGAATTAAACCAGAGACACTGCGTCTTTTAGAACAAAAATTAGGCTCAAATCTCCATCATGTCGGGTTGGGCCCCAACTTCCTTAATAAGACTCCTATAGTGCAAGAATTAATATCAAGAAATCAATAAATGGGATGAATTCAAAATAAAGAGCTTCTTTTCAGCAAAAGAAACAATCAGTGAGGTGAATAGAGAGCCTACAATTTACCACACCCATGTCAGATAGAGCACTAATCTCTAGGATATATAAAGAACTAAAAAATCTTAACACACACACACACAACAACAACAACAACAACAACAACCCCACAAAGAACCCAATCAATAAATGGGCCAAGGAACTGAACAGACACTTCTCAGAAGAAGATATACAATCAATCTACAAATATATCAAAAAATGCTCAACATCTCTAGCAATTAGAGAAATGCAAATCAAAACTACTCTAAGATTTCATCTCACTCCAGTCAGAACAACAGCTATTAAGAATACAAACACAATAAATGTTGGCAAGGATGTGGGGGAAAAGGCACACTCATACACTGCCGGTGGGACTGCAAATTGGTTCAACTAACCTGGAAAGCAGTGTGGAGATTCCTTGGAAAGCAGTATGGTCAAATGGAACAACCATTTGACCCAGGAATCCCACTCCTAGGTCTATACCTAAAGGACTTAAAAAATAGCATACTACAGGGACACAGCCACATCAATGTTTATAGCAAACATTAGATAATTCATAAGAGCAAAACTGTGGAAGCAACCCAGATGCCCTTCAATAGATGAATGAATAAAGAAACTGTGGTATATATACATACAATGGAATATTACTCGGCATTAAAAGAGAAGAAAATCATGGCATTTGCAAGTAAATGGATGGAGTTAGAGAATATAATGCTCTATAAAGTTAGCCAATCCCAAGAAACCAAATGCAGAATGTTTTCTCTGATTTAAGGATGCTGATTCATAATGTGGTAGGGGAGCATGGGAGAATTAGATGAACTCTAGATAGGGCAAAGGGGAAAAGGGGAGGGAGGGGAAGAGAGAGAACATGGGGGTAGGAAAGAGGGTGGAATGAGATGGACATCATTGTTCTAAGTACATGTATGAAGACACGAATGGTGTGACCCTACTTTGTGTACAACCAGAGATATGAAAAATTGAGCTCTATATGTATACTATGAATTGTAGTACATTTTGTTGTCATATCTAACAAATTAAAATTTTAAAAAATGAAAAAAAAAGGAGCCCACACACATTTGTTTTAAACTATCTCTGGAAGATGAGTGAGAAAGAGACATTTCACCACCTATGGTGTGTCACTTTGAAGCCATATTAAATGTGTTTTCTTTGAATATATCTGAAAACACTTGAATACTGAATTTTTTTAAATAGGAAAAAAGAAAGAGACTGCTTTGGGGGAGTGGGACCTGGGGTAGGGAGGGGTGAGGCGGGCACTGCTGCTTTTTCTTGCGGCTCTACTGGACTGTTTAAATTATGTACATGTATATATTTGGTAAAAATTAATTTTTTTTAAAGTTTAAAAAACCCAGCATGCAGAGCCAAGAAGGGGAGTGACTGGCGAGCCATGGAAAGGTTCTGTGGGAACAGATTTATTTATAACCATGGGGAGCAGGGCTGGAAGGCAAACATGCACCTTTGGAAAAGATTCTCAAGGAGGGAGGAAATAATAAAGGCTGTCCCCTGCCAACTGAGCTTCCTGCAGCGACGCCCTCTCTAGTCGGTGGCACTGAGACGTGACGGGTATTAAAGGCCGCACTGAGCATGGGGACTCGCTGGAAGACACCTCTGACAGTTCTTTATGAGGGTCCCTCCGGTGCTGACCCCACAGCTGCCTGCTGGCCCTCCACACACGCTGCTCTTATTGTCTGCCATTGTTGTGATGGCCAAGGACCACATTCATCTCTGTAATCATATCTGAAGATGATCTATGGACTGGCGCGTGACGGAGAAAGCACTCCCACGACACTGGGTGAGGTGGGAATGACTGTGTTTTAACACCTTACACTGGGCCACATGTCCACCCGCTGGCTTTCCAAGGCAGAGCTAGAGAGGATGTCCTATGCAGCAGGGAGACCACGTCAGCCCACATCCTGTGTCTCCCCTTCCAGAGAGCTCCCTGGCCCAGATGTCTGATGCGGATCTAAAGAGACGCCTCAGTGTGCAGGCCTCTGTACCCAGGAATGTTATTCTGTATGATGCTTAATTGGATTTTATAGCACCTCACTGCCCAGAGACTTAGTGGGAGTTCTGGGCTCCTCCATTTACCCTCTTTGTCCATTCAACAACTACTTATTCAGAACCCTCTGCATGCCAGGCCTAGGAAAAATGGGACCAACCTGACTATTGACCTGAGGTAGCAGGAAAACTGTGTTAGGAGTCGCAGGCATAAGGCTCACTGAGATCAAAAGCTGTCCACAGAGGCTTATAAGACATATTTTGCTAGTTTACTGGGTATTTTTAAAAGTTGTGTTAGCTTTTAAATAAAAAATATAGATGTCCAGTTTTTCTTGAAAACTGGAAGGTCTGGCAGGAGCTGGGAGAAGTGTGACAAACTTAAGCCCTCTGGCTTCTGGTGGCCCTCCTCATTCCTGGAGGCAGCTCTGGCTGCTCCATCTATTCCTGTCACCTGCCTGGCCCAAGAAGGTGGTCAGGTTTCCACTTCAGCATTCTACAGAGCTCAGGCAGCATTAAAATGGGATGGTCTGAGCTGGGTGTGGTGGTGCAGGCCTGTAATTCCAGCTATTCTGGCAGCTAAAACAGGAGGAATCCAAGTTCAAGGCCTTAGCAGTTTAGCAAGACCCTATCTCAAAATAAAAAAAAAAAAAAATAAAAAAGGCTGGGATGATGTAGCTGAGAGGTAAAGTGTCCCTAAGGTTTAATGTTTCAGCATTTTTTAAATGAATAAATATCCTCATATAGGTCTCCATATACATCTGAATCAATCTCCTTACACTGTTGTGTTCTTGGCTTTGAGACGGGTACAATGAGGTTGGTGGAGGCACATAATGGAGGTGGCTTCCAGTTCCTGCTGCCTGCCTTCCTCTGGGCTGAGCTGAGAAGTCTGGTTCTTGCTGGACTGGCGGCTCTCCACCCTGGCTGTGCATCAGGAGCACCTGCAGAGCCTCTAAACAACTCCCCAGGCCAGTGGCAGGTGGGTCCTGCTCCAGTGCTTTTAAACTCCTCAGGTGATTCAACGTGCACCCAAGTGTGCAGGGGCTCTAGGCCCAGTTGGTGACAGAGAGGTGGGCAGAATCCAGGCACGGTAGCATATGCCTATAATCCCAGAGGCTCAGGAGGCTGAGTGAGGCTGGAGGATCACGAGTTCAAAGCCAGCCTCAGCAAAAGCGAGGCGCTGAACTATTCAATGAGACCCCGTCTCTAAATAAAATACAAAATAGGGCTGGGGATATGGCTCAGTGGTCGAGTGCCCCTGAATTCAAACCCAAGTACTAAAAAAATAAAATAAAATAAAATAAAATAAAATAAAAGAGAGAGGGAGAGAGAGGGAGAAAGAGAAGGAGGGGAAGAAGCTTGCAAGAATGGACAACTGTATCTCCTGCCCCAATTATAGTCCAACTCATCCTTCTCCCCCAACTTCCCTCCTGGGATTTTTTTTGGGGGTTGGGGGGCTGCAGCCTGCTCTCTGGCAAATGCACTTGCATTTTCTGCCGTAATATAAGCTGATGTTGGCTTTACCTGCTCTGCTCAGAGCATAATTTTCCCTTTTAGAGGAGTTTCTTCTCAAAGAGGAGGTCAGGACCCTCCCGCCAGCTCTTCACATGAGCTGAGCTGAAAGCTTCTCACCCCTGTGACAGCTACAGAAAGGTAAGTGTCCCAGGGACATACATGGAGGGTTTAGCGGGGGACTGTTTTCACACTCTCCATCTCACTCAGACCCCACCCCCAAGCTCCCCGCTCCCACACTCTGCCATACAACGCTCCTTGAGTCCCCTAAGGGGATGCAGTAATTGATGATTAGCATTCCAAAGCTTGGCTTACATCCTGCTAGCCCGTCATATTTAATTACATTTTAACTATATTCGTCTTCGATAATAGCACGAACATAATTTAGATAATTATCTCTCTCTCTCTCTTATTCTCTGACTCTGTCTGTCTCACTTAGAGCTCCTTGCAACAAAAATCACTTTCTCGGCTCAAACACATAAACAGACTCTGGGGCCAAGTGCTTTTCTCTCTCCTGCAGCCACAGCTGTGCTGGAAGCGCAATGGTTTGGAATATCATGCAGGAGCAACTCCTGTCTTTGGATTCGTGTCTGTACACAACTGGTGATGGGAGGGCGGGGAAGAGAGAGAATGTGTGTGTGTGTGTGTGTGTGTGTGTGTGTGTGTGTGTGTGAGAGAGAGAGAGAGAGAGAGAGAGAGAGAGAGAGAGACAGACACACACGTGTCTGGGCCAGAGCCTTGGTGTGGCTTGTCAATCAGATTAGTGTCTACAGAGCACTCTCTTGGTCTGGTATTTCTTTCTTATAAGGTTTAATGGTTTTCCTCACAAATTTAAACTCTGTGAAACAGTTTTAAATGTCTGGTCTTTTGAAGAGAAGTGTTCTTCCTAATAGAGTTTCTGTCACACTTGGATCTTATAATTAATGACCTTTACCCTGGCCTATTATCTGCATTCTCCAAGAGACCATCAGGTATGAGGGAGAGACCTGGGATTCTTCAGGGACAGCATGTCTTGAACACACTGCTACACATGGGTCAGAGTCCCAGGGCCCTCACACACCAAGGGGCCTCCCAGCACATCGGGGTTCCCTTGCCTCAGAGCTGCCCTCCCCTCCCCCTCAGGGCAAAAGCGACTCCACAGGAGTCTTTGCTCTTTTTTCTTTCCTTTGATACTGGGGATTGAACCCAGGGGTGCTCTACCTCAGAACTACATCCCTAGCCCTTTTTATTTTTTGAGACAGAAAGCTTCACCAAGTTGCTGAGGCTGGCCTCAAACTTGCAATCCTCCTGCCTCCCTCAGGCTCCCAAGTTGCTGGGATTCTAGGTGAGGCATTATACCCAAAGTCTTTAGGTAGGAAGATGTTATGCTGCAAATTCAAACCTTTAAGATTTTGAGCAAATAAAGGAATAAGAAATGAATTCAGATATAACTATTATTCAAGCTAAACCAGCTCAGATGTAGGGATCAAAATGAGTCTGAAAGAACTGCAAATGAACCAACTCACAAGATACAGTGTGCAGATGGGAGGTTGGGGAGTCCTCTCTCCCCCAAATTCTCCAGGCTCTGTTCATGTCCTTGAAGCTCTTGAAGGCTCCCAAAGCATGGATTTTGTATAAAACATTCACTTTGGGTCAACTGTGTCTGATACTGAAGGATTATCCATTAGCTACAGATCAGTCATCTTCTTCAGAATAAATTGGTTACTCATAAGGTTCTAAGTCAAGAGAGACAAAAGACGCTTTCTCTGCCTTCTAAAGAACCAACACTACCAAGTAGACTGTGCCTGGGGACAGGCAGTGAGAGGTTGAGCAGGAGTGTGTCTGTGCAACAAACAGATAGAGGGACCTTGTTGCCACTCATTTGGGAGGCCAAATTTCTAGCTGACCCAGGAAATACTCAGACGAAACTTCAGGAAACACGCAGTGTCCAGACCAGCATCTTGCCACCACCTTGTTAAGCCTGGCTCCCTACCGCCTGATGGGCAGAAAGGAAATCAGTGACTTGCAGACAATGATTGTAGTCACCTCGAGGCCCACAGAGAAATCAGAAAGCACTCGAGGCAGTGGCCAGGAGAGGCTGTAGAGTCCCGCCCAGGGTTGGTCCTCCCTGGAAGACAGTGGGAGGGCCTGGATAGGACTCCTTCAGAGTGAGGACTCTCGAACTGTGGCCTAGGTTCTGGGCTAATGCCCCTCCTTCCTCAGCCTGACAGCTGGGCAGGAAGATCTGGACATGTCCATGCTGAAGGGCCCACCTGGGGCCATGTGAAGTCCCTAACCAGACCAGATGGGCCTACTTTAAGCCAGGCCTGTGCTGGGTGTCAGTGGGCTGGAGAAAGGGCGAGGTAGAAGCATGAGACATGGTCCTGCATAGGCTCCAACTACCTTGATTGCTCCAGGCTGTTCAACGGGATATGCTTACTTTCCACCTTTTGGTGCCTAGCTTAAGAGCTTAGGAATTTTGCTGAAATTTGCCTGAGGTCTCCACTGACTGGCAATGGCAAAGCCAGCAGCTCAACCCCAATTCTGCCAGAAGGCCTCTCTGGAGGCTGGCAAGGGGAGAGGACAAATTCAGTCTGCTCTGCCCACAGGACTTCCTGTCCCCAGCAAACAATGTTCAACAAAGTTATTGATTTCGTGACGTAAGTGGCTCCTTTCAGCCTGTGAGGTTCAGGCCTACTCTGAAAGACTGCTGTCTCCAAGGAGAGCAGCACCTCCTCCTCCGGGGCTCCGTTCTGCCACCATCCCATACAGTCCGTCCCCACAGCACACTCCCTCCAAGACACGTGCTGGGAATGTGAGGACTAGGCATGGGCAGCAGCCAAGTTTCAAATGTTAAGAATCTGGCAATTTTGTTTCCTAGTGTTTTCAATACCACAGGGATTTAGGACACAATGAGGACTAAATGCACCCTGAATTCAGGTTTATTAAAAAAAAAAGGGGGGGGGGCTATTTTTATGGAAATTTAGGCCAAAAGCCCACACAAACAAAATCCAGCCCTAAATTCAGAACACCACAGTATAAACAACTAAGCAAGCAAGTGGCCTTCTAGAAGGATCTCCAAACATTCTCAGAATCACACCTGATCAATTTCATACCTAAAAATTACACTAAGCCCGCGGGTATTTCAGATCTGATGACACGCCAAAGTCCTTCAGCACCTAACACTGGGAAGATAGTCCATAAAAACTTTAAAAATAGACTCCCCCTTTCAGCCATTAAGGACCTGATATTTGCAGCTTAACAGATAAGAAATTGGGAACACTGGGGAGAGCTTAAAAAAATCTTGAGAGTCTGAAAAACGTTTCTCTATGATGAAAACTATTGCTCTTAGCACAGAGCCGCCCACGATTAGCCCGGAGCCATGTAGCACACTGGAATCTTGAATATGAGTGCTGTAAGAAAAAGGTGACAATCTTCCAGGAAGCCTGGAAGGGGTCCTTTCAGAATTTGCACCAACTACCACAGTCAACACAAGTAAAGCTGCATCCTAGTGAACACTCAGGACATTGAACCATCCACAAGCTGGGGTGAGGCAGTCCTGAGCCCGAAACCATCTTCTGGGGCAGTTTCTGTCAACAAAAATGTTGAATTTTAAGAAATTGTTTCTTTTTCTTTTCAAACACTTTCTAAAAGCAAAGAAAAACACTGCCACATTCCTCAATTTGGTGTCAATGACTATCTGGGTCCAGTCTTTGCTGGCCTAGACCTCCCTTAGATTTATAAAAGGTGCACATCCACCTAAGGGCTCTCCAGGGTCACTGGTCACTGAGTCAGTGGCTCCTTCCTGAGGTCCTGCTGTGCAGTGGTCTAGATTCAGCTGAGAAGGGCGTCCCTGCAGGCAGACTGCTGTGGTGCAGAGGGCTGAAGCGACCTGCCGGTGCTCCAGGGCTTCACAGAACAGCAGGACACCGAGACAGGACAGGTGACGACAGGGCATGTTTTAAATACATACATTAAATAGTTAAAATAATTTATGACATAAAATCAGATGCTAAGACAGGAGGGGGATTTAACCGAGTACTGAGAGAGATGGAGGTCTGGCAGGCCAGGGGGAATCGTGGGATCATTTTAATTGGCTATCAGAGCAAAACCAGGAAGAGCCTGCGTGGGAGGCCTTGCTCTTTGTGAGAACCCTGATTCCCCTCCTACCTGCAACCCTGGAGATTCCCTCCCCATATTTTTGCAAAGCTAGGCTCCACGTGTGTTCACACATACACACCTGTGTGCAAACACGAGCACCTAAGATTTAATGCCCGGTATTTCTTCACACCTGCATTGAATTTCCTTGATGCCCCCAAGGCTAAGACATCAGAAAATGACTTCTTTACTACTTCATAGTAAACAAGCAGCCATCAGGCACACAAGAAATATGGCTTCCTTTCAGGCTGTGCTTCAATCTACCCCCGGTTATTCACCATGCTAGTCTCTTGCCCTGAGGGTTGGCAGAGTTGAAGGCAGATGCCAAGAAGTCAAATTGTGCTCAACAAGGTTAAAAGTTATCCTTGGCACATGGAAATCTCCTGCAATAAAATACTGCAAGGCTGCTGCTGAAGCTAAATCAGCTTATTTTTCTGTATTATTTCTTGGGGAGAAGAGCTGCTGGGTGAAGGGGATGGGTGAGAAAACTGACCAGTAACTCTTTTTGATTCTATTGTCAGGCTTTAAAATCAGATAGATCAGCTATTAATCTTTGAAAGCCAGCAGTGAATATGTACAATAAATTTGTCATCATTTTATGAATAAGCTCTCAGTCATGAGGGCTTACTGTCTGGCAATTCACCTTTTCCATGATATTTTCTATCACTTGTATTTTGGAGCAGCTTAGAAAGAATATTATTTGTGTTCCTGGAGATCAGAACATAAAAAGCCCTCGGAGTGATGGAGACGTACAGGCAGGCTTCTTGTCTGCCTCGGGGCTCGCTAAGCAAACAGTTTGCTGATGCTCCAGCGAACAGCACCAAGGGACAGCAATCACTCTTGCAGGGCCAGGAGAGCACTCATCCCCTCAAAAGCTGCTAATGAAGGGCCTGTTAGTGCTAGATGACGTCGCACGTGCCCACTGGCTTTCTGTCAGAGATCGTCAAATAGAGCTGTTGGTGATCAGCTGGCAAGTTGTTTAGTCAATATTTTTGAAAAGTTCAACCAAGTGTGTGAAAGCACAAAGTAGATTTTTCTAAAGTTGCCCAGTGATTTACCCATCGCTCCCTTGGTGATGGCTCCAAGCCATCAGGATCACACTGGTGCCCTGTGGGCAGTCCTGAGGCCTGGGCATGAGGGGCAGAGGAGGAGGAAATTTCAGATGCACTCTCCTCCAGCTGTTTTTTCCTCCCATTAAGTCAGCAGAACTCTGTATCTGAAATTCTGTACTGAGGAGGTTTTCAATTAGAAATCAACTAAAAACTAAATGAAATCTAGGGAAAAAAACCCAAAAAACAACAACCAATAAACCAAAAGATGAACATGAAGGAGAAGGCCCTCAATATCATTTGAAGATTCTGGGCAGGATATCTGTATTGTCACCCTTCTGTCCTTATGAAGAGCCACTGCTCTACTCTACACCTCAGGGCTCCTGGAGACGAGAACATAACAAGCACTCAGTGGCGAGACCAGTGGGTAGGCTTCCGGTCAGCCTCTGGGCTTGCTTAGTAAACAGCCCAGGCTCCAGGGCTATTTTGGACCATTTCTTCTTGGTGTGACAAATATCATGGAAGGGCCCACACTGAATTAAGAATGTAAGCCTGCCGCCATACAGCTGCTGACTGGGAGCACATCCTTAGGCCTCACTCCCACTGAGCCACAGCTGTGCCTTTCGCATATTCACCTTGGTTTCTATGATTTTCATTTCCAATCTTCGATTTTATAACCTTTGCAGGAGAGATCATAACCTTGGGTCGTCCTCTGGTTGCAGACAGATCTGGAAAACAGCAGATTCCCGACAGCCCTGGAAAGGACCGTGGTAGCCGAGGGAGTCTTGTTGCATGCCCTCCTGTGCATTCTATGTCAGTGCAAGCATTTGGGAAACACGGGCTCCCTCTGAAGGCCTGAAGTGTTGGAGCTCTCCAGTCTGGGTCCCTGGAGAAGAGGGTTTCTGCATGTTTTATAGCAGATTTATGTCCCACACTCTAAACTCCAGCATCCCCCCCAACAAAAGCGCTTAGCAGCTGTGGCAGCATCTGAAGAGTCCGCGTGGCAGTGAAATCCTCAGTGATGTTGTAACAGCACCACAGAACAGTGAACTGTGCTGCAGCTGTCACAGACCCTCATGGTAAGTGAGGGACACAGCAGCCACTTCTAGGGAGAACACTGTGGTGCCAGAGTCCAGGGCTCCCCCCAGGTGTGTGCAGGTGTAGGGTACATCTACCAATGCACATTTGATGCTATGCTGGGGGAGGGGTGTGTGTCTCAAACTGAAGGGGCTCCACCTGTCCTGGAGGGCATGCTAGACACAGATGGCTGGCCCCTTCCTTGGAGTTTCAAATTCGGCAGGAGTGGCTGGCTCCCAAGAAACTGAATTTCTTTTTCTTTTAAAAAATTCTTCCTAACTGTATTTTTATACCCATTATCCAAATTCCCTCTGTTCTCACTCATATGTGGAAGCTAAAAAGGGTGATTTCGTAGAAGGAGACAGGGGACTATGATGACCTAGGGGCCACACTTTGAGAACCACTATTGTCTTCTACAACAAAACAACATGGCCAACCCCCACGAGGGAAAAGCAACAGCCTGGAAAGACCACGGAGGCTTCAGGATAAAGGCATCCGCAAACCTTAGGAAGGTAATTTTAGTGGCAGTGAGAATGAGAGACCAGTATGGAGCTGGCACTGAGGGCAGGAGGGTTCCAAATGCAGCTCCTGGAAGCACTACTGCACAGGCACGCTGCTGGGGAGGTCCGACCGCCCCCATCACCACCCCAGGAGAGGGGCTGCAGAGGAGCAGGAAGTCCACCAGACTGGGAGTCACAGCATCCAGGGTTTGGCTTAGGGCTGGCAGCATGTCCTGAGTGAAGCATCTGATCTCTAGACTAGACTTTGTTGTCACACCTGGAAAATTCCTTCCTGCAGGGGGTGGTGAAAGTGACATAGAAAGAGGCTGGGAGGGCACAGATATGTTGTCACTACCAACGCAAGGCACAACTGCCACCCCACCTGTGTCCCAGGGACCTCCCTTACCTGCCAGCTCTACTGGCTCTGCATGCAGTCCTCTCCCTCCTATCAAGTGGGGACACAGCAGTGGCTCGGCAGTCAGGCGAGCCTTGCCCTGCACCCTGCTCTGGTTGCGTCCTTGGGTCTCGAGATGTGGCCCTCACTCCTCTGACGTACATCGCGGCCCTGGCTGCAGTAAATAGTCTATACTCCAGTCCATGCCTACCCCCAGGTCAGCAATGGTTCCTTTAAAGGGCCAGACAGTAAATATCTTAATAATCCCTGTAGGCTATATGGATTTTTGTCACACAATTTTCATCTTTTATAATCCTTTCAAAATTTTTTTAAAAAGAAAAGGAAAACACTCTCAGTTCATGAGCTGTAAAAAAGGAAACCATGGTCAACTCTGGCCCTGAACCCTACTCCATCTAACTCTGAACATCCCAGAAGGTCTGAAGTCCTGCCATCACCTCTTCTGCCCTCCTTGGGCTGCGGTTTGTTTCTGAGCTTCAGTTTCCAAGGCTGTGTCTCTGCTACAATTTGCCAACTTCTTAGCTGTGCTACTGTCCATGTTCAGAAGAGCCCCAGCCCTGGCAGGCATCCCCTCAGAACTGCTAATCCCAACTTTCACCCCCTTCTCCTGTAGCCGCCTTCCCTAGTACTCTGTCCCATGCCGGGAGGGAGGCCTATGGTCAGGCCCAGACTCTCCTGGTGTGTGTACCTGGGCTCCAACCCTCAGGCTAGAGTGGGAAGCAGCACTGGAAGTTCACAAGAACAGACCCACTGAAGCCATGGCTGGGGCCTTGCAGAAAGTCTGGGCTGGTCATTTGACGGAATTTTCTTTATTCTGAAATCCAAATTGATCAACAGAATGTTTTTCAAGCACAAAAATTTAGTGGTAGTTTCTGGTTACACAGATGTTTACTCTGATCTGGGAGAACTATCCCTCTGTGCCTTGGACGGATCACTCGGAAGCACTTCTGTTGCCAGTGCCCACCCAGACTAAGCCCCAGGTCTGGCCATGCCCACGGCTACAGGCGACTGATGAATTCTTGGGCTTCTGGGGAGTTTTGGTCATCCAGTGCTGCTAAGTCTACTTCTCCAGAAGCAGACGGAAGGGGACATATTTAATCATCACCTTATCATTTTATTTTCTTTAGACTGAGGAATCTCCTCTTTACTGAAGTAGTCACCTGAGTGTATATTTCAACTTTAATCTTTCTGATTAGCTCTCTAACTTCAAACTTTTTTATTTTTTTCCATCTCATCCAGGAGTTTGGTGGCCATACACCTCACCTGTGAACTTACGGTGTAATAAAGCAACATCCAAGCTTTGTAATTCACTAAGAACTTAAATAAAGCCAGATAGTTTTAAGATGGGTGTGTGTTCTTGCAATGAACATAGGAATAACTAAAAGAGTCACTAAAAGAGTGAGACAGTAGTCAGTGTGGACTGGTTCTGCCATGCCAGTCACTAATAAACATTTGCTTCACCCTTCTACGACACAGCCATCTAAGATACATGCATGAATATACATCTTTTTAAACACTGCAGGGAGACATTTCTACCCCTGCCATCTCTCCCATAGATGCTCTCCAAAGAGCTGACAAATTAGGCTCTCTTTGTTCAATGTATTTTTAATATGGCATACCAATAGGATTTCCCATGTAATTTGATATGGTAATAAGGTATATAAAATGCATGAGTTGATGTGGCTGTACTTAAAATACTTAACCAAGCACAGACACGAATTGGTTGACTATCAAGATAATGAAAGAACAGTTCACTTCTTCAGCTGAAGTGTTCTGCTCCTTGGGTTGGTGGACGCTATTGGCGCAGATGAGCAGAAGGCCCAGGATGCTGTGGTGACTGGCAGGTGTGCTGGGGAGCCCTGGATGGGGGGTGTACCCATCAGGATCTGGCCCCACCTTTCTCCATGCTGTGGTTCCTGGATTTCAACCTTTGCAGCCCTTCTGAAGAGAAATCTGTGTTCTCCAGCTCGGGACTGAGTAGACTCCTTTTAAATGGGAGTTTATTCTTGGTTTCTTTGAACAAGTTACTTTGGCAGTGAGGAAATCTCCTTACCACCCCAAAGTCGATAGTGCTTGAAACACTGCTTCTAAGAAAAGGGTGCAACCCTATCAACGTTTTCACTGGTATCTGATGCTGTACTTCCTGCAGTTTGACAATATACACTTGTACTGGCCAACAAGGGATCTTTTACTCAACTCTCATAAAGTTTTACAATGTTTGATTCATTTCAGAAATGAGACTTGATAATGCAGATTTATCACAACGAGAAGCCTGCCTTTAAAATGTGATTTAATGGTGCCTATACTTATTCACTGACATCTTTATAAAACTGTTAGTGTAGAAATATATTTGTCTTTTCGAAAGTAATTCTTCCTTTCACAAGTGTTGTGCAATACAAGAACCATACATTAAAAATGCAGCAGAAAGAGGAGCAGTGGTCTAATTATGCTGAGGCAACGCAGAATCAAGCCCCGCCTCTGCCTTCATTAGACTCTGGCTGCACCACTGGGTGTGGCCACCATATCTTCCTTTCCAGCTCCTTCTACCCAGGCAGGAGTCCCTTCTGAGAGCTGTTACTGTAACTAGAGGGTAGAGGAAGGCTCTCCAAGGTCACACAGATGCAATAATGCAGTAAATAAACAAGCTACTGATTATGATTTAGCACTGCTTTCCTTCCTACCTTCACCTGGTTTATGAGCAGATCTTGATGATTTAACCTTTCAGCCAATTAGAACAGAAGGTTTGATTGACAGCAAATGAATAAATATCATTTACTGCAGGAGATAGAATCATCCTCTCCGATTAATCAGTCCCTCTGCCCATATGCAGGTAACACGATATTTATCACGCCACTCTGTTACAGTCCCTTGGGGTGTCATTTCATGGCCTACCAGTAAAAACTTCACATTTACAGCAACTGCCCCTCTATTACTGTCGATAACATCTAATTGATATGTCAAACCTCCAAGGAATGCAGTAAATTGAAACACTACCTCCCCAAAGAAAATAAACTGGCAAACAGGTAAATCAGCACCTGTCTTCCTGTAATCATCCAGCCACCTCCTACCCAGAGCCCCCTCAGAGGACACCATCACCACATCTTCCCTTCAGTCTCAGACAACCTAACACCCACATGAACACACACACCCCAGAAGCACTACTGAACGTCCATCCACAGAACGTCACCAGTAAGCCCTGAGTGCAGTCTCGTGATAAACCCCTGCACCAAAAGCACGTGCCAGGAAGAGCCAAGCCAGATTGTGGGTGTCACCAGCATTATGTGGGGTGCAGCTTGGAAGAGAGCAATAATAATGACCTAATGACAAAAGACTTCCTCTGAAGCAGGCAGTGCTGTCAGAGGTACGAATTCATTTACCTTCCAAATATCCCTACACAGAGGGAGGAGCTGGAATAATTACTCACCATCATTCAGAAGAAGAAATGGAGCCCTGAGAAGGAAGAGACTGGTCTAAGCACTCATCATGAATCAGACACATCTGACAGCGCAATATAACATTGGCCTTAAATAACAGGGCTCTTAGTCACTCAAATGTAACACTTTTAATAAAAATGCTTAAAAATCACACTGATGAAGAAAGAGAGGGCTAAATTAGTACTGATAACTCACTCAGTTTATTTATTGAACAAAAGAACCTTGATTTTTAATAATAGACAAAATGAGATGTATTATATAATACTGTGGGGGGCACCAAGAATGTAAAGGTTTTAGTTGAAGAATATAACACTCATCTCTGTTTCTCAGAAACAGAACACCCACGTATGTCAAATGCAAGGTAGACAGACATGTAAAACATCCACGTGGGCTAAATTCACCTCACCCCATGTAAGCAGCTGTGCGGCCAGATGTGTTCTACCTGGCATCCCAGTGCAGCGTTCGTCCCCTGCTTGTTTTACTTAAAAAAAAAAAAAAAAAATTCAAGTGGGCAAGTCCACAGAAATGAAGTTCTGATCCTGAGATGGGAAAGATTTGTGGATCATCACAACAAGTGACTGGAGGCCAATGCCCACCTTTCTAAACCGGGAACTTAGCCCTGCGCAGGAATCCAGAATTTAGGTATCGAGTACCTTTTTCCCTGCCCAGTGCCTCTCCAGCTACAGGTCTGCCCCCCATGTCATACCACACCTACTCAATTTTACCAAACATTTTTTTAATATTTACTTTTTAGTTATAGGTGGACACAATATCTTTATTTTATTGTATGTAGTGCTGAGGATGGAACCCAGTGCCTCACGCTTGCCAGGCGAGTGTTCTACCTCTGGGCCACAACCCCAGCCCTCAAACATTTTCTTTTATCCCATTTTTTTAAAATTGGTTTTATCCAGCTCCAACTGGATAAAACATTATCAACTCTCATCCTGCTTTGGAAATCCTTGTTCTGGGTTTACTTCTTCAGATACAGTCTTTTAAAGTAGCTAGAAACTCATTAAAATTATGAGGTATGGATAATTCAGCAGTAAGATTTGAGTCTCGTGGCCTGCCCAAGCTCCTTTTCTACACTGTCATTTCTCTTCTTGGATTTATCTGTCTGCCTGGCTCAGCGGGCAAGCCCCTGGCCTTCTGAGCAGCATCCCTAATCTCAGACATGGCTATGAGCATGCTTCTGGATGAGGGCCATCTCATTATGAGGAGAAAGAAAAGGACTGTCCAAATCCTGGGCACTGCTTGGGGGAAGGATCCTTGGGGCAAAACCAATATTGGAAGAAAAATATTTAAAAACCTCATACAATGGCTTTTTAGAGATTACCAGCCAAAGTACACTCAATGTATAAAAAGCAGAAATGGAGAAGCTCTGTCTATTGGAAGGTCTGAATCAGGGTAAGGGAGTGCCAGAAAAGAAAGGTAAAATGGAAAAGAAAAAGCTTGTGTAAGCCCAAGACCCTCAAGAGACAGGGTGCTCCATCACTGAACCCAAGACCAGTACATAATGCATTCAAGCACACAGCTTTCTCCCCATTTCTGATGTTTAATTGGGGTTATCCAAACATCACCCATTAAACGTTAAGCTTAGCACTGAGCTTGTTCCAGAGTGTGTGTGTCAGGTGGTACTTATATTGTTTACGAGGCTTGGTCACCAGAACAAAATTGTAATTTCAAGGTAATAATGAAATGTCATGCTGCAAGTCCACAATCTAATTAGGGTAAATCCATAAACGTGGGTCAGAGAGTCAAATGTAGTTTAAAATAACAGCTTTTGATTGAATTCTTGCTGGCATATGGTGAATGTATGCTTTAATGGGCTCCTATGAGGGGTTCATGTCATTCCCTTGGACAGGAGGTCATGAAAGAACATGCTCTCTCTCTCTGGGTGCCCCCTTGCAGCCTTTGCATCTGTACCAAAATTTCAAAGAGTGGAAATGCTTGATCAGAAGTCCACTTGCCTACCTCTCTGCATTTGGGCCCTAACACCACCATCCCATTTCCTACAACACCATGGACAAGTAGAGCAGGAACAGATCAGTGTAGGTGCCTGCCACCTCTTGCCTACTAGTCTGTCCTTGAGGCTTTGAGATTCACTTGGCCACCAGTAGTTAAATTCAGAGGTAATGAGAAGGGGAAAGTGCTCAGGGGACAATAGAAGCCAGACCAACAGAAACCAAAAGTAAAGACTTTCCCAGCTGGTAAGAGCTAGGAGAACAGGGCCACTCTCCAGCCCTAAATTCCTTCAAACTAAAAATGTTAGTATGTTCCAGGTGTTATATAGGTGCTGTGAATGTCAATAAGAACAAAGCAGACGAAGTCTCCATTTTCAGGTAACTTAAAGCCTAGTGGGAAAGATATACATAAAAAAGTAAATTATAAATAACATAAAATTACAAATTGTGACAGGTGTTATGAAGGAAAAGAACACAGTGCTGTGAAAGAGAATCACAGGAGAGGCCAACTCTAGCTTGCCTGGAAAGGGTCCCCAACCCAGCCAGGCAAAGAGCAGAGATACCAAGGACTTGCTCTGACAGTGCCAAGAAGCATCAGGGGCAACCTTGAACTTCAAGGCTAGCTGAAGAGAACCAATTCTATCCTATGTTACACAGATTTCTACTGCTCAGAGATCACTTCCACATGCACCAATTCATTGAAGGTGGCTTGACACACAAATAAAAAGATTAATAACACCAGTGCTCAATGAGTGGGCAGGGTCCATCACCTAGGATGGTGCCTGAGGCCAGCGGCAGATTAGCTTCTGTCCTGCACAGAGGTCCCAAACCCTGAGGCACACCAGTCTGTTCTGCTTTAGGATCAGCTCTTGCTGTGCCTGGCTCCTTGTAAGGACACCCACCTGACCCTGTCGTCTCCAGCTCTCTGCTCCAGCACATAGGAATGCTAGCTGTTAAGCTCCTTCAGGTTACTAGGAATAGGTAGCCTGGGATTTCAGGGAGGGGCTGGGAGTGTGAATCATCTCCTTACTGGAGACCTGCTAAGATGCCAGTCCCTGCTTAGGCGGCTGCACAACTCAAAGCAGGGCAACCTGTGTGCACTGCCCATGGGAGCCTTCGCAGGACAGAACAGGGCCAGTTGGCAGGCAGAGCACTCCGGAGATGAGAGAGTGGGGTCCTGGCCGCTGCTGCAACTCTGCAGAACTCAGGAAACTGGAACTGGGTGACCGACAGCAGTCAGCCAGATGGCAGAGGTCACAACAGAGCTGGGATGCAGATCAGACACGGACCAGGAGGAGTCTGGCTGGGCAGTGCCACACAACCATGTGGGAGAGCAGAACGGTTAAGGAGCCGGGAGTGATGTTGAGAGATTTCTTTCTCTCTCTCTTTTTTCTTGTACCAGTGACACTTAACCACTGAGCCACATCCTCAGCCCTTTTTAGTACTTTATTATTTTACATTTAATTTAATATTTTGGGGGGATAATGGGAATTGAACTCAGGGGCACTTAACCACTGAGCCACATCCCCTGCCCTAATCTGTATTTTATTTAGAGACAGGGTCTCACTGAGTTGATAGTGCCTCACTTTTGCTGAGGCTGGCTTTGAATTCATGGTCATCCTGCCTCGGTCTCCCAAGCTGCTGGGATTACGGGTGTATACCACTGTGGCCCAGCAATATCAAGGTTTTTAACTCTGGAAGAACAAATATAGTAACATACACATTCACTGGAATGCTATTCGGTCATAAAAAAGGATGAAATCCTGTCTTTAGCAGTAACTCGGATGAACCTGGAGGATACTACGTTAAGTGAACTCAGCCAGGCTCAGAAAAACAAATGCTGTACAATCTCACTTATACATGGCACCTAAAGAAGGTAATCTCATAGAGGTAGAGTAGAAGCATGGTTACCACACTGGGGAGGGAGGGTGGAGGGGACAGGGAGAGATTGGCCAAGAGGTACCAAGGGACAGTTGGACATGAGGAAGAGGTTCTGGTGTTCTATGGCACAGGAGGGTAACTCTGTTAATAATATTTTATCAAGTGTTTCCAGACATCGGGAGGAGAGAGTATTCTGAATGTTGACACCATGAAGAAATAATAAATGAGGGGATAGATATGCTAAACACCCAGATATGATTATTACACAACACTGTATTGCACCCTGTAAATATGTACAATTATGGTGTATCGATTAAAAACAAAGCTCTCAAACCTGAGACTAGAGTCAAGAACACTTGAATCTTGCTCAGGTGGAGGACCCACGTGTGTATACACACACACACACACACACACACACACACACAGTCACAGAATTATCTCCCCTGACATAAAAGGCTTCTAAAGCCATTTGTGGTACCATGGGGATCCAATTAACCACAGTCTCTCACAAACATTAAAACACTAGTTAGACATGAAAAACACTGCTGAGGCCTATCAAAGGCAGGCCTGCAGCTGACAGAGCAGCCGAATAAAACAAAGACTCAAAGACAGCAGGTTTGCTTGGAAGCAATCGACTTTGCAACCACAGTTTGACCCAGGATTTTACAGCTGAGACAAGCACAGGTTAGGGCAGGAGCAGGGTCACCACTTAACAAGCGTGTCCTGGAGTGGCGCTCTCATCCAGCTTGTGTTCAAGTCTCCCAAGTGCAAAGCCACTGAAGAGGGAAACCACATGCCTTACTGCAAGGAGATGCGGCATATTGTTTAGAGAGGCAGGGCAGAATTTCCTTTCAAGTTCTTTGAGAATTCTGGGATTCTGATTTTCTCTCCAAATGAGACCACTTTGGGGGTTTGTACTTTGAAGTCTTGGCTGCAGTCATTAGAGGTGCCACTTAGTGTTGTTTTAGGTACACATATTTATTGGGCAATTCACTCCTGCTCTCAATCCTCTAAATCTCAGTCTCTAATTCCTCATTTTCTAATCTAAAGATTCTTGAAGGCCAAAAACAATGAGCCTTTCAAATAAAGCTGGACAAGAAGGAATTTGACCGAATGCTACAGATCCTCAAACACACCAGTTACTGTCCTTGTCCCCTCTGCTCTGATGCAGCAGGGAAAGAAAGAGTGATCCAGCAGCAGAGCTGGCCACAGGGTGGGCTGCGTTAGCTGTTGAGCAGCGTCTAGAGTGCTTCCCAGAGGCCACAGAGATGCCTGCAGAAGGTCACAGCTCCACATCCAGGAACAAATGAGGGATTGCTTTCCTTTGTGCCTGCAGCTCTGACTGCTGGCGGAGCTCTGAGCAAGAGCGTAATGGAGAAGGCGGCGTGGGGCCTGCGGTCTCTCCACGCAGAGAACTCGGGCACCTTGTGCTGATTAGCAGACTGACTTGAGAACAGTGGGTTCTGTTGCAGCTGGCACTTCTGGAATGATGTGCGGTGCTTTTCTCTGAAGAAGTCTTCCTGCCTCTGACAATTTGCCCTCTGCTGTTCAGCCCGCTGACTGGATGCCCCAACTCTGCCCACCTTCTACCTCATGCAACCAGGGCACAGAGTTACAAAGTGAATTTCCTGCCCTCTGTAAAAGCCCCCCTCAGCGTCTCTCCTGGAATACTTTCTATCTTGACTGCCGTAGCTTTAGTTTGGACTGTGATTACCTCTTTACAAGAGTTGCTCATTGGTTTTCCTGACTCTGGTCTCTCTTGCTACCCATCCATTCTACTTTGGCACTGCCAGAATAGTCTGCTAGATGAATCCCAGCTTCATCACACCTTTCCACTACCTAAAGAATAAGGCTGAACTTCCTGATTGTATCCAGGGCTTCCATATTCTGGTGTTATTGGCCCTGCCAGTTTTCTCTCCAGCCCTTTGCCCTTAGGGCACCTGGGCAAATCCTCCTCACCCTGCACCTCCCACCAGGCTCTGCACCCGGCAAACCACACTTGGCTATCTGGAAGCACCAGGCTACTTCCTGCCCCACACCTCTGCATAGGCTGCTCCCTCTGCTGGAAGAAGTTCCCCGAGTGTCTCCACCAACACTCTGCACTGCCGGCCTGCGCACGCCCACTGTTTAAGGCTCAGCAAGAGTGATGCTCCCATCAACAGAACCTGCTCAACCCATCTCGGGAGGCTGGCCACTCCCTCCACTTCGTTCCCTTGGTCCTCAATGAACGCTTCCACAGGGCATCTGGAATAGTTCATTGCACTTATTTTTATATATGTGTCTCTGGATCATAAGTGAGGGCTGTAAGTTCAGGGACCTTTATTCCTTCTAAAAGTAGTAACTTGCTATGGGCTATGTAATTCCAACAATATATAAAACTCTAGAAAGTAAAGATGTCCAGTGGTTGTCAGGGATTAGGGGGAGACAGGTATACACAGGAAGAGCAGAGAGCATCTTCAGAGTTATGAAAATACTCTATGATATTATAATAGTGGCTACATTATTAGACATTTGTTTAAACACACAGAATTATACAACACCAAGAGTGAATCCTACAGTAGTCACTGGGTGATATTTTACTTGCAATATAGGTTCATTAAAAGTAATATGTATGCCACTCTGGTAGGGGATGTTGACATTGAAGAGCTGTTTGTGGTGGGCAGAGGGGACATCGGAAATCTCTGTACCCTCCTTTCAATTTTGCTGTGAACCTAAAACTGCTCTAAAAAAGCTGGGTGTGGTGTCTCATGCCTGTAATTCCAGTGACTTGGGAGGCCAAGGCAAGAGGATTGCCAAGTTTGAGGCCAACCTCAGCAAAGCCCTAAGCAACTTAGTGAGATCCTGTCTCAAAATTTAAAAAATAAATAAAAAGGACTGGAGATTCAACTCAGAAGTAAAGTATTCCTGGGTTCAATCTCCAGTACCATAAATAAACAAACAAATAAATAGTCTCTAAAGAAACAAAAAACATATCAATCCGGCATTTCATTTGAGATATGAAAAAATAGTAACTAGTAAAGAATAGAGGGATGCTCACTAAGAATGTGTTAAGGTATAAGTAAAAAATGTATTGAGTGCCAGCCTTTGGAGTTACACAGAATGAGGGTCTCCAACCCCCAGGATAGCTGTACACATTTTTACAGATAATTATCATGACTCCATGATCCCTCTGATGATTTATCTGGATTTTGTTTTATCCCTAGTTCCTTGGATTGGTCTCCCTATGAAATAACTTCTTGACCTCTCATCATCTGGTACCTTCCATGTACCTCTTTCTTAAAAAATTTAATTAATAAGTAAATTAATTTCTGGTCCTAGTTATTGAACCCAGGGGCACTGTACCACTGAGCTACATTCCCAGTCCCTTTTATTTTTTGAGACAGGACCTCACTAAATTGCTGATGCTGCCCTCAAACTTGAGATCCTCCTGCCTGAGTCTCCTGAGTTGTTGGGGTGACAGGCATGTACCATTGTGCCCAGCTCCATGTGCCTCTTTAAGAGTGAACATACAGGGCTGGGTTGTGGCTCAGTGGTAGAGCACTTGCCTAGTGCATGTGAGGCACTGGGTTCGATCCTCAGCACCACAGAAAAATAAATTAATAAAATAAAGATATTATGTCTATTTATAACAAAAAAGATATTATGTCTCTTTTTCAAAGAGTGGACATATATGTCCTGACCAACTCAGAGCACCAACAGGAAAGTTGTTTGGGCACACAGGCATCACGCAGCAAGTTAGACGAATACGTCCTCAGCTTTGTAGCAGCCCCACATCAACTATTAGCTCATATTGAGTTTGTGGCCAACTAAAACCACAGATATTTTTCCCATAAACTTCTCTCAAGCTTAACTGCCTCCATCCTGTACTTATGCAATTGATTTTCTGAACCTAAATGGAGGGCATCACATTTATCCCCATTAAATCCCATCCTGTTGGTTTGGTCCCACATTAGGGCTTGGAGAGATCATTTTGAATCTCACATCTGTCATCTATCGCATCAGTCATCCCTCCCAGCTTTGTCTCATACAGAAGCTTGAGAAGCATGCCTTTTAGGGAATGGGTGGGGGGGGATGATAAAATGTTCAGGACCAAGGACAGAGCAGGAAAGTACTCTTTCCCCTTCTGGTCCAAGCTTGGACCCCCAGCCCACTCCATGGGCCACTTTCCCACAGTCGAACACTTCTCACCACCCTACTGTCACCACCCTGTCCAAATCTCTGTCATCTCTTATCTGTGTTACAACAACAACCTCCTTCCTGGTCTCCCAGTTCCATCTTTACCTCCTTCCAATTCATTCTCCACATAACAGCCAGAGAACTTTAAAAAGAAAAAATAGGACCAGAAGTTCAGCTCAGTGGTAAAGTACATGCCTCACTGGGTTCAATCCCCAGCAATAATAATAACAATTTAAAAAGCAGAAATATGTTCTTACCATTTCCTTGTTTAAAACCCTCCAATAACTCCCCACTGCACTTTGAACAAGATGCGCACTCCATATCAAGACCCGAGGTCACACACAATCAGAGCGCTCCTGGCCCCCCTGCCTCCCCCACCCCACCCCACTATGCTAGTTGCCTTTCTGCACTGAACTCATGCCAAGTTCATTCCCCCCAAGATCATCCCCTGGGGGCCTTCACCATTCCTAAAATTCTGTTTCCCTAGGCCTTTAGAAGGTTGGCTTCTAACTATCACTTATCTTTTCTCAAGTGACACTTTCTCAGAGGCCTTTCTGGCCTACAGTAGCTGCTTCTTGCCTGTCACAGCCTAATCACACCCTCCCCTGTGGCTGCCTTGGCTTCCTAGCACTTGCAGTAGTTGAAACTTTCTCATCTATCCGTTATCCCACTCCCACCCCGCAACACACACCACAGGATGTAAACCTGAGGGAAGTAGGGATCTTGTAGGTCCTCTTCAGCACCTAATACTTAAGTGCTGATTTAATAATTATTTGTTGAATGAATGTATTGTGGTGAGAATTAGAGAATCAAGAAAAACCTAATGTACCTGCTATGACTTCACTTGCGTTAATAAAAGTGTTCTTGGTTCCACTGTTACACCATTATTAGTATCTACTTTGTTATCAATATTTTATGATGCCATCAAAGAATCAAATTGAATTACCAGCACTGAGTTAGGTCAGACAATAATTGGTAGTAAAATGCATTATGTGGGATAATACAGACAGGCTACTTAAAAACCACGCACTATGAGAGACCTCTACATTGCCGGTGTAGTTCTGTGGCTACAGGATTAGATTGTTTTCATATCAAAAGAGCCATTTATGAGAGCTGCTGCTCAGGCAGGTCAAGTTCATGCAAATGTCGCTAACTCTTGCATTTATATATACGTATGTCCAATATAAGATGAAGGGCGAGGCTCATTCTGATTTTAAAGCCTGAGTTTTATTGACTTGGAATCCCATTACAATGTCATCATAAGACTCTGTCTACAGTAGGAACTCAAACCATTGACCTAGCGGCCAGCACATAATGTGGGCTGTAAAAGGGGCTGAGATGGCTCATCCAGAGGCAGGCAGCTCACCTACCCCAATGCCACAGAGCCGACTCCCCTGAAGCCTCTGCTGGCTCCTGGTGGTCTGCTATAGCATGGCCTAGCCACATGATGGGCACACTAGGGCCTGTGTTGCACCCTCCACTCACCCAAAGGCTGCACCAGGAAAGCTATGGATTTGAATATGTAAATCAAATGCCTTTAAGTACTGCACACAGTTGTGGAGAGAGAACCCTGAGAAACAAGGAGGGGAGGGAGTCGAGCAGAAGCAGGAGAGAAGGCAGAGTGTGTCTGTCACCCTAACCTTTCTTCCTCCTTCTCAAAGGGACCGGCAGCGTCTCTGCTGCAATTCCAGTCCAGCTTCCTTCTCCAACAGCCCCAGCCCCACCAACAGCACGTGGCCCTTTTTTGAGCTGAAAGCTGGGGACTGGTGGGCACCCTATAATCCAGAGTACTCATGTCAACAAAACAAAGTGGGACAAAATGTGGCCTTCCTTCCCCACACAGGCGCCCTGCTCCCCAACACTGAGAAGTCTCCTGCAGGCAGTTTCAGCCCAGGTCTGGAATGTCCCACAGTCTCTTTTTCCTTTCCCTTTTTTTAAAAAAAACAAACCAAAAAACAAAAAAACAAAACAAAACAAAAAACAACCCAGCTTTATTGCAATATAATTCACATACCATAAAATCCAAGAGTACAATTTGATGGTTTTAGTATCTTCACAGAGTCGTGCTACCGTCCCCACAATCAGTTTTAGAAGTTTACATCATGACAAAAGCAACCTGCACCTTCAGCAGCCAGTCATTCCACATTCCCACCCAAACTTCCCCAGCCCCTGGAGACCAGTGGCGCGCTCTGTCTCTGTGTATCTGCCTCGGTCCCATGCTGTGCCTTCTGTGACTGGCTCCTTTGACTCAGCAAAGTAACTGCGAGGTCTGTGCATGTTGTTGCTTGCATTGGAGCTTTATTCCATTTTATTACCAAATAATACCCGTGGACATACCACAGTGTAATTATCCTTTTATCAGCTGGTGGACATATGACTTGTTTCCACTTTGGGATGATCCTAACTAATGAATGCTACTAGGGACACTCAGAGCAGGGCTGGCACGGTTTCTACTGATCGGTCACCTAGTTTGTACATCATACTTTTTCTATCCCGAATGGCTAAGTTCTTATGGAAGTCACAGATCTCTTATTATAGTTTTTGTAAAACTTGTATTTTTCATTTGTTAACAGTCTACTGAGAATCTTGCCTCTAAAAGCTTCGCAGGTAGGCCTGTGACGCAGGAAATCCACATACAGGGTGCAGGAGTGGGTCCAGTGAATTCTCTACCTGATCAGAAGATAGGACAAGGGTGGACGCAGTGCTTGACTACCTTGTCTCATGTGCAGAGGTATGCAAATGCTTGTTGAAAGAAGGCCCTTTTAGAATCGTCAAGGATTAGAGACATAAACAGCTCTAGCTAGGTGTATTCAGATAAATATTCAGACACGGGCCAAAGTTCAAGGTCAGAGGTGCAATGATCTTGTCTGTGCAGGTGAAGGGGAGGCTAGAAGGAGTAGCAGCTCCTCCTGGCAGAGCTCTCTCCTGGAGCCAAGCCTCCTAGCAGGAAGGGAGGGTGGAAACTAGAACAGCCCAGACAAGTTTTCATCACATTCCCCAAGAAACCTGAGACAGATAGATTCTCACCCAGAAAAAAGATAAAAAGATACAAGAGAGCATAATGCAGCAGAAAGTCTTCCCCAAAGGCTCCTGTCGTTGGACTTCGTGCTGCAGTTCACTTAATGAGGCCTTTTGAAATGAGTCTCTCTGGACTATGGATTAGTATCATATAAAGAAGCCAGGCTTCCTCTCAAAGCCCAGGCTGGGGGCCCTGCCCCACCCACTCCAGAAAGCCCTGCCCAGAGGATGCTGCGCTCACCCTGGGGAACCATCCTCTCCCAGAATCCACTCACTGAGGAGTTGGGCCAATTGGATTTTTAATTCAAATTTTAGGCAGGGTGGTCATGCTTCCTTAGTGGGAGACCTCTTCTCTCCAGTTCTGTAGGAGGGCTCCAATTTTTAATCTTCAGGACAGTGAGCAAGAATTTGATTTGGATTAGTTTAAATCTCATTTTCTGCTCTTCCATAGTGATAACCTTTATTAAATTCACTGTAAGTGACAAAAATCTGTGTTGCAATTCCATCTTTAAAAAAAAAAAAAGACAAAATTGTACCCAAAATATAACCACTCATTCATTTCTAAGTTTATTCAATCATTTTTTCACAAAATCATGTCAGGCCCTATGCCAAGTTGTGTTGATTTGAAGTTGAATACTACACAGCCCCCTGACCCTCAAGGGGCTATCAGATAAACCAATAAGCATATCAAAGAGATTCTTTGCAGCACATATTTAATTTTTTGTGACCAAAGCCTCCAGATGTCCAACCCCAGCAGTGTGGTGTTCTGGGAAAAGCAGACCTCTCCTAGTCCCATTCTGTTGCACCCAGCACAGGGCTGGGCGGTAACAAGGACTCAAAAAGGCTGAACTTTAAACAGCCACTGCACTGCTAATGTGGCCTCTCTGCCTGCCAGAACCTTTCAATTCCTACCTTTTGGCAGGTGGAGTTTAACAGGAGGCAACAGCCCTGCTACCTGATGACAGAAGAACATGATCTGAGGGTTGATGACCTTTGTATTCATTTAAACAACTCAACCTTTCTCACCCAGACGTCATCCACCTCCACCAGGGAACCTGAGTTCTGCTGCCACATTTGCATGCATAATGCACCCAGAGCCTTTTTTACAATGTTTACTTCTCTGTTTCTTCCAAATGAAATCACTGAAGGGCAAATTTGATTTTCAAATCAGGTTTAAAACATCTGCCTTCCAAAAAAGTAAGAGAGATAAGGCTTTTAGATTACAGGCAAGGGCTAATTATTTTAACGGATACCACTGTGTCCATGCTAAAAATATAAAGCGTTAAGGCATTTTTAATGCACAACCAACATCTAATGAGTGTTAATATTTCATTAGGAAAAGGTTTCTAATCATGAGGACGTACAACGTGATTTTAGAAGGAAACAACTAACTTCCTGGCCCTTCTTTAATCACAAGACCATCTGACCTTGTGCTTCAGCACCTTTATTCGCTGTTCTAGATGAGTCTGTTTTGTTTTTTTTTTTTTCCAGGTATACAGCTATATCTGTTACAGCCTTCATCTCCAGGGAGTGAGGTGTTTAATACATTTCATTTTGTTCTTTTGCTTTTAAGACTATCTGAGGTCACAGGCCTTTCTGTAGAGGTGGAGCTATCACCTGTGGCGGCTGGACTCAGGTACCTGCCAGTTACTGATAATTCTAAGGGGCTAAGGAGAGGGAGAGAAGCAACTGTCAAAGTTGTTTCTACCTCACATGGCAGAGTTCACAGGTCATGTGCATGTATAGCATCATGCACGTGGCTATCTGTGCGTTCATCTGTTCAGCCAACACACTATCCCAGCACTTTAGATGTGTATGTGCAAACATTAGAAGGAATTTTAGAGAAAATCCATTCTATGTTATGTTTTATATAACTATTATACATTTTATTGATAATATAGCAATTTTAATAAAAGCAGCCTTCTGAGCTAAGTACCAAGCCTTGTTTTAGGAATGGGATTTTACAGATGTGGAGAGAAAGTTGTAGGGACAGTGAGTGATTTGCCCAAGGACACTTAGCTGGTCAGTGGCAGAGTCATAATTTCTAGTCCAGAGATGGTTACTTTGCTTGCTTTACTTCTTTCATGTGCAGTTAAATCTGCCATATTTCACATTTTTCTTCCTGGTGGCAAGGTACTGGTAAGTATTCCAAGAACATAATCACTAACATAAAGGCCAAGACTGAAGTACTTGTATATTAAACGTAAGTTTGACAGATTTGTACTTCTATACACGCATGCTTATTTCAGCTACTAGCCTGTACTTTCTTGGGGGTGGGTAGACTCTGAGCTCTCCCCCAGTTAAGTGTCCAGCACTCAGTAGGTGCACAGTAAACTGCTGCACCATAGGGATTCCACTCTGCATTCTTGCCACTCACTCAGGAAAGACAAAAATGCAAGCATCAGCTCCCTCCCACAGGATCTTAAACTTTAAGGTCAGGGAGATTTTTGCATGGCAAAATATCAGACCTCACAGCAGGAACTTCACAAAAAATGACTGAAAGAATGGATAAAGATCTGCACCAGTGATTCCTGCAGGTAGGCATTATATTCTCCTATTGCCAGAAAGGGAGTTCTGAAAGCAAGCAGGCAGGACTGGAGAGAGCAAGTATGGGCTGAAGGCAAGCAAGGGCTGGCCACATCTCTGAACCCTGATCTTTCAGAAAAGACCTTTTAGATTGATACACAAATGCAGCTAAAAAGGTCTTGACTCTAAAACCTGGGCTGGCAGGAAGGTTTGGTTTCATTGTGAAGCTGATTCTCAGAACCACTGGCTGAAATTTGACAACAGAGATCACCACATTTCAAGGTTGAAGATGAGGAGGTCAGTGACAAAAATGAGCCTGACATGCTCATCTTGGTGGCAAATGGCCCAGATCTAGGGTACACGTGGGATGGAAAAGGTCCCAAAAGACCAACAAAAATCAGGTAAAGGAAGGACACAAAAACAAAGATACCTGTAACCACCACTTCCTATTTTTATCTAAATGTCTGCTTTACCCAAAGGTGTATACATGTGAAAGTTCAGTTGACCCTTGGGTCTTTCTTTCTCATATTGTAGATTTCTCTGGAAGTCTGGAGAATCTATGAACACTTTTCAGAATGTCTTTAAATGCATAAGAATAGAACACAGAAGGAAACCAGTGACACTACAATACAGTTGTGACTAGAGAACACTTGTGCACCACAAAGCAAGAGCCCTGGCCTGAGGGTGAAATGACAGGCCTTACCACTTGGGATGACAGGGCTGCCTGGACAGGACTCAGAGCCAGGAACTTGAGAGACTATGGATCTCTTTATAACCAGAAGAGAAAGGGCTGGGAGTGTAGCTCAGGGACACAGCACATGACTAGCATGTGCAAGGCCCTTGGGTTCCAGACCCAGCACCATTGAAATAGGAAACAAAACCAAGCCAAGACTCTGACAGGAAACAGGGTTCCACTTAGTAACAGTCATCAGGATAGTGCCTCCCCACACCTTCTTAGGCCCTTTTCCTGTTCAGACCTTTTTCCAAACAGAATGGGAACCAGGAATTAGCAACATCAATAGAGACTTTAGGTGATCTCTGAAAACACAATCTGGAGTTTTTCATAGCTCTCACCATTTTTTGTTTGCAGTAAAATCAACAAATCATATGACAGACATTTCTAAAGGAGAACACGGGTCTATAACATCATTTTGAACAACCTGGAATCCAAATACCCAACATCCTAATAGAGGCTAAACAATGACACCCAAATCAAATGTAGGACAAACCACCTCTGCTTTGAAGGAAAGACCCATATTTGGATTACCAGTTTGCTAATACACAAGATTATTAGAAGAAGGGATTCCTATATAAAGTTCCTACATAAAAGGACCTCAAGAACTGTGAATACTTATTTTACTCAAATGGCCTAAGTAAACCCCAACGACAACATGCAGGGCTGAAATCAAATTGCAGACAAACAAGTGGAAATGTGGGTACCAATAATACCAGGACTCCAGAGATTTGGGTAGCAAATGGTTGTTCTATTGACATTTGATTAGAATTCTGCTTCCACCTGGGTCAGTGCATTTCATGTGCAGAGTGGATTCAGTTCCACACACAGAAGAGCAGCTTCAATGGGAGGCGCAGTGGGAGGAAGAAAACAATAGCTCCTGAAATCCCGGAATCGCTGAGATGTGTCCAGATTCAGATCTGGGAAACAAAGGGCTTTGGGAGGATGGATGCGCCAGATGGCTGGGAAGCACTTTCCCTGGGTGACAATGCAAGTGCGGGGCCCCAAGGAGGCCTGGTCCCCCCAGGCACACGCCCATGCAACTCACTGCTCAGCAGCCAGGCTTTAGAAAGGTGTGACTTTTAGTTCCAATAGACTGTCTTCATACTGCTCACTTGTCCTTCTATGATTTGGACAAATTTTTAGGCAGACAAAGGGAGCAAACAATCACTCAAGTCCGGATTGCTTTTTAGGTGACACTTGGGAAGAGTCAGCTGATGGGAGGGTTTTGATGTGTACGTTGTTTTTGAACCAGACCACAGGCAAGTGGTCTATCTTCCCTTTTCTTCATAACTCCACACAGAGCCCCATGCACAGAGGGGATCGATCCATCATTCTGATGAACAAATACAACCTCTGTGCCAAAAAGGCAAAATCATCTTTTAAATGAAAGGCTAGCTCACACAACTTCTGCCTCTCTCTGCCGCCATTCACTGATATCCTGGTTTTAGCAAGTCAGACACATCGAAGTGCTAGGCAAGAAATTTGCAGGAAGCCAAGCTTTGTGACAGATAAATGGCAGTGTTCAGCAACTGTGGAAGTACCAGGGCTCCCATCCTGGTGATTCATAAGACCTCCCCGATATCAAAACATCAACATTTGCTGGTTTTGCTCAAGTCACCTGATTGGCACAAGGGGCCTACAAAAATGAACCAACAAATAGATAATGCAAGCCAAACCTCAAAGAGGGGAAAGGCAGTCGGATGAGAAAAAAATCTTCATTTATTATAGAAAAACACTGAATCTCCTGGAATTACAAGCATTAAGGAAAAGTAAGGGAGATAACTTTAATCAGAAGTATTGAGGATTACAAGGCAAAGTTTTTGTCGATTTCCACTGTGAATGTATTTCATGATGATTAAAAATATAAAAATCAGAGCAAGCACCCTGTCCTGAAAACAGGTAAGAAGAGCACACAGCATAAAAGACTCTCCTCTCAGGGAAGGCTCTGAGTCCCTGAGTGAGTCCCCTTGTACTTAAGACATAATCTCTTATAGGAAATTTAAAACAATAACTTGAGACTTGGCAGTTTTATCATCCATGCTGTTGGGCTAGCTTCAAGATACCAATCCCCTGAGGAAAAGCACAGCCAGGAGAAAGCTGAAATGAGCTTAGGAACCTATGTAGTCATTTTATTATAAATGGCTACTTCAGAACCATTTTATTTGACGTTGGCTCTTTGAAGGCAAGAGTAACCATTACACATTTTGGACTAACTCGGGAAGCAACTTGTCAATCTGTCTTGTAAAAAAGAGAAGCCTTTGAAAATTCATCATATTGGTGGGGGGAAAACTCCCCATATTTTGTCTATCACTAAGAGCCAAGCAGAATCCTCCTGTTCTCAAGAATAAGTGGGAAATTACTGCTTATTTTATATAGTATTACACAGTTTATATAAAGTGCAAGTGCTCATTATAAACTGAGTATCACACTTATCATCAGAGAAGGCAGCTGGAGCACTGGTACAGGAGTGCAGTAGGACACCATCAATTTACTAAGCATCCTGTGGTTGAGGGGTCTGTTTCCAATACAGAAGGCAACAGAACCGTGGATGGGCTGAACATGCAGGCTCAATCCTGCCATCTCAGGGGAAGATCTGAGCTCAGCAGCATGCGTGAATTCCCCTCTAGCAGGCTGAAGGGAGGAGGAGTGATTTTTATTCATCCACCAAAGCCAAGCCCACTGCTCTGTGTAGCATGTCTTCCTGATCAGGCTTGCTGCTTGCTCCCAAACATGGTATCCTTACTGATGCACTAAGAGAAGAGGAGACCTGGGTGTGTATCCACAGTGCTCCTATCTGCATTTGGATGGAGGCCTCTTCTTCTTCTTTTTTTTTTTTTTTTTTTTTTTGGTACTGGGGATTGAACCCAGGGGCACTTTACCACTGAGCAACATCCTCAGGCCTTTTTATTTTGAGACAGGGAATTGCTAAATTACTTAGGGCCTTGCTAATTACCTGAGCCTGTCCTTGAAATTTTGAGCCTCCTGCCTCAGCTCCAGAGTCACTGGGATTATAGGAGTAAACCACTGTGCTCAGCTGAGGCCTCTCATTCTTGCTGGTCCCGAGCAAATTGAGACTGGGAAGGTTCAACTGGTAAGCCCACAGAGGAGGGGTGTGCTCAGCACAGGGCCTGACCTAACACAGTGGGTAATAAATGGGTAAAAATCAGATTTTTTTTTTTTTTTTAAAGCTAACATGAGCCTGTGTCACACAGACTGGGGTCCTGGAAGGGGAATTATTCAATAATGGTTGAATGATAATTATAGGAAGTTTCAAAAGAAGGAAACAGTGCCTAAAAATTATCAGCTGTTCCATTCCTAAATATAAGAGGCTTAGAAGACTGTGCTCTGTGTTCCCTGCTCACCTCCTCAGAAATGTGTAAAGTTAGCTAATATTAATATTAAGCATAAGACTGCAATGTGAAGGTATAAATTTGAAAATAAGACGAGAAACCCACAAATGAATGGAATGCACTGTAACTGTAGAGGCCACGTCTTAAAAACTTGACTGCCACTATTCTGGCGGCTCTCTGCATGGTGGCTCTCGGCTGGGCTGCTGGCAGCGCCTGGAAACAGGCAGAGGCTGTGATAGAGGGGTAGCTGGATGGTGCTGTGGGAAACTTTGGAGTCCTCAACGTTAGATTAGCACAGGGTTGGAACTCAGAAGATTCAGAAATGTAAAACAAACTGTAACTAAGGTCCTAGGAGCCCCTCCTTCTTGTCCTGCCCCCCACACCAGAATACCTAGAGAAAAGACTCTGTACTCAAAGCTCAGCAGTCAGAACTGCCAAATCCCATAGTCCAGGAGCTCCTGAGGGAATTAGGAAGGGAAAAGGAACAATGTGAACCAGGTGCTCTCCTCTAGCGGAGCACTACCAGTGCGAGCCGTCCTCCTCTGCCTGAGACTCACCCCCTCAGAGGAAATTGACACTAAGGTAAGCAAGTGATTTTACCCAGGCTTCTTCACCAAAGGAAAGCCACAAGGTTTCCAGGACAAATTTAACATGCAATGTTGCCTAGAGGTAGAAGGAAGAACAAGATGACCACTCCTGAGGCCAAGACCGCTGACCTCAGCACCAGGAGGTCAAACACTCTTGTGCTCGGTTTAGCTTTGTACTGTGGGCTCTGCACGAACTCCTTCTGAAGCAGCTGGTAAATGTGTGCAATTCCAGATGATCACCACTCTGAAACTGCACTTTCAAACTTTGTAAGAAATGTTTATTACTGATACTCAGTGCATAATTTACAACACCACGGTGAAATTCACTTACATCCCATTTCAAGGGATCATGAAAAGAAAATGACAACTGTGGGGAAAATATGCTTTATGGATCTTGGCTTAAAACAGAAGGAAAAACACACACACGTGCAAGTCTCTCTTGGTGGAAGGAAATAGTCTAATAAATGGCCTAATGAACAGTGTAATGATTTTTTCAAAAGTAGGCAATAGGAAGGAAAAAGGAAGAAAAACAGAGGCTAATATGCTCTTGTAGCCTGGATAATGAAGCCCTAGATAATCTAGACCTGACCACTGGTGTAGAGGCTATACTTTCAAAACCGATTTTCAAAGTATCAATTAAGATACAGCTAATAGACTGGTCAAATTAATATTCTGGGAAGAAGTGTTAATAATGGCAGGATAGGAAATCATATTAAAATCTAGGTGGAGGGGCTGGGGCTCAGCAGTAGCACACTTGCCTGGCATGTGTGAGGCCCTGGGTTCAATTCTCAGTACCACATATAAATAAATAAAATAATAAGTCTGTAACAACTAAAAAATATTTTTAAAAATCTAGGTGGACTTCTTTGTAATCTATAGTTTTCATCACACCTCTGAAGATAAGTCTATTTCTGCCTTGTACCTTTATATGGCTTTGAAATCTGAAGCTCACAGGTCCTTTGGCTGGGAAGCTGCCAGTTGTCCCAGATAGGACATGGGCCCACAGAGGTAGGAAGGCTCAAAATGCCTTTTTTTTTTTTCTTCAGAAAACCTCCCTAACTGCATTCCTTACTTTGATCATGTCTATACCCTTACTTGTGTCAGTTTTTTTCACTATAGTCTTTTAGGCCGTGCGAACTTCTGGGGGAAAATGATTTAGAATCGGGAGACCTGGGCACTAATCTGGTCCTGCCATCAGACAAGAGGCTGGAAAGTACTTGCACCTGCTGTCTCAGCTTCCCATCTGGGAGATGGGGCTCAGGCCAAGATCACCAAGGCAGAGAAGATGATGAGTTTTAGTTTCAGGCAGCATCCCAAGAGGGGCCAAGAGAGAATATGAATGGAGACAGCTGAAGCCAGAGAACAAGACAAGCTAGACAGAGTCAAGAAGAGTGTCCCCTTTAGCTCTAAAAGTTTTGTTGTTTTTTTTTTTTTTGGAGTGGCTGTGGCTGATGCAATCTAGGTGTATGTAATCATTTGGCTGCCATCTAGCCTGTCCCTCCTCCCTCCCCACCTCTAAGCAACATTTTTTAAAAATTTTAATTAAATATACATGACAGCAGAATGCATTTTGATTCACTGTACGCAAATGCAGCACAACTTTACATTTCTCTGGTTGTACACGATGTAGCCATGTAGTGTTGCTCCACGTGTGCAGTCATACATGTACCTACGGTAATGATGTCCATCTCATTCCCCTGTCTTTCCTACTCCCATTCCCCCTACCCATCCCTTCCTCCCCATTGCCCCATCAAAGTTTCTCCATTTTTCCCATGTCCCTCCCATTATGGATCAGCATCCACTTATCAGAGAGAACATTTAGTCTTTGGATTTTGGGGTTTGCCTTCTTCACTCAGCATGATATTTTCCAACTCTAGCCATTTACCTGCAAATGCCATAATTTTATTCTCTTTTAATGTTGAGTAATATTCCATTGTATATATACACCACAGTTTCTTTATCCACTCATGTATTGAGGGGCATCTAGGTTGCTTCCACAGTTTAACCATTGTGAACTGAGATGCTGTAAACATTAATGTGGCTGAATTTCTTTATTATGCTGATTTTAAGTCTTCTGGGTATAGACCAAGGAGTGGGATAGCTGGGTCAAATGGTGGTTCTATTCCCAGTTTTCTAAGGAATCTCCATACTGCTTTCCAGATTGGTTGCATCAATTTGCAGTCCTATCAGTAATGAATGACTGTGCCTTTTCCCCCACGTCCTCACCAACATTTATTGTTCTCTATATTCTTGAAATATCTGCCATTCTGACTGGCATGAGATGAAATCTTAGAGTAGTTTTGATTTGCATTTCTCTAATTACTAGAGTTGCTGAACAGTTTTTCATATATTTGTTGATCGAATGCGTATCTTCTTCTTAGAAGTGTCTGTTCAGCTCCTTCGCCCATTTATTGATTGGGTTGGTTGGTTTTGTTTTGTTTTTTTTTTAAAAAAATGTTGCTTAGAGGTGGAGAGGGAGGAGGGACAGGCTAGGGAGTGATGGCAGCCAAATAATTATGTACACCTAGATTGCATCAATTAAAATTTTTGGGATTTTTTTGGTGTTAAGTTTTTTGAGTTCTTTATATATCCTGGAGATTAGTGCTCTGATGTGTGTATGGAAAAATTTGCTCCCAAATTGTAAGCTCTCTATTTACCTCACTGATTGTTTCTTTTGTTGAGAAGAAGCTTTTTAGTTTGAGTCCATCCCATTAATTAATTCTTGATTTTATTTCTTACGCTTCAGGAGTCTTGTTAAGGAAGTCAGGGCCTAATCCGACATGATGAAGATTTGGGCCTTCTTTTTCCTCTATTAGGCGCAGTGTGTCTGGTCTAATTCTTAGATCCTTGATTTACTTTGAGTTTTGTGCATGGTGAGAGTTAGGGATTTATTTTCATTTTGCTATATGTAGATTTCCAGTTTTTCCAGTACCATTTGTTAAAGAGGCTATCTTTTCTCCATTGTATATTTTTGGTACCTTTGTCTAGTATGAGATAACTGTATTTATGTGGGTTTGTCTCTGTGTCTTCTATTCTGTACCATTGGTCTATATGCCTATTTTGGTGCCAATACCATGCCATTTTTGTTACTATAGCTTTGTAGTATAGTTTAAGGTCTGTTATTGTGATGCCTCCTGCTTTACTCTTCTTGCTAAGGATTGCTTTGGCTATTCTGGATCTCTTATTTTTCCAGATGAATTTCATGATTGCTTTTTCTATTTCTATGAGGAATGTCACTGGGATTTTGATTGGAATTGCATTAAGTCTGTATAGTGTTTTTGATAATATGGTCATTTTGACAGTATTAATTCTACCTATCCAAGAACAAGGGAGATCTTTCTGTTTTCTAAGGTCTTTATTTATTTTTCTTTAGCATTCATTGTAGAGGTCTTTCACCTCTTTCGTTAAGTTTATTCCCAAATCGCATACAAAAATGTATTTTAAAAAGAGTGCATCATGAACAAGTGGGATTCATTCCAGGGATGCAAGGTTGATTCAACATATGGAAATCAATAAACATAATCCATCACATCAATAGACTTAAACATAAGCACCGCAGTCTGGCTGGGCACAATTCAGGAGCCACTTGTCAAAAGAAACGAACTTTATTTTTAGAACCACACACGCCAAACAAAATAGCTCCTCAGGAAAACCTTCAGAGCCCAACTGCCACCACCGGCTTCCCACAAGCCTTTCAACCTCCCCCACTCCTCCTGCTCTTGAGGCCGATTGGCTGGGTCGCATGGGCGGAGCAAAAAAAAAATCCCCCAATGAGCAGCTCCATGGTCTGAAAGGGCGGGGAAACAGCCCAATGAGCATCACCGCAGAGGAGCCAATCAGTTGGCAGCTAGAAGTTGCTGGGGCCGCTGTGAGCCAATCATCAGCTGGCAGCTGGAAGTTTGCTGGCAGCTGGAAGTTTGCTGGGGCCCCTTCGGCTGTGGCTCTCAACAGATAAGAATCATATGATTCTATCAACTGATGCAGAGAAAGCACTTGACAAAATACAGCAACAGCCTTTCATGTTCAAAACATTAGAAAAACTAAGGGTAGTAGGAACATACCTCAACATTGTAAAAGCTATCTATGCTAAACTCAAGGCCAAAATCATTTGAAATGGAGAAAAACTGGAAGCATTTCCTCTAAAAACTGGAACAAGACAGAGATGCCCCCTTCCACCACTTCTATACAACATAGTCCTTTGAAACTTTAGCCAGAACAATTAGGTGAAAGAAATTAAAGGGATACGAATAGGAAAAGAAGAGCTCAAACTATCACTATTTGCTGACGACATGATTCTATACGTAGAGGATCCAAAAAACTCCACCAGAAAACTTCTAGAATTAATTAATGAATTCAGCAAAGCAGCAGGATATAAAATCAATACCCATAAATCAAATGCATTTCTATATATTAATGATGAATCCTCTGACAGAGAAATTAGGAAAACTACCCCATTCACAATTGCCTCAGCTCTAAAAGTTAATCTATGCACATGCTGAATCTCTGAATTCATATCAACCCTCTTAATTCCTCCCTTCCTCTTTTCTTCCTTTTTCTTTTTACCCAGGAAGAAAACACAAACCTCTTGGCACTCTGGGATAGAGCTGAGCTAGCATAAATCATAGCATGATTACCAGGACAGAGCCTTTTGCAGATTTCTGACTATAATTTAGTAAACAGAGGTGGGTCACTTAAACTCCAAGGCCTTTCCTTCCTGTGCCTTTGCTTACTATCAACAAATGAGTTCTGTTTCCCTTTTCTGTAGATGCTGGTATTCATTTTTAGATGCTTATGTATGAGCTGGGAGTGTAGCTCAGTGGCAGAACATGTGTTTAGCATGCATCAGGGCCTGGTTTCGATCCCTAGCACTGAACAAACCAAAGCTGGGTAGGATGGTACATGTCTGGAATCCCAGCTATCTGGGAGTTTGAGGCAGGGGGATCACAAGTTCAAGGCCAACCTGGGCAATGTGGTAAGATCTGTGTGGACAGGTACTGTGGTGCTCAGCGGCTTGCCTACACTAGGGCTGAGGGGCAGGTCCCACGTCTGCATTCCTTTACTGGCAATGCTGCCTCACAGAAGGGGTGAATCAAGCCTGGCTCACAGTAAGGGGTGCTGACTGGGTACCTATTGCTGGGACTGGAACCTTCTACAGCCATCCTGAGACCAGAGGAGGTAGGAGAGCTCTCCAGGAGTTCAGAGCAACATCTCTTATGTGCCTCAGACTCCTACCACGCTGGAAGAGGGACTGGACTGCCTTGGCAAGAGATTTTTGAGTCCCTCTCCAGAGTTTAAGGTCAGCTCTTATTTTTTAACCTTTTACTCTGAAAATTCAGAGAAGCAATTGAAACATATTAACCTGACAAACTTGGGATTTTAAAGCAAATCAATTTCCAAAGTGAAAGGGACACAGCTGGCAAACAGTTCTAAAAGCACTTGGCCTCTCCATAAAGTAGAACTTTTGTCTCCTAAGAGTGGTTAAAAAGAAAGGTAATGGACATCTAGCCAATAACCAACCTCAAATGATAAACTGTTACTGGGGATCCAAGTCATTAACTTGAGGGGCAAGGAGAGATGTGGAGACCAGAGAAACCTGAACCTCTGGCAACGATTGAATTAAAATCTGTGGAATAAGGCTGTAAGTGAATCAAGGATGACAGATCAATGACGGATTAATAAAGAGGGGAAGTCACATTCATAGTCTACAAAGACTAGGTAGGGAAACATGTATGTTCTCACACAAACCCTTCCTTGCTCCATGTGATCACATCTGAACCCAGATGTACAGACTTCTGTGACAAAAAACACTTACAGGATGTCTAGACTGTAACCAGATAAACAAAACCAGTGGGTCAGCATGAAGGGAGACTGTGATGGTGCTCGGGCAGCCATAAGTTCAGACAAATGACCTCTGTAAGTGCTAGGTCCTCGCCAGGCTGCCATGGATAAGAGAGGAGGTAGAGACACCAAACCTCTGCTCTCATGCAGCTGACCTTCTAGGGGGAAGAACAACAGGAGCTTAACCACCAGGAAAAGAAATGGTCACTGCAAGCTACAGTATGGGCTGTGACGGAAAGAAGCTCAGATCTATGAGACAGAGCAACAAAGTGGTCTGATGGGGATGAGTGGAAGGAGTACACTTTCCTCAGAAAGCGGCCCTTGAGCTGAGAAAGGATAATGGAGGTTAACCAGACAAAGGGCAGGTGCATGGGCCCCAGAGAGAGGCCACCATGACAAGGGCAAAGCCTCTGTCTGTGGTGGGGAAGAGCATGATGCATGGTGGGAAGGGAAAAGAACCCGGGAGACGGGAACGTGGAAAATAGGGAGAGTGGGGTGGTGAGCCTGGAGTGGCAGGGGAGGCACTGAAGGCACGTGAAGAATTCTGATCTTGATCCGGGGAGCGATGCAGACAGTGAACGATCCTAAGCAGGGTGAGGCAAAGTTGCGCTGGAGAAGTTTCCTCTCGCTGCAGTGAGTGAAGACAACTTGAGGGAGGCTGCTCGAGTGGAGAACAGCGGAAGAGAAGTGATGGTGGATGGACTAGTGTGACCCGATATGTTTTTGTCATTTGAAATATGATATTAATATGAAAGTTATGTCTATAATAAAAGAAGAATCTTCCTGACCATGTGCATTTTAAGGGTGCTTACACAGTTCACTAAGAATTGAGGTATGTTTCATTTTTTTTTATAACAGGCATGGAAAAAAATATTACACTTACAGAATAACATGGTTCCTGGTTAAGTAAGGAAGAGGGAAACGAGAGCTCTCAGATTCTCCTTCCTCCTCATTTGCTACCCAAGAGGACTTTATGCCTTCCAGATTCTTCACCTATCAAGTGTTCTGGGTGGGGGAGCCTCCCCCGGGGGGTCCACAGGACCTGCAGATAGCTCTAAATTTAGAACTCAGGAAGTTCACATATTAGCATCAAAATCCATTTTCCATACATATTCCAAAGTATGGGTATGGGGGTTGTTATATGAACTGTCCCTCAAAGACTCATGTGTTGAAGGCAGGGTGCCCAATGCAGCAATGGCGGGGATTTGGGGAAGTGAGCAGATCATGAGGTCTCCAATCTCATAGTGGATTAGTCCACTGAGGAGCTCATAGCTGAATGGACTAGGAGGTGTAGAGACGGTAGGAGATGAAACACGGCTAGAGGGAGAGGGTGTCTGGGGGCATGCCCTTAGGAACTATATTTTGACCAAATTATTTCCTCTCTGCTTCCCAGTCGCCATGAGATGAGCAGCTCTGTTCACCAAGCCCTCTCCACCACAGGACCATAGCAATGGTGCCAGCTGAAGTGGGCTGAAACTGTGATCCCAAACCAATCTTTCTCCTCCAGCTGATATTCTCAGGTATTTTGTCACAGCGATGGAAACTTGACTAACACAGTGGTTCACACCTGTAATCCCAGCTACTTGGGAGGCTGAGGAAGGAGGATCACAAGTTTGAGGCCAGCCTAGATAACACAGCAAGACCCTGTCTCAAATAAATAAATAAAAAAAAAAAAGTCTAAGGATGTAGCTCAGGTATACAATGTTTGTCAAACATGTATGAAGCCCTGGGTTTAAACCCTAGTACAACAAAACAAACAAACAAACAAAAAACCTTCTGAAATACAAAAGATAAGTCCCCTCTAAAGGTTGAAGTACAAATGACAGACTCTATTAATGTTTCCTACTCTAACACAGTCTTCTAGGTTGAGGATGTGGTTCAATGGTAGAGTGTTTGCCTAGCATGTACAAGGACCTGGAAGTGATCCCCAACACTGCTAAATAAATACATAAACAGAATATTCATCTGTTCAAGGCAGTTCATAGTTCATGAAAAAGAGTTTGATTAACAGGTGTCTCCAAGCCTGGTCAAACATAGAGATGCCTTCCACAGGGCAGGCTCTGATATCTTGTCACTAACACAGGGATCTGCCAAGTACTAAAACTGACCTCTATGAGTGTGTTACCTGAATTTTTTTCCTTCTCTTTCTTTCTTCTTCTTCTTTTTTTTTCCATTCGTCTTATAGGGACATGTTTTTTAATGCTCAAATTCTAAAAGTCTTGACAAAATTAACACCAATGTTTGCCCTTTAAATAAAATTCAAGAAAGAACATGACTGTTTTTTCATTATTGTCAAATGCTGTGTAGAAAAATGGAATTAAGCATGGAAAGAGAGAAATAAAATCTCCATCGAGCAGTTTAAAAGTGACAATTACACAACCAGAGTCTATTAATTGGCTCACACTTCCAGAAGGAACAAGTAAACACACTCCTCCAGCCCTGCAGGAATGAGAAAGCTGAGAAATTACCACAGCAGAAACTCACAAGAAAACAGTGATATTTCAGCACAGGAACTATGTGACAGTCACGAGCTTCAATCCCTTCTTGGAAACTGAACCTGACACTGACTGTGAACTTCTCGTCAGCAGTGTCGACAGTGATGGCGTTTCCTCCTCTCAAACCCACGGGCTCTCTCATGCATCATGTTAGTGACACCAAGCCCTCTACATACGACCTCCAACCACATGGCTACCAGTGACCTCCTGCAACAGGCCCAATGGCTTTGTGCTGTTGAGTGTCAGGCTAAGAAACAAACGGGTAGAAAGAAAGCTTTCTCAACTGTCACCAAAAACGGGAAAGAAGAGGCAGAAACCAGCATTCAGAGTCAATTGTCTAGGTTTCAATGTGCCATTTTTCAATCTTGCTGCTCTACAGAAGGGTTTACTGAGCCTCTAACTCTCCACCTTGAATTTATCCTGTTGTCCTCAGCCACTTCAGCACTGAAACATGATTCCTCTTTCAAAGGTTCCCAGGTGAATAACTAGCACTACCTACAGAATCAGGACCCACAGTGCTGCCCTTCCCCAGGCCACTTACTGACTGTAAGGGACAGCACAGTCAGCAAGAGGGCTCAGATATGAACACAATCATGCTGACGCCTGGACAGCAGACGAACTGGCCCCACCTGCAGGTCTCTTAGGGAGGGCAGAGGGGAGACACTTCCTAAGTGAGGATGCTGTAGAAACTGCGTGCTCCCATGGGGTGCCCCCACCTCCCCCAGACCAGGCCCCTCCGTGAAGGGACACTCGGATGGAAATGGGTTTCTGGAGTCCAGGGGAAAGGCAAAGAAAGAAGTGCTCCAGGAGAAGCGGCCCTGGGGACCCTCCTGGGAGAAGCATGAGCAGAATGCGGTTCAAGTGTCCTTTTCAGGGAAGCACAGCCTGTGCCGGGGGTAAGTGGCATCAAGGTCCTGAAGAGCTACTGGGCTCCTGCCATGTACAGCACTTATTTAATTTCTTTGATTTACTGCTGGCAGTGAATAAAGTGTGCCACTCTGCTGGCATATGCTACTCAAGTGATGATAAGGACAGACATCCACAAAACATCAACAGCTGCAGCAAAGAAAAATTTTTCTTCAAATATGATTTTTTAGACTTTAAAATAAATATATGTAAATTAATAAAAAAATGTATAAAATTAGAAATAAGTTCCATAATCCTGCTCCACAAAGGCAACCATTAGTCCTAATTTGGCAAATTTCCTTTTGGTTTTCTTCTTTCATCATTTTCCTCTACTTTTGATAATACTTCTATAATTTTGTACCTTGTTTTAAAAAATCTCATTATGTAAGTATTTTTCTTGAGTTATTAAAAAGTCTTTACAACATCATTTTTAATGAACACTTAGTTGAAGAAAAAAACTATTCAGAAGGGAATCTGGGTGGTAAATCTGGCAGGCAGACAGAACATTTGTGAGAAAATTAGAAGTTAATAGCTAGAGAAACTAGGTAGTTCTAGATTATGACCAAAGAACTCTCAAGTGGAAAAGTCAAATTTTCATTATTACCCAATTCTTTAAAAAAATTTTTTTTAAATTGTAGATGGATACAATGCCTTTATTTTGTTAATTTTTATGGGGTGCCGGGATTGAGCCCAGTGCCTCAAGCATGCTCGGCAAGCGCTCTACCACAACCCCAGCCCTCATGATTACCCAAGTCTTCGTACCTAATCATTTACATTTGCCAAAATGTTTGCCAAGGACACAGTCTGGGAGGGATGATGGCTGAGGAAGCTCACACTTTGGCAAACATTATCCAGCAGGACCATGGCAAAGGGACAAAATGATTAAAAATGCGAACACAAATGATGTCAATATGTGAGGAAGTACACTTTGGAATGAAACAAGACAACTACCTAATGTGGCAGAGGTACAGCCAGGCACTCAGGATTATCAATAGCTGACTATAAGTCAGTCCACGCAGTACAACTTTTGGAAATCCAAGTGCAAGATGGCCTATACTGTGGGCTCATCTACCTCTCTCTCTCCTACTTCCTGAAAACCACTGCCTGCCTTCAAAGAGATACAAACGAATACATTTGTAAAGGTACTGCAAACTGGAAGGGAAGCCATCAAAGATTTTTAGTAATTTCTAGAAGGTGGCAGGCAAATGAAGTATCACTCATTCATAAATTGACAACCGGGCAGACTTCCACAGTGAAGCAAGCTGAGCAGGATGTAGGAAACTCCAAAAGCTGAGCAGGATGGAGGCATAGCACTGTGAACTTTAAGACCACCAGAGATAAAGAGATGGTTTTAGCGGCTTCTATAGAGAAAAGTAAATTACTATAAGGACTAAGTATTAGACTGATATCAGATTCTCATCAGCAACATTAGATGCTAGATGGTAATAAGTCCAAGATTTCAAACTTCTGAACACTATACACAAATTATGATCAAGATATGCAAGAATTCTGAAAATTTGCTTTCCATATACCTTTTCTGGAAGAAAACAAAACAAAACCTACAGATTTACACAGTGCAATGGCCAGGAATGATCTTTTCTTAACTAAGTGATCAGACTCAAAAGACCCAACAAGCCACACTTGGCTGCAGGTTCACCCAGGAGAGAGAATGGAAACATGGCAGCCACCAGGGCAGCTTCAGGCATTTCTTCCCAGTGGAAGTCTTTCTAGCAGTCTACATAATTGTCCTAGGAGTTACTCTTTTTGCCCTGCAGGTGATAATCAGGTAACAGTGGATAAGATTCAATAATGGGCAGGTGTGGAGACACTATGGTTTAGAAGCCTCACATTCCAAATAGAAACCAATATCCCTTGTAACCATTCCATGAGCACAGATCCCAGAATCGTATGGAACATGTGAATTTACAAAAGTTTTCACACTCAGGAAAGCCCAAAGCTGTCTCTTGACCAGATATTTACAGTCTTCCCAGGATAGATGCAATTAGTGACCAGGACAATTTTTATCATAAGCAGTGCTACTGAATAACAGCTAACGTTCCACTTCTATTAGATTTTCAGGGAAATGGATCTAGAAAGCAAGGGGACCCAAGGTCAGTATGTCATGCAAATGGAAAAGGATCCTGTTAAGCCTTTACTACATTCCACAATACACACACAAAAATAAATAAATAAATAAATAAAAGGAAGGAAGAAACAAAAAAAGGAAAAAAATCCAAGAAACAATATTGCCAATCTAGAGAGGAAAGAGAAAGGAAGTTTAGGACCACAGCTGTAGAGTAGGTGTAGGAAGCAATCTTCTCAAAATTAACCAATGAATAAACAGTATGTTTTAAAAGCTCTATAACAGGAAAAAGAGGCAATTAGGAACTTCAGGAAAACAAAAAGCTATTCAACATGTGGAATAATTCTGACACTCATAAGAAAATCTGATCTATTAGATCTGAACAGGGTACAATTCTTCCCAGAGGGGCTCATGCTTAATGACATAGAATATTTCTCTCACTGCATATCCAATTACTAGATATGTTGTGAACAAACAATGTTATATAATCAGAATATTATAATGAGCTCTCAGTTGTTTTCCCTTTTCAGGATTATTTTATAGTTAACACATGGAAAACTTCAGCATAGGTTACAGAACAAAATGTATACATCATAAACATTTTTTTCAAAATTTTTCAGTTGTAGTTGGTACGATATCTTTATTTATTTATTTATTTATTTTCATGTGGTGCTAAGGATCGAACCCAGTACCTCACACGCGCAAGGCAAGTGCTCCACCACTGAGCCCCAGCCCCAGCCCCCACATCATAAACCTTTATAAGGTCAGTGCGGTTGGACAGCTTACAGCGGATGGGAAGTAGGAAGAAGAAAGACAAACGGAAATAGAGGGGAATAATTTCTTCATCAACATAGTAGGAAACCAGAAACTACTGTCCACAATTGATAGATGAAAAAAAAATAGGTTTAAGTATATCATTTAATTTTAAAAGGCAAATAATAGAACTAAAGTGAAAATCATAACTAACAAAAATGAAGAGTGCTGAAGTGAATTACAGCAAAAGTTAGTAAAGCTGATAATTTAATTATTAGAGGTTCAAAATATTAAAATCAAGAAGTTACAAAAACTAAAAACAGAAAAAAAAAGTCAGAAGTAGTTACCTCTAAGGAGTGGAACAGAAGATGGGAAGGTAAAATTTTACTTTTTACAAAATGATCTCTGCATTACTTACATTAATTTCCATGTGTGTGTTTGCGTTTATAACTTAAGAGCTGAATAAACAGATCAATTGTTCAACAACTTAAAGGACAGCAGAGAAAAGAAGTCAATGCTTGGAAAAGCAAAATAAGGCTAAAGTGTACATTATTATATTAGGTAAGGAAAGAGAGGTAAAAATTAATTAAAAAAAAATAGTACAGGGCTGGGGATGTGGGTCAGCAGTACAGTGCTTATCTAGTATGCACAACACCTGGGGTTCAATCCACGGAACCCACCCACCCCCCAAAAAAAGTTAATACAAAAGCAAGGTTATCTACAGCAGAAGATGACCCCAGCCTGAATGAAAACCAGAGAAGTGTCAAGTCTAGCAGAAAGGACCTGAGAACTAGAAAGGAACATACCAATCCCAGAGCTCAAGACAGGGAGCCGCTCATTCTGAGAGATTTCTCTGAGGACAGCAGAAATCCGAGCTCTCATCTCTTGACAAGGAAAAATGCTATCAAGAGGCAGAACTATGATCTTTAAATATTCCATGTAATTTTATTTATAACATGACTCACATTCTATTTCAATAAGAACACGCTACAATTCTTAAAGCTAATAAAATCCTCTCTTGAGGTCTGCTCTGGAGTATGTTAGTTAAGAAGTCTTTTTTTTTTTTTAATCATTTATATATATTCTCAGTTTCTTAAGGCCTAACTTGAAAATAGGAAGCACAGTAAATTCAGGATATGCCTGTAAATGTAAACTCATAACCCTGGGTTCCATTGATCCTTATAGGGTTAAAAGGTACTTGTCTTTTCACTACTCTTGTTCTTCTACTGTATTATTTATTTATTAATATGTAAAACACTGCTGGAGCATCTAAGTGCTAAAATACAAAGTTAAAAACATAAATTATTTAAATACATCAAGTAATGGAAGCAAACAAAGATACTGATGACTTAATGCAAAGTTACATGAGAGGAGTTATTAGTGAATGCGTTTTTTAATTAAAAAAAAAACATTTCACTAAATATAACATCATTATAACATGTACCTGGTCAACAGTCAACCAGATCTTGTTAAAAACACACCTGGTATAGCACCTTTGGCAGAGGAAAATAAAAGAGAGAGAGATGAGGAATATATTTTATAACATACAAAATGTCATAAGAGATGGATAAACATCAAAGATGACAAGTTTTGAGGAGGCACAGATCTGGTCCCGGAGCTACACACTCAATGAGCAGGCACTCTGGAAAGACAAATGGATGGCTGGTTGCTCATGGGTCTCAGAGACCCTCTAGTTTCATAAAGAGGGTCCCAGGAGCTTGGGAAAAGTTAACCATTTCATCTGCCCTTTTCCATCATTTAGCCTGGCTTGGCCCTCAGGTAATGCTTTGGTACTAGGAGACAATGTGGTAGACTGGAAAGAGCCCTCAGTTTAAATCTTAGCTCCATTCCTTGGAAAAGATACTCTCTCTGAGCTTCATTTCCTCTTCTACAAAATAAGCTCAATACCCCACAAGCATTTTGTATTCAGACAAAAAGAGATAAAATAATGCAGGTACTGGAATATCAATTAGGATATAATTGTTAGTTTTCTTAAACTGTGGCAGAAATGCCCACAAAATCTGTGCTTCAATGGGAATTTCCTGCCTAGCCAGGAATGGACTACATCCAAATTAGCATACAAGTATCTATTTCTCTTTTCTTTTCCTGTCTACCAGCTAGATGTACGTGATGCTGAGGAGGCTCTAAATGATGGTGGAACTATAAGAAGGGAGATGCGTGGGTTCCTCATTCATCTGTGGAGAATGGCCACTTGACAACCAGAACACCCACAGTGTCTGTTAGATGACTGAGGAATACACTACTGTATTAAGTCACTGAAATACTGAAAATTATTTGTTACAGCAGCAAGTGCTACCTTAACCAACATACACGTGCTTTGTGATAATATAATAGTAATGGTGATGGTGTCAAACATGCCCTCAGACAAGCCATTGTTAATGCTATTTAGAAATCTTGGTCAAGTAAGCACCTGAAAAGATGTTCAACATCATTAGCCATTAGGTAAGTGCAAATTGAAGCCACAATGATATGCCACTTCACCTCCACATTCTGTGATCAAAAAGATGGACAATAACAAGTGCTTGTGGAAAATTAGAATGCCTCATACGCCGCTGGTAGGAACAAAAAATGGTGTTAACTACTATATAAATGCTTGGAAGTTCTTCAAAAAGTCAAACACAGTTACCACAGGACTCAATGGCTATTTCTAGGTTTATACCCAAGAAAACTGAATATGTTCATATGAAAACTTATATATATATATACTATTCATAGCAGCATTATTCATAATAATAAAAAGTTGAAATAATTCAGATATTTACCAACTGATGAATGGATAAAAAAAAATTTGGTTATACAATGGCATACTATTTATTCTTAAAAAGAAATGAAACTCTGATATATGTTACAATCATGAATTAACCTGGAAAACATCACACTAAGTAGAAGTAAGGAACACAAGGTCACATGCTGGCTGCTGGATTGCGGGAGTTGAAAAGAAATGGGGGTGGTGACTGTTAATGAAGAGAAGGCTTCATTTTGGAGTGATGAAGATGTTCTAGAATGTTGGAAGTGATGGCTGCACAACTCTGTGAGTATACTAAAAAGCACTGAATCATACAGTGTAAGGGGTGAATTTATAGTGTGTGAATCTGTTAAAGTTTAAACAGAAAATGTCCCCCTAAGGCAACTGTGGTAAAGATCTGGTTGTCAGTCTATGGTTGCTACTGGGAGGTGGGTCAGGTGGAAGGAAGTTAGGTAACTGGGGGCAAGGACGTGAAGGGAATATTAGGACCCCATCTCCTTCCTCCTTCTCTGCTTCTCAGCTGCCATGAGGTGAGCAGGCCTCCTCAATCATATGTTCCTGCCCTGATTGCTCTACTGTGTCATCACAGGCCCAAAGCAACAAGAGCAAGTGACCATGGACTGAAACCAAGAACCTACACAAACTTTTCCTCCCTGTAAGTTGATTTTCCAGGTATCTTAACACAGCAATAGAAATTGGACTAACACAGAACAATAATGCAATTTAAAAAAGAGCTCGGTGTGGTAGCGAACCCAGCAGCTCAGGAGGCTGAGGCAGGTAGATCGGGTTCAAAGCCAGCCTCAGAAATTTAGTAAGACCCTGTCTCTAAATAAAACATAAAAAAAAGGCTTAGGGGTTGGGGCTGTAGCTCAGTGGTAGAGCACTTGCCTAGCATGTGTAAGGCAGGCACTGGGTTCAAGCCTTAGCACCACATATAAATAAATAAAATAAAGGTATAAAAAATACATTATTTAAAAAAAAGAGAAGAAGGGCTGGGGGTGTGGCTCAGTGGTTAAGCACCCCTGGGTTCAATCCCCAGTACCAAAAAAAAAAAGAAGGAAAGAAAGAAAGAAAAATCAGCCATTTGCTGTCTTGTCTCCCAGATAATATGGCTGTACAAAAAGGCTCTCTTTATATACTGATTCTAGGCTGGTCAGAACCCACAGAATCCTTCCTGCCAGCTGTTCCTGCAACTAGGTAAGCTCAGAGCTACCTTGCTAAGTGCATTAAATGCCTCTGCCCACGAAGAGCCTAAGGCACAAGGCTTTCCTTAATTCTGGTAACTGCTAGCTAACACGGAGATGAGATAAATTTTTAGCTAACTCTGAGACTGGTATGAGGGTGAGGAGTAAGATAGAGCCCCAGAATAATTTTTGAAGTATGTATCACGTCAGCAAAATTCTCTAAGGAAGAAAAAAAATATCTTAAAGATGAATAGTGTGGGATGTGGGAAAGATCTGAGAGAGGATTGCATAAGGAAAGTATCTTTCTTTTTCCTACTTAGATATATACATTATTTTCGAAAGTGTGAGTCAAGTTCAAATCTCAACAGAAAGCTTATTTGGTCCTATCAAGTAAATTCCCATATGTACTTAATAGTCAAACTATGGTAAAGGATTATTGTAATACATTTTTTTCTTATATACTTATTTTTTAGTTGTAGGTGGACACAATACCTTTGTTTTATTTATTTATTTTTATGTGGTGCTGAAGATCCAACCCAGGGCCCCCCACACATGCTAGGTAAGCACTCTACCACTGAGCTACAACCCCAGCCGATGTAATACATTTTCAAACTCAAAAGAAGAATATAATTTGGTGGTCCCAGTAATACATACTTGGAACTGCAGACTCCATCATAGAGACTGCTCTTGCCATTGTAATAAATTACTGAAAGGAGGCAACTTACTTGCAGGAGACTTTTGTTCTATCAGCCACCATGGTCCACTGTTGCTGGTTGGTAGAAACCTCAACGTAGTAACTGTAGCTGCGGTCATCACAGTCCCAAAGTAACAATCTAAACAAAGAGAAAACCAAGATTGCTGTAAATGTTCTCACTGGCATGGAGACATAAGCATGGGACAATCCATGTCTATCTCATCCTTCTAACCTGCCTCCTCTGCACATCACAATTCCAGAACTGGGGAAAGAAAGTGAATTTCCCAAAGGTACGAACAGAACAGTCTGCAGCTCGTCTCTTCAGTAGGAGTTCATTTCACAAATCACCCAATTTTGGGTAGTCTCTGTCCACTTAACTGGCATGGTTCTTCAGACTGGCTCTGGAAGGAGATGTCTCCATGTCCTCCTTCCTTATTCACCACTTGGCAGGGTGACTAAACGTAACATCCTGGAGACCACCGCTCATGGAGGAATCTGCTTTCTAATTGATGATAACTAGCATGCCCCATGACCTTTATTTATCATGTTTTAGGTTTCTTCTCATTCTCACCTGTACATTTGCCTAACTTTGGTAAGATTATCTGATTTGGAGATCTAGTAATCCCAAAGGACCTGTGGCAGGGTTGTTCCAGGATCTTCCCAAACCTGCAGATGCTCAAACTACTTAAAAAAAAAAAAAAAATAGTGGGGACTGGGGATACAGCTCAGTTGGCAGAGTGCTTGCCTAGCTTGCACAAGGCCCTAGGTTCAACCCCCAGCACCACCACACACACACACAAAAAGTGCCATAGTATTTGTGTATAACATACACACATCCTCCTGTACACTTTAAATTATTTCTAGGTTACTCATAATACCTAATACAAAGTGAGTTCAACGCAAATAGTTGTTGCATTGTATTTTCTAGGGAATAGTGACAAGAAAAAAGTCTGTACATGTTTGTTACACATATATGGAGGATCTTCTACATAGGCGAACATATATTCACTAGCAAAACTTCCTTAAATATTATTTAGGAAGTTATTTTTTGGGTCCTTTTCTTCTTATCCCACTTTTCTACCCAGACAAGAACTTGAGCATTGACAATATTATTCCATTGTTGTGAAGCTCAAAGATGACAAAATTTATCTATTGATTTCAGAACTGTGGTTACCTCTGGGGAAGGTATTGATTGGGAAATGGCATGAAAGAAACTTCTAGAACGCCAGAAGTATTTTAATTTTGATGTGGGTAGTAGTACCTGAGTATAGACATGTAAATATTCATTAAGCTACACATAAATTAATTGTGCATTCTGTATTATTCTTCAATTAAAAAGTAAGAATAAAAAAAGCAATATGGGATCTACATTTTGCTTCTGACAGTTCTGCAAGGAGATCTATGATTTCTATCATCTATGTTTTTTATGATTCCAGCCTTAAAAGTCCTTCCTATGTAAAATTCACACAGTATCTTATTGCTTTATAAGTTGGTCATGGGCATTTGCTTCCTTCACCAGCTAGAACAGCAAGCACCCTGAAGGCAGCATATATGGCACACTGAGTTCTAGCTTCCTAGTACCTGGCCCAGTGTCTCACACAGAGCTTATGCTCAACCAATGTCTGGGCAAATACATTCCTTCCAACAACAGTAATAATGACCATGAAAGACAGTACTTCCTTAGTGCTTACTGTGTTTCAGTCCCTATGTTAAGTGTTACACAATTTGTCTTATTAAGTCCTTCCAAATATCCTCTTAGTGAGTACTATTATTCCTGTCAAATTATACAGATGGTGAAAAAGGCTTAATGCTATCAAATAACTTGTCTAAACTCATGGTTGCTGAGTGATTGATAAGGATTCCAACCTGGTATCCTGAATCAAAGCCCAGTTCTGTTATTCTGCTGCCAAATGTTTTCTTTATTCCCAGTCAGAATTTTCAACCTGCAACTTATCAGTTTATAAAAGTAGTTTGTATTACATTCCTTTAATTTATAATTATGATCAATGAAAAGGCTTTGCGAAAGTTCAGTTTAGTGTCCCCTACATAGCTATTATTGAGGATTAGGACTGCCCATGTTCCCCTCTCCCATTAGTTCTTTGTTTTCAATTGTAACGCTGTTTGCTATCAAGTAATATATGTTTGCTACTGAAATTAGGAAAGGACTTCAGACTGATTAATCATTCTCTTCATTAATAGCTCTGGTAACAGGTTTGCTGGGAGACAATGTTGAGACATTTTCTCATTGGGATTCTGGATTACTTATGGACAGCCAGATTTGTCAACCTTTCAGATAATCAAGAGTTAGTACTGCTACAGAGTATCCAAACAAAAACAATCAGTCTCTTTAGAAATAGAATCCAACTAGATCTCAAAATATTTCATTGAAAAAGACTGCCTTGAGGATAGGGGCTACAGAAAAGATAAAAAAGGATGACCAATTATGAGTATCATAAACATTCCAGTAGAGAATCTTGAAAGGATAACACACTAGAAGAATTTTTAAGTGGCCTATTCTATAAAGTCCTCCATTTTGTTTTAAGGCAAATCATTATTTTAAAATGAAGATCATCTATAATTCTAAGAATACTGTGAACACAAATACAAAGTGCCTATTATTTGTAACTTGCTTATTTTGCTTAACAATCTATTATGAACATCTTTTCGTATATTGAATATTCTTATACATCACATGTGCTGACTTTGTAGTATTTTATTTTTTGGACATCTCAATTTATTTAATCAGTCTCTTATTATTAGGTACTTAGGTAGCTGATATTATTTCACTGGTATGAAAATTCTGTGATGAGGGCTGGGGTTGTGGCTCGGTGGTAGAGCGCTCGCCTAGCACGTGTGAGGCACTGGGTTTGATCCTCAGCACTACATAAAAATAAAATAAAGATATTGTATCCACCTACAAAACTAAAAAAATAAATACTTAAAAAAATTCTGTGATGAACATTCTTAGCTAAATACATGAGCACTGCCTTTGAAAGTTTCTGTAAACAAAACTCCTAGAGTAGGGCATACAAACATTTTGAAGCTTTGGTATGTATCATAAAATAGCTGTATATCTTTCTTCTCCCCAATCCCAAACAAAAATCTATAACAAGTTGTACTCACATCACCACCAGTGTGTAACAAATACCCATATATCATCACCAATATTGTGGTGAGGTTTACAAATACTGCCAATTTGATAGATGAAATATATTTAGCTAATTTGCAATTTTTTACTTATCATTGAACTTGAACATTTTACCCATTTCCTACTTACATTTATCCTTTTGTCAATGACTTACAAAATGTCCTCTATATCTAAAGGATATTAATCCACTGCCTAGCATAGTTTGCATGCTGAAGATATTAATTTTTATTAGCCTGGACTATCGATCTTTACCTCAATAATTTCTCCTGGTCTAAATTCTTTTTTTCTGAACAGCAGCCAAGTGCACATATTGGTGGAAATCTTGTTCTCTATTCCTCTATTAGGAGTCCCTAGGGGCTGGGAATGGGGGGTCATGGTGACTCCTGAGTGGAAAAGGGACACTGATGGATCTCAGGTTATCAAGACCATGGCTCAGACTCACCTACACAGTGGGGTTTTTGGTGAGATTCTAATTCATGTGTCAGAATGCATATTTGCTTGGAATTTAGGCTTCACGGAGAATAAAAATCTCCTGGTTGATTCAAGCAAAAAAGCAAGTATAGTTTAAGTACACTCAAGGAAAACTGACTCCATCTCTTTCTCCATGGATAGGAATTTGGTTCTGATACGGCACAAGTGGAAGGCCCACCGACAACCTCCACTTCTTCTCCTGCCAGCAGCACAGAGTTGCTGTTCTTACGTCTTTGTACTTGCAGTGACAAAGAGACACTGCTGACCTGTATCCAACTGGGAATGTCTGCAGGGAGCTTACCCAGGACAGACATCTCGATGATGTGTGTGTGTATGTGTGAGCTCTTTAAACAGGCCCCATCTCTCACACACATCCACACACCTCCACCGTTCAGCAGAAGCCATTTCCAAAAGGAGCTGAATAATGAACACCACTGGCCAAGATCTGTTGAAGCAGATGAAGAGTGTTTAGCTAGGGCCACAAACCTCTCTACGGAGTGAGCACTGCATGAAATACCTGGTGATACTAAACACCATCTCCTCCATCTTTCCTCTTTCTTACTGTGGTGTTTCCCTAAAAGCAGTGAAGTGCTAGGTTTTTTAAAATTGATTAGCAGATGTGATTTTGCTTACATCCTCCATAAATGCTCTGGCTGGCTGCATATCATTGATTACTAGGGGTTCAGTTTACAGCAACTAATTGCTCTCCTTGCTGGTGTTTTGATACAAAATTCAATAGTGAATATGATTTCAAAACTCTTGTCTTTGCGGCTTGAGTCAGAAGTGACTCGAGGCAAACCCAGTGGACTGAGTTTTCCCTTCTTAAAATAATTGCTCTCTCATCAGTCTGTGAAGAAAGTTTCCAAATTGTAGCATTCTAATTGGAAAGCCTGCATTATGCATGCGATGACAAACCATGTTGTGCTGAATGGCATTTTTCCGTCCTTTCTTAGGGGATTAATTCTATGCCAGATTGTGAACAATGGCTGAAGCCTAACGGTTGAGATCAACAGCTTCTCCAATGAATTGGGGCCTCTCAGACCAGGAGCCAGGGCCTGTTTTGCTTGTTTCTAATTGTCCATCATTTGTGGGAGACTCCACTGAAAGCCCTGGGGCCAACACTAATCCTGTTGTGAATAGTTTTTTCCTTTGGGTGAAAAACAAAACAAAACAAAAAAACACCAAAGAAAGATCAACTACCAGGCTGTTGGTAATGCTGTAATAGCATCATCAAATCCATTTCTAATATTTCAGTCAAAGTTAAAGATACTCCAAAAAATATGCAGAAGTGGGTGGGGTTGTGGCTCAGCAGTAGCGTACTTGTCTGGGGTATGTGAGGCACTGGGTTTCATCCTCAGCACCACATAAAAATAAATAAATGAATAAAATATGCAGAAGACTCTTTGTTAAAGATCCCTTGAATTCTTGAGAAATTACTGTTTTCCATTCAACAGTCCAAGAGTTATTGTCCAAGAATTATTTACTAAGTACCGACTATGTAACACTCAGACAAGTCACTTAACTTATTTAAGCTACTTACTTCGGTTTCACTCTTGGTGACCTTTAGTGTCTGGATCTGGTTTCCCAGGGCTCTTGCAGTTCTAATGGTTTATGATCCTCTGCCATCACATGAGCAGTAGAGATTTTTTTTTGGTGTGTCTGTACATTACAGAGTAGCTCTCCTCCTTGGGAACAGTTTCCAGCCCAACTTCAAAGCAGATGAGGGGAGTTCCTGAGCTCAGCCTGTCCTGTAGACCTGACTGCATGCTGGGAAGCCACATGACCCATGCTGGGCTCATCAGACTTCCTTTCTTATAATTTGTGAATTATGTAGGATTTTAGCTTAATTAGTCCTGCTCCCTTAAACAAGATAATGAGAACACAGGCATTCTGGGGTGGCCCTCTCCTATCACAGGCTCAAGGAAGCAAAGAAAGCCACCTGAGTGAGAAGCAGTGAAGACAGTGCAGCTCAGGGAGGGCGGCCTGCACCTTGGACAGATCCCCAGGTCTGCCTTCAATCCCTATGATGGCCTTCAGAGTCTCTGCCCTAGTACTCCATGGGAAATCATATTCACTTAAATAATGTCATTACTTTTAGCTTAAGCCATTTTACTTGGTTTTTGTTACTTAGAACTGAAAGGGCCTAAGATAAGCTCCTAGCAGAGTGTACTGGAAAGCAAAGGTACTCAGCAAAGAGCAGATGCTATGCCGACGAGAATGGCGGCGATGCCTGGACAGCGACAGGACCACGGGGAATCTCATTTGGACTTGCAGTCCTCCAGCGGCTCTTCTCAGCTGGACCTTGCTCCCTACCTGAGGATGATGCTACCTAATCGAACCTTGTGACAGCTGACAGTAAGGAGGTAAATAACGGGGTGGCGGGTGGCGGGAGGACTCCCTGCGGGGGGGGGCAGTTTTTTCACTCAAGTGTGAAAGAAGGTGCTTTGGAGAAGGGGGAGAAGGGGAGTGGCACACTGCAGAGTGGGCCCTACAGTTCTCGCTGGGTCAGCAGGGCCACAGGGAGAAGGTCTTGCAGAGGTGGGATAGTCCCCAGAGTTCATCACTCTCCTCACAAGGGCATGGGGCCAGAGGGCCCGGATCAGGGTCAAGAATGAAGGACCAGGAGGATTTCTGACTATTTCTGGGTTGGGGAGCAGGGTGGACAACCTTTCAGAAGGGAGGACCTAGAGTTCACAATGTAGAAGAACAGAGGCCACAGACGTGATGGCGAGGGAGAAAGGTAACAAGCTCTGGTGACACAGGGAAACGCCAGCACTTCCGCTTCATCCAGCAGAGCCCAGATCTTACTCTTCTAATAGAGAAGCAGAGAGATAACATGTGAGGGGCACCGTTCTACCCCCTGCTTCTGCAAGGCAGGAGAGGTAGTGGGTAACAACTGCCAGAGGATTCAATACAGCTTCAGGGAAGCAACTCTACCTGTGAGAAACGGGATTTTACCAAACATGAAAGGGATCCTTACTGTCAGCTGTCACAAGGTTCGATTAGGTAGCATCATCCTCAGGTAGGGAGCAAGGTCCAGCTGAGAAGAGCTGCTGGAGGACTGCAAGTCCAAAATGAGATTCTCAGCAGGAGACCAGAGTCAAGCAAAAATGCTTTATCAGAAGTGTGCGAAGGAGATCAGGTGGCTGCCCTGCAGATTCCAGACAGGAGGACTCCTGAGGAGCTGTCACCACAGGGGCCCTGCCTCTAAGTGGACCACGACCTTTCAGGGCAAAGGGGATACCTGTCTTCCTCCAACAGCAGAAGGAGGGAATTACAGATTGTTCCCCAGATGGAAAGGGTTCTTGGGAACTACATTAGTTGGAGGACATCAGAGAGTCTAGGTATTATCTGATAGTTTAATTATTCAAAACTGGGATGTTGCATTAGTCAGCTTTATGTAACTGTGATAAGATACCTAAGATAATCAACTTAAAAGGAAGAGTTTATTTTGGTTCATGATTTTGGAGGTTTCGGTCCCTATGGTTTGGTAGTTTTGCTTTGGGGCCTGTGGCAAGGAGGTGCATCGTGACAGAAGCGTGTTTATAGCAGAGAAAGCTGCTCATCTCATGGCAACTAGAAGCAAAAAGAAAGAGCAGGGAAGGGGTTGGGGCACAGTATAGCCACCAAGGGACACTCTCAGTGGCTCTCTTCCTCCAACTAGGTCCTTCCTCTTAAAGATTCCACTCAATAGCGCCAAGAACTGGGGACCAAGGCTTTAACGTGGGGGCTTTGGGGGACATTCCAGATCCAAACTATGACAGAGGTGGAGGGTAATTTCTCCAAGAAAGTAAGAAATGATGGCACTGGCCAGAAAAAAGGCAGGCACAGGCTCTAGGTTGTCTGGATGTGTAGTTTCTGTGTTTAGACCCTGACGCTCCAGGAGTAAAATGAAGTGAAGAAAGTGTTTACTTGGTCTCCTGTGCAGACTGCCTCACTGGGAGGAGGCAGAATAAAAGGAGGGGTTGGGTAATCCAGGTAAGTTACTTAAAAGTAGAGAGATATTAATGGAGAGATGCCAGCAGGATATAGCTGTGTGTAGCTAGATGAGGCAGAGCTTTCCAAAACCTTGAGACAATATGAAGCTATCAACTCTTAACGGCTACTTGAGACCATCTTTTTACTCCTTGGTGGGATATTAAATTTTGTATTTTAAGGTTTAGGTGACAACATAAAAACTATCCGTGTACTATCCAACAGCATGGCTACAGCTGAGATTTTCAGCAAATGCCAAGTGTGGAATGAACGGTGAAGGACTAAGCACCATCCAGTCTCACACACACACAGATCTCACCAGTTTCAAAATGTTTTTGGATTATATTTGGAAAAATTATAATCAATACATGTCCTGCTTCCAGTGCAAATCTATTTTTTTAAGTTCCTGGGTTAATTTTCTTACATGAGCAAAACACTGCCCAAGTCACTGTTTACAGACTAGTCAATCACTTAGCAAACCCTTATTTAACAAATAAGTTTAAGTCCAGGCTAATAATCTAGATTTCATACTACACAGTTCAATTTGAAGAAAATTCTTTCATTTTATGCTTTGTGGATATGTGAGAAAATTTTGTTCAGGCCAAACAGTCCTTGAGATTAAAAGCAGTTTTCTTACATTTCTGAAGGTGACTTTCCAAATATAGCCATTTCTTAAGCAAGACATTGGCAACAGAAGTATCAGGAACTGATCAAATGGTCTTGTGATATTTTAAAGGTGAAGTCTCTTTATGTTACAGACCTTTCAGGCCGTGACACAGTGAGCAGGTATGCAGCTTTTACAGATCTTCCCCTGTTTAAATTTGGCATTATCTATCTCCCGTTTCTGCAGCAATGCTATCTGCCTTGATCCCAGCAGCCTCCTCTTCATGGCGCGTGCACACAATCAGTGAGACCTGTCTGATTTGGCTCACTGGCAGGATCAGAAAAGTATATGTAAGAGGCAGAAATGGCAAAGTCCCGCCCAGACCACAGGGCTTAGCTTCCCAGGTATTGAGTTCAGCTCACTTTCAGCTTCATTTACTAGAAAGATTATTAGTCACTGTTGTGACTTTAAAAGGCCAGAATCAGTGTCTTTTTACAGCTCAAAGTAATGTGCATTAGTGTGAACTTTTCTGTTCCCTGATCTTAATTCTGTGAAATTATTGGGAGGTGAGAAGAGACAGGCTCAATAAAGAGCTCAGGAACCACTAAGCTACAAGTTGAGTACTACGTTTTTTTTTTACCACCTCAACCTCTATTTAATATATGTGACTTCTGTGGAATAAAATGGACCCGCTGAGGGCTTTCATCCAAAAGTTTGGGGAACACAGTCACCTGGCTCCAGGTTCCCTGCATATCATCATCCAAGGTCCTCTCCCTTCAGCCTCCAGGACCAAGACCATTCAGGAGGAATCACCTGACCATGGTTTCAGAGTACAGGGACCGTACATGGTGAATGGACTTGGGGTTCCTCATGCTCCCCAACACAATGGCTTATGGATCACAGGCTCTACTGAGTTAAACTGATGGAGACTTGGGAGCAGGACAGGAAAGGGTGGTTGAGAGAGGGAATTATAAATAAATCACAAAATCCAGGTAGCTCATTCCAGAAACATTATGTTTCAATCAGAAAATATCCTGCCTCCCTTAGATGGAACCAGTCCTCCATCCCCAGCCCCTACCACCATTTTGCCAAGTCTTCCCCTGGAAATAATTTATGAAAAATATCAACTCTGACTGCTGTTTCATCTCTTTGCTTCTTCTTCTGTCCCTCCTCTGACCACATGCTAATAGGTACCCACATGTGCACAGCCTACAAAGCACCAAGAAGCAGAGCCAAAGAGAAATTTAATAACCTCCACAGCTCTTTTCTATTCCCTTGGGTCACGTTTTCATAGGAATGTGTTTCTGTGGGAGAACGCACAATTTAGCTATAGGCAGATCTTTGTATTCTCACAACCTGGTGCTAAAGAGAGAGAATGGAAGGGCCACAAGGTAGGAAGGTTCAACTCCAAATATTACAGGCAAGAGAACATTCCAGCAGGGGTGAACTATAAGGCAAAAACTCTTCTATTCAATGATGTCCTCTATTTTTGTTCTTACCAAACCTCTTTTTTGGTCTCTCTTAACACAGCCGGCACTATTTTCACACATCTCCCTCTCTTTCTTATCAGCCTGACCTCTTCACCTTAATCAGATCTGGATTTCAACCTTTGCTCCAGCTGTGAATCATCTTCTTTTCCCTACAGGGCACAATCTACAAAGTCCTGAGCTCTAGCTGGAAATGATTTTAAACACTCGCCCATGCAATCCAGACCCTCAGCCCCTTCAGCACCACCTGTGCTGCCACTCTTCCTCCTCCATCCCCCACCTCCTCCCGCTGCACCCAACCTGGTGGTGAGATGGTATGGCCTGTACAAAGTCTGTCTCTCTCATCTCTTGGTTTTAAAAATTCCTTCCCATAATTTCATTTTCTGGTGAACTTTCTTCATTAAATCTTTTTGTGAAAGCTTTCACATGAAAATAACTGCACACAAAAACACTAAACTATAATAAGTTGCAAGAGTTTTACAATATAAACATTTAAAGTAGATTATACCATCTGAGGTGTCTGATAAATCATAATTCTCCATGTGGTATATGACTTACAATTAAAATAAAGACATTAATGAGAAAGTTAATAGTAACATCTTCTCCACCAGTACATAAAGGTGAACATACTATATCTACAAGGTCTTACAAACAAAATATAATGAATCAATTTAATATGTAACTGTGTGATAAATCTTGTGAAGAAAGGTAAGAAGCCAGGAAAAAAAAAACCCACAACATTTTATGTAATTTTTTTTTGTAATGGCTAGAGGAAAAAATGGCTAATTACGTTTTTTCAATGAGATTCTTTTGATCACTGGCCACTCAGTACAGTCTTCTTGATCCAGGTCTTCAAAGCTGGGATCACAAGTTTTAATTCAAACATTTTCAGCTGAACATTAATAACTCTTAACTTTTCTAACTGATAAACAGCTGTAATTAAACTAAACTGGTGTGGGCTATACTACCAAAGGCTAAATGAGCAGTTGCCATTTTCTTTCTCTGGAATCGCCCACACTATTCTTCCCAGAGCTGGAGGCCCAGGCAGCAGCTCATGGGTGGGAGGGGTCTCAGTTCTCCTCAAGGCCGCAGAACACGTGGGGATGCAGATTCTGTCTCACAAATGCGCACTAGAATTGCCCAGTAGCTGCCCCTCCCTACCATATTTGTTTGGCTGAAGGATTCCTCAGCCAGGAGAAAAGCCATCCCCCTCTGGAATGTGCTCTGCAAGAGCTGCCTATTTAGAAATAAACCTTCCAGGTGCCAACATGAATATTCACCAGAGTGTACCGGGCACCGGGGCCAGTCTCCATGCCATGAACACTAATCTTCCGAATTGTATTCCAGGCAAGCTACCAGGGTAAACTCCCATACAGAAACTAGGCTTTCCGGTGATGGTTACTGAAAGACTGAAAGAAGGAAACCTGATGAAGAAGGCAGAGATGAATAAATCCCTCCTATCCAAGGCTCTGCTGTGCTAGATCTTGCTAAGTGGACTCTAGCACAGCACGAGGCTTCATTAGAATACTGCACTCTGTGAATTCAACTTGTCTCTTTTGTTCAGCGGGCTCACCCTTCCTCATCAAGAAGAACAAACGTTTATCTCCCCTATGTCTCCCAGCCCTGTGGGCTGGACTCCTGTTTTCTTATTTTGGCTGGAAGGACGTCCTGAGGACAGGGTCCTGGTGCCATATAGACACCCAGTGCAGATAGATGTGCACACACTACCCCACAGCCCTCGATTCACTGCCCTGACTCACATTCACCAAGTACAGACAGAGAAGACTTTCGCAAGCCAGCAAAGGAACCATGCACAAGGGGATGAGATCTCAGGCTTCTTGGGATCCTCCCACTCTGGCATCTAATCCCAAAGAGCAGACGCTGAGATTTATGCTGAGGGCAGAACAGGACCTGGATTCGGCAACCTATCTGAGTCACAGGAGACTGTTCTGATAATCAACATTTTAGTGCCAGTGTTTAGGAAACATCCTGGAGGTAATCTCCAAGGAGCTAGTGCCAGAACTCAGTGCACATGCTGCACCCCAACAGCCTGACAGCACTGAGGAGCTTGGGGTCTCTGACCACATGAGCAGGTAAAAAGAAAGTGGTGGGGTTGCTAATGATCTCCTTAAGCCTCTGATAGAAACAAGCACTGCTAAGGCAATGTGGTGTCACAAGCAGCCGTGGCACCAGATGGGAGACTGGAGCCCTATTTTGTCTCTATTTCTTTGCAACCATAGACATTTTAATCTGTTAAATGGGTGGTGGAAGAGGGGTAGGGAAGGAAAGGGAGACAGATATATCTTTCATTTAGATGATTTGTGGTTCTTTTTAATCTATTTTCTTCCATTTAATTACAAAGTGATATGTGACAAATCCTTTGGAAACTTTTTCTGAAATATCTATTATAAAAAGGTAATATACTTGAACTGGAGTTGTGGCTCAGTCGTAGAGCGCTCGCCTAGCATGTGTGAAGCCCTGGGTTCAATCCTCAGTGCCACATAATAAATAAAATAAGGGTATTGTGTCCAACTACAACCAAAAAATAAATAATTTTAAAAAATAAAAAAGTTAATATACTATATTACAAAAATGTGAACCAATATATTAAAAAGTATTCTTTAGTAGCAGACTAAATATTTTACAAACAACATCTTAGAATAACCGTAATATCTAAAACAGATAAAAGTACAGCAAAGGGGCTGGGAATATGGCTTAGTGGTAGAGCACTTGCCTAGCATGCACTAGGCCCCGAGTTCCATCCTCAGTACTTCCAAAAAAACCAAGGAGGCCCTGCTCTATTGAGGTCAGAGCTGGGGTTTAACAGCTCAGCTCATCTGCCAGGACTTCCCTGTTGGTTCCCTCTCCTTGTGCAGTCCTCAGGGCTCATTCCTATCTCAGGGGGAAAAACCACTTGGTCCTGTATTTTGGCTCCAAATGCTGACTTCCAACACTCATGTCTAGATAACAAGATTTACTACTATTCACATTTGTGAGACCGTGAAAGGCAAATAAATCCCCCCAAGTCTTCACTTTTACCTGTGTAAGCCAGATGTTAGCAAACAAGAGCTGAATAGACAAAGCATTAGTAGTGGATGGCCCACAGAGGCTTATTTTTATAAGTAAAGTTTTATTGAGACACAGCCACTCAGGAGAGTTGAGTAGTGCAACAGAGATTGTATGGCCTGCAAAGTCTGAAATACCTACTAGCCATCCAGTTACGTGAACAGTGTGCCAACTCCAGGAATAGGCATAAGACTAAAGCCATTCTCATCTAGCAGTCAAAGGTTATGGCATCAAGGTATGAAATAAACGTAAGGTTTAGGGTTCAGTTTAACCTAGAAATGTCTAAAATTTCTTCTAGTCAATGTTTCAATAGAATTCTATGTAGCAAATTCCACATGGAGTTTTTAGATCCTGCTATACTCACAATCCCTTCTTTGTTACTGTGACAATTGTACTGACAATGTTGGCCTGAGTTTCACACCAAATTTCTGGTATTTTTCCTAAAAGAATTAGAAGGATATGGGAGGAAAAGCTATAATTAAAAATGAAAACTGTTCCCAATCTTACTCCCTGAACTGATGAAGTGCCCAGGAGTTGCATTCCCAAGCTGGAGTCTTGCAAACAGGACAGTCATTGGTCATTGCGTTCCAGACCCCTACACCAAAGGGTTGGAAGCAGTAGGGTAGGGTAAAGAAATCACAGAGACATTTAAAGTCAATAAACAATATGCCAAAAAAAAAGTCATACAGTCATTGACAAGGCAATTAATATGATGACAGTAAAATAATGCTACACCAGTCACAGAGGAAGACAGCCCTGCAGACTAAACCACACCACGTAAGTACACAGTGGTGTTGTTGGTCATTGGGAGAAAATGGATTTGTATAGATCTGCTATTCCCTTGCTATCTCTCCAGCTCTGTCTATTGTGATTATAAAAGGCACTCTACAAGATAGCTGGCCTGGGCAGTGTGTGACCACAGAACAGGAAAAACCTTACAGCACTTGGTGTTTTAACAGAACTGCTCATTCAGAATCTCCAATGAACTCAATTTTTAAATGGATGACTCTGTTTATCATGTTCTTCCCTAACAGATCCAACTTATCTTCGTGAATTCCCTGCTTGTCTCTTAGTTTTAAACGGACAGCTAAAATTTTACTGTAGTGACCATAATTATGACAAAACTATTTTCCTAGGAAATATGTTATTAACAAAATATTATTTATCTGGTTATCAGCAATTCTCAAACAATTCTCTATAGATAATGCTTTATTTATTTTATTTTATTTCTTTTCCTTCTCTTTCTCTCGATCTCTTTTTTCCCCCTTTTTAAGCAGTATTGGGGGTTAAACCCAGGGCCTTGTGCATGCTAGGCAAGCACAATACCAATGAGCTACATCCTTAGCTTTGCTTTATCTATTTTTTATTGATTTATTTATTCATTCATTCTAATTTGTTATACATGACAGCAGAATGCATTTCAATTCATAGTGCACATATAGAGCACAATTTTTCATGTCTCTGGTTGTACACAAAGTAGAGTCACACCATTCATGTCTTCATACATGTACTTGGGGTGATGATGTCCATCTGTCTGTCCTACCTGCCTGCTCCTTTTCTTTCCTTCTTTCCCTGTTTTATCTATTTCTAAAAGGGTTTCTGTGGATTTTCTCATAAAGATAGTACTTTATTATATTTGATTTATTATATTTTTAATCTCAGAGATGAAATGAACAAAAAATGGCTAGGTTTCAGGAAAATAATGGACAAGGGTTTGCATCAGACTCAGACATTAGGGAACAATTAAATGGTAAATGCCTAGGGGACTTAGGAACTTAGATCTATCACACTAGACTCCAATCACCCCTACCCACAAAGTTCTTAAGTTAAGTACATTACAAGGAAAGATCCAGCAAATAAGAAGCAAAGGAACACTATTACTAACAGAATTTTTGGCTAAAAACCCTAAAGCAAAAGGCACAGAACAAGGGAAACTACCTATTTTGCAGCTGGGTGTGCCTGAACAGTTTCAAACCAAAACAAGTCAGGAGGCTGCTCCCCCTTCAAAACTCAGCACTCAGTTCTGACCTCTAGAACTTAAGGGTCATCAATACAATACACATTCCAGTACCAAATCCAGGGGGAGCATGGGAGAGAGGCTGCCCCTTCCCCCTGCCCAGCACTGAGTCGTCCCTGGGTTGAGCCAGTAGCCTTAGCCTGGCTGCTCTAAAAAAGAGGAAGTAAGACTTTCCAAGGCCAGAGAAGGATGGGGCTGCTCACCACCTTGTTATGAAGACAGAAAAGAGGAGAAGGGAGAGGAGAGAGGAGGGAGAGGAAGGAATAAAGCAGCAAGGCGGGGCCTCCTCCAAGGCAGGAGTGGTTCTGTCCCAGGCCACTTAAGGCCCAGCGGGAGACAGAGAGACATGAAGTGACTCCACTGAACTGTGGCTCACTCTTTCTGATTGGCATCTCTGTTGGAAAGCAGCTAAACCCGTGACCACAACTCACATTTTGGGAGGAGTAAAAATGGCTGTAGAGGAAGACAGGAAGAAACGGTGGGGGAAAAAAAAAACAGAGGATGTCTGAATTTCTTCTAAGATTTAAGATCCCAGTACTGCTCTCATTATCTTCCCACTGAGTGTACTTCTCATTTTCAAAGCCAGAAACACTCACTGCAACCCCACAGAACACAATATAAACCAACCACCACCAACAAAAAGCACAGTATCCAAGAAGATTCCGAGGAACAGACTGGAGGCAGCATTAGGGTCACTGCCCATTTCCCTTTCGAAAGTCACAGGTCTTTTGTGTGGTTTCATTCCAGGGCAGGTGGACATGAGTTTTTAAACTTCAGATATCAAACACAGAAAATGTTATTTCCAGAGGGACTTTTGACATAATTTGCTACTACAAGATAACATGGATATGCAGTGAAGTTTCTAATATTGGAATAATTTTCTGTGTACAGAAGAAGAGTCAACTCTCTATAATCTGGTTAGGTAAACAGATGCATTGTTTAACCAAATACTTCTAGTTAACAAATTCCATATGGGTTGTCAATTTAAAAACGAATTCAGGAATGAGAAAGTCAACTTGACAATATTAAAACCACACAATTAACTGCCCCCCTTTCCCCCTCTTTTCCTGGGCTGGGATTGAAATCAGGGCCGGACACATGCTGGGCAAACACTGTCCCACTAAGCTGTCAGCCCAACCCCTATTTTGATCAATGAGAAAAAGTACTTGGGACCTTGCCCTGTCCCCCAAATTTCCTTATGTGCATGAGTTAGGACTATGCTGGTAAAGTACGAGACCAATTTCAGAAAACCAGATTAAATGTTTTGTCATGGAAACTTAGGTGTTTTTTTTTTTCCAAGCAAATTTCATGAATAAGAAATTAAACATATGTAATCAGTAATACCTCTCGTTTTGGATCCAAAGTAGATAGTAAGAAGACAGGTTTTTAAAAAATTTATAGAGCATTTTTCAAGCTGAAAATAATACAAAATATAATTATTACAGTACTTTTTAAGATACATCCAGAAGTTGTGGGTTCAAAGGGTTGCTTTTAAAAACAATGGAGGGCTGGGCATAGTGGCACACGCCTGTTATCCCAGCTACTTGGGAGGCTGAGGAAGGAGGATCACAGGTTTTGAGGCCAGCCTGGGAATTTAGTGAGATCCAGTCTCAAAATAAAAATAAAAGAAAAAGGGCTGGGGAAGCACTTTTGTAGCTCAGTGGTGAAGGACTTTTCTAACAAGCGTAAAGCCCTGGGTTCAACCCCCAGCACTACCAATAAAAAATAAACAACAAAAAAAAGCATTCTGAAAAATAAAATAAATGGTATGTGGGGGGGTCCCCACTGCATTATATACTTTAAATGGGTAAGTTGTATGGTATGTAAATTACATCTTAACAAAACTGTTTTTTTTTTTAAATAAACAGGACACATGAAATGTGAAGATATGTAAAAAAAATTCCAAAGCAGATGTAAAATGTCATGCAAAAGGCAGTATTTCAAGGCAGAGCTGTTGGCTAGGTGAGCCTAACTCCTTACCATGGCCAATTGATTTCTTAACCAATCTTGCTAGGGCTGACCACATAACAGAGTTCTACCTGAAAACTGCAAGTTGGAGTCAGCAGAGACGGGCTTCAAATATAGCTTTGGCTTTTCCTAATGGAAAGGGACAAGATTTGGCTGGTAGGGCTTGTTGTACTTTTTTCCCTTCACCCTGATACTTGCTGCCTCAACACAGACATGGTATTTAAAACTGTAGCAGTTTATTTCTCTGGGGCAAAAATACATGTGGGAAAGACCAAGAAAAATGCAGAGTTTACTGAACTGCAAAACCACAACCCTATGGACTTGTTTATGAGCCCCAAACAGTCAAAAGCAAAACAAAACAAAAATAAAATTTAAAAAGCATTTTATAAGTTATTCTCAGTGAGATTTTCTGTTGTTTGCAGCCAAAGGCGACCCATATGCAAGCTTCCTTGGAGCAGTGAGTGCTAGAAACAAAAACAAATGTGGAGCTGGGGTTGTAGCTCAGTGGTAGGCACTTGTCTAGCACATGTGAGGCACTGGGTTCCATCCTCAGCACCACATAAAAACAAAATAAACGTACTGAGTCCATCTACAACTTAAAAAAAAAATTCACCACCAACAAAAAAACAAATGTTGTCAGGTCTTAGTTGTAACATTTACTGGAAGTTTCTATAATTCACAGCTGTAGGAAACCAGTGAGCTGAACCAGAAAATGAGCTGCCTTCCCTTGCTTCTTATTAGGCCACAGGAGTTGGTAGCACTGAGCGACAAACTGGAATCTTGGGAGATGAAGTTTTAGCATGAGTTGTCTTGCCATGCTCACAGTGCAAAGAAGGAGAAGGACCCCAAACTACACTTCGGTTTCTTCGTCTTCTTAATGAAGACAGTGAGAGCAGCTAACACTCAAGAACTACTGTCAGACACAGCAAGCAAGAGAACCATTAGCCATCTCTAAATATTAAACTACGGAAAACCTAAATCATCCTGGGTGGTGTTTGGTTACAGTAAAACAATCATGTGGCAAGGCTGGTAATGTCATAATCATCAAGGGACCTGGTTTTAGGTTTCATCAGGTAGAGGGAAGAAAGAGGATCCTCACCATTAGGTTTTAAGGGCAGCAAGGAAAGAAAATCCAGGCAGAAGTAAGAGCATACTCTGCATTTATCTACATAAGCAATACCCCTTATATTGAATCTGATACATCGTTGAAAGAGGCAACGCAGCAGAAAAAATATGATTCCTCAGCATCTGTGAAGCCCCTAAGGGCCTCAGAGAATTGCTGAAAGGAGTCCTTGAGGGGCAGCTGCCCATCACCATGGAAGTTATTCTTAGGAGAAGGATGCAGAAATGGGGGTGGAGAGCCGGGTAAGTCAACAGGAGGTAGTGGAAGACCTCTTCAAGGTCTTGGAGTTTCTTAACTAGATAGACGAGAATGTTTTGGTCAAGTGCCTCTGTGGTCACTAGTTTACAAAGGGCTAATGGTTAAGCATAAAAAGGAGAGAAAGAAAGAAACAGACAAACATCAGGAGCTACTAAGATACATCCCAAACACCTTAATGAGGTGATAAAATTGGGCTCCTGGGTGGGGAAGTCTCTGAATTAAAGGTGCTTGGGGAATATGAAGATTTTCAAAGGTAGATTACTTCTTTGGATTAATTTAAAGATTTAATTTTAAGTGATGTCACCCTTCATCAGTATTCAGAATAGCTTTATTCACTTAATACTTAAAAGATATATTAAAGCAATTTGATGTATTAAATTTGTGGGAATTTCAGTCAATCAGCTAAAAGTCCTCTGCTGCCGGACAGCAGCCGCACTTCTGTGGCCCTGCACAACCTGTCCCAGGGCAGCAGCTTGTACAGCATCTGTCTAAGCAAAGCCACAGGAGGACATCTTCCAAGGAGAATGATTCTGGTGTTTAAGATGACTGAGAAGTGAGTATTTGTTTTAGAGGTTTCTTAAAGAATAATTCGGGACAATTACTAAACATGTACTGTGCATGAAATACTGGGTCAAACGGGGCTGAATCCTCGGTAAAGATGTCTTCTTGATGGGTTAATCTTGGAAAACTGAAAGGATTTTTCCTTTCATGTATCCAGCTATATTTTATGATGACTAGTTGTCAAGTTCCCCAATCACTCAAGGGAGATAAATGGTTGACATGTGAGGTAAATCACACACACACAAAAATACATTTTTTTGGCATTTAACCTTTCTTGCTTTTCCAAACAACATCTGAATTCTAGTGCCCCTCCTGTATTTTTCACACAAAACTTAGTTGCCATAGCAATACTTTCTGCTCTTGAAATTTCTCTAGGATGAAACTGGCTAAGGCCTATTTACCTTGCCCCTAAATTCTGCTGTGTCTAGGCTCCAGCATTTCTAGTGCCCTGAAGTGTTCACACAGTTTAGACTCCAGCATCGACTGAGAACCATACATATAATTCCTTCTTCAACGATCTTTTTGGGAACCAGAGCTCTGAGATCTGAGAGTGACGAGAGAAGACTTCAGTGTGATGCAGATAGGCACAGAGGAACACCACTTAATAAATAAATCATGGATCAGAGAGACAAGGAAGAGTCCCTTGGTTCAGGGCTGTGACAGAAGACACTCAGTGTGACTGATATGAAGTAAATTTTGTAAAATATCTTTCCAATTTTGACTAGAATTATAGGCAATCTTAATCCAAGTCAGAGGAGTCATATATTTAGATGTTTGTTGGATTCTTCAGACTATAAAAAGGAAATTTCTAGCTCTCTAGGTTGCAAAGAAGGCTGTCTTAATAATGTAAATAGATGTACTGCTCGCTGGTGCAGCACTCGGGCAGAATGAAATGGGAGCAGAATGCAACGAGGGAGGCTAGCGTCCTCACCTGTGTTAATGCCAGCGCCCAACTCCAGAGCTTAATCTCAGTCATTTGCTGGGGGTGCCAGATCTTTAGCAGTTTCCTCACATACACTTAGATCAGACAACACTGAGCAAATATGATGTCCAATTTAGTTGATAGATAGAAGTCTCTTTAGTGGCACTAACACACTGTGCTGTCAGTTCAGTCAATGAGTGTTTATTGAGTACTCGCAGCACACGGAGCCATTCAAGTAGGTGCTTGGAATCCGCTGCAAAGATTCAAGTCCATCACAATATTTAAAAATCACTATCTTCAATTTGAGATTATCTATGGTCCTACTAGAGATTGAAGGCAGCACAAATGCAGAAAATACTCAATTACAATTATTATTTGAGCCATTAGCTTCCATTCCTCTCCCTACTCTTACGACCCAGCCCTCATGTGGAGCTATTAAATAGGAAACAAAATGGAATGATCTGATTCCTCTCCTTTTTTTTGTGCCTATCCTTTGAGAGAGAAGCGAATGTGCAGCAGATTTGGCAAGATGGTAAGCAGTAGGAAGGAGGAAAACTAGCAGTCTAAAAGGAATTTTGGTAATCTACAAACTGAATAGATAATCTAGAGTTGGTTGTAGCCACCCAGTAGGCAACTGAAACCGGCATAGGCTTGACAGTTCAGAGAGAAAGAAAAACAGGTTAGGACAAATAAGCACCACGGTGGCATAGACAATTAACTTTTTTAAAGAATCAACTTGCTATTTCTTCTTTGTAATCTAGGTTTAATAACTAAAAGACATAAACTGACTTGTGGTGTAGACCTTCTGTGTTATTGTTCCATAAGTGGTAGGGCTGCTTCATCCCACAGAATAAAGAGACTATGGATACCCATCAAGAACACGCTTGGGGCTAGACCCATTTTTTTCCTAACATACTGCATTTATGTACATCCCAACTGAGGACTTCAAAATATTGTTGTCATTAACTCCTTGATCCTCACAACACCGAGAGGGGCTGCAGGCACATTTGGCTGCTTCTGCTGGCCTGGCATCATCTTTGGACATCCTGTCTACTTGCAATTAGGTTTGTTACTTAACGCATTATGAGTATTTTACTTACACTACTCACATATCAATTACAAAACCATTATTTTCAGACTAATGTAAAAATTGTTAATTTAATTACTATCCTATAATTAGGGTTTCAACAAAGTGCTGTCATTTATTAGCTGAAAAAGACTGGGTGATAGGTGTATTTAACGCATAGCATATTTGATTTCTAATCCTAGCCTGAAAACACTTAAAAGGATATCATGATTAGCAAGTAGAAAGATAATAAGTCTTAAACTAAGGCGACAGAGGGCCTATAAACTAAGACATTAGGCAGATTTGGTTGGTTCTTATGACTCTACCCTGGTCTTTTTATGTGGTCAGCCCTCTGAAGATTTGCTGTTATTTAAATTTTAATGTTTTTAAAATGGCATGGAAATGATATAATTACTACTCAATTACCTGCTTTTAAGGTACATTCCAGGTAATTTCTTTTTCTCTAAAATAAAATGAGTAAATTTTGCTATGTCTATAAACCTAGCAACAACACAGACAAACTCCTTTATTTCCCAGTTATGTTGCCTTGCAAAAGTGAGAGAAGCAAAAGAGGAGTTTTGACTCATTTGAGTCATATGAGTCGAGACTAGGATGCCTCTGTTGAGAAATGGTGGCAGTTGGGAATCCCAGGTACTTGAGAGCCTGTAATCCCAATTACTTGGGAGGCTGAGGCAGGAGGATAGCAAGTTTGATGCCAGCCTGGGCAACTCAGAGAGAACCTCATGTGAAAATAATAAATAACCAATGAATCAACCAACTCACCTAGGTTACCTCCTGTTGTTGCTTCTTCAGGAGTTGGTGTAGCAAGGAAGCAAAGAGCAGAGAAGGCGCCATGCTTGTTAAGGCATGAGGGCCTCCCATTTCTGACCCTCCTCTCTTCTCCTGATGCTCATGAAACACTGGATGGGAGTGGGAGTGGGGTGGGCTGGGGGATGGGAGTGGGGTGGGGGTGATGGTTTTAGGAGTTGATGTTGTGTACACAGACAGTGAAAAAACATCCTGGACTGTCACTTCTCCAACTCCTTCCTCCCTGGCCCTCCTGTTACTTTCCCCTCCCTCCCTCTGCTCTCAGAGTGTGCCAGGTATGTTCCCACCTCAGAGTCTTGGCACTATGTACATGGTGTCCAACCTGGATTTCCAGGTTCTGCTCAATGTCCCCCTCTCAGTGAACCTTTCCAGACCACCCAGCCTAAAACTGCACCATCTCCACATCTCCTCCTCCTAGAGAGTGGGAGCTACAGAGCTCATAAGCTGACTTCCTGTAGCACCTGTCAACGTCTGACATATTGCACATAGTGTCTGTCTGCTGTCTAGGTCCCCCATGCACTACACAGGAGCTCCCGGAGAGCAGCGGTGTTATTCTGTTTATTCAGGGCTGTGTCGACTACAGTGCCTGTCACAGAGTGAAGCGTTTAGTGAATGTTGAATGAACGAAAGAAAAGAAGGGCTAGAAAGATGGTCGGAGATGCTGTTTCATGCTCCCCTCTCCAGGAAACCACAGGGGACTGACGCCACACATGCTAGGAGGACTGGCTCCTGCTGACCATTTTCTGTCAGAAAAGAAGGCTCTGCTTGCCTCTCCAGCCACAGGGCATCCTCTCAGGGAAGGAAACAGTGGTTTCTGAGTTGAAAACACTCAAACAAAAGAAATCTTATCCATAAAACAATTACATCCTCTCTTAGGAATAAAGAATGAAGTGATCAAAATAAATCATGCTTGAGAACTTTGCCTCTGAAGTCACCAACTACAAAGAAACTTGAATTTCCAAAGCTTAAGGACATGTGACTGGGCCCTACCTCACAGAGGCGGGGACCGTGTGAGCAGGCGTCCCAGCTCTCCACCCTCCCAGCCTGAGCTCGGCAGCTCCCACTCTCTAGGGGTTGATGCAGAACATGGGCTGCAGCAGATACAGTGACTAGGAAAGTAAGTTAGTCATCACGAGCAATAGAAGCTGTGGGTCAAATGTCACTGACTAATCAACCTGTCATTGGTCAATTACCTATCTCCATGAAGAGGTGCCACTGATCTAGTTTCCTATCAATAAATGTCTATCTGGGCACATCAGCTGCTGTAACTGCAGCCTGCCAAGATATCCAGCACCGTCCACAGGCATTGGTGGCTAGGAAATCTCTCTCCCTTTCCTCTTAATAATGTCACAGAAGAGGCAAATGCAGTTCCTCACAACATAATGTTGGTTTCACCGAGACGTGTCTCTTTGGGCGCTCAGCTAGTTATACAGAGCTTCAATTGCATGGATCTTCGTACTAAAAAAACAGTACTTGGGCTTATGGAAGTTGGAGGCTTCATACTGTGCTGAGATACACAATTCTGCCTCTGGTTGTGTCCTGCTCATCATCCTCCCTCTGAGTCAGGAAAAGAAGAATTTTTTGGGGGGGAATCATTTTTATTCCACATTTAAAGAAAACCAAGTGGGCACTGCTCTCTCCTGCACCAATGACACATTTTCCTGGAGTCAGATTCAACATCTCTGATTCTCTGGTAGAGGCAGAGGCCAAGGTGGCCTTGTCCCATGAAGAGCCTGTTTGTCTTCAATTGTCACCCTGGCAACAACCATATCAGGTTCTTGCCGAATCTAAAATTATAGATTTCCTACTGTACCTGCTACAATTCCCCCTCTATCTGACAGCCCGCCTCATGCACATTTAACCTGTCAAGAGAAGCTTATTTGGAGTTGCCATAGGTTTACATGCCAGGTGGGCAGGGGGGAGCCAGCAAGTAAATAATCATAATACAAATGCTGTGACAGGAACTCTAGATGGCAGAAGAGGGGTGTCTCAATAAGCCCAGGAGATGACAGAAGGTTAGAGACGCACTCCCTAAGGGGTGAATAAGAAATAAGAGGGGATAAGAAATAACAATAAAGGGGAATAAGAAAGACAGGTAAGAGAAGGGAACGAGAAGGTGGTAAGAGGTGTAAGCAGTGAGAACAGGATGATCAGAGATTGGAAGGCAGGGAGTAAGAAAGGGCAGGCACCATAAATGCTAACAACAAGACAGGCTGAGGTGCTGATGTAGAGGCTGCATGGCAAGGTGGAGGCTGAGAGAAGAGGCTGTACAGACAAGGCAGAACGTTGTTAAATGGTTTAGTTGGCACTTTCTCCTGAAGGCAAAGAGCAGCCATGAATCCTCTTAGGGAGGGCTGTAGCCACATTAGATTGGTGGTAAGGGTGAGGGATGGCTACATGTGGAGGAGGGAGAGTCAGTGGAAGTCTGAAGGTCGGATAGAGAACCCAAACTGCAAAGGTGCAGCTGTGGTCATGGCAATGGGTGGAGGAGAGGTGAGCTGGTGAGGTGTTTGCAGGCGGTACTGCCAGGACTTCAGGGCTGGCTGGTAGGAGGGGGAGGAAAAGGAGAGGTTGAGATTTAGAAGGGCCTCATGTTTTTGCTCAGGCAACAGATAAATTGGAGGGAAGGGTTGCTGCTGACTGAGACGGGGAGTCACGCCACAAGGTAACTTGAGAAGAAGGGGGAGGACAGAAGAACTTCACGTTATATATCTTGATTTGAGATCACATGGAACACCGTCAGATGGTGGCAGAGGTGGGGAGGGGGCACAAAGTACCAAGGAAACGAATGGAATAAAGAAAATATCACAAGAGAGCGGGTACAGCTACTAAGCTGCCCGTATGCTTCAATCTTCATTGGCAAGAAGACTGGCCTTCAAATTAGAAATGGCAGAACAAACATAATAAAGAGAAAATTGAAGTCCCAAATAGGTGAAGTGAAAGAAAAGAGAGTATCCAGTCAATTTAAATGATTTCAAGTCTCCTGGCTCAGATGAGTTACACCCCAAGCCTGCTGAAAGAAATTGCAGATGTAATCTCAGAGACACGACTGGTAATCTTTAAGAAATTGTGGGGACTATAAGGAGTGCCAGAAGACAAAAGAAGGACAACTGTTTCCCAGATTTTTAAAGTGAAGAGGAATAGATTATAATGGGAAATATACAAGCAAGTTTCACATAATCTGTGACAAAAATTCTCAAACAGCTTATTAAGTTGGTGGCTGATGAGTACTTTAGTTAATCCATGCAGCTAATGAAAGGAAGGGGGGTGTTGTTTGCAGTGTGACAGTTTTTATTTGTACTGGTAGCCTGTCTAGACTGGTTGTGGCCGGTCTTGTACCCCTCCCTAAGCCTAAGTGAATGATCTGGCCTTCAGTCTAAACTAAAGGCTTCTCTGATTTGCTGCCTTATGGTACTCAGCTTGTTACATGGCCCTTGATGAAAAAGGGTTGCCAATTTAATGAAGAATTAGTCTGAATTTGCCAAGAAATCCAGCACCAAGTCCTCAGGGTGCTTGGGAAACCTCTGGGGTTATTAGCCCCTTGACAAATCTGTGCCTGTCACACTCCTACTGTCTTATTTTTGTTAGTTCTCTCTTTCAACACACTGTCTTAAAGAAGAGAACAGGAAACACACAGCAAATGTGGCACACGATGGGGTGGAGGAGGCAGTCATGAGCCTCCAACACCTCCACCCTAGGCAGACTGAGAAAGATTCATAGACATTTTTTACAGGAGGACTTTGGAGGTCTTCTGGAAAGGGCAGGGCAGGGCAGGGCAGGGAAGCCTACTCAAGATCCAGATGGCCCTTTTCAACTAAAAGTATTCTGTCAAGTGGCAATACCAGTCTCCACTTAAAAATTACATATTTCTACAAATCAAGCAAAGTTAAAGTGCCTTTCTTAAAACAAAAAAGGGATAATGAAAAACAACCCAGACACAAAGTTACTAAAAAGATTTTAGAACCAGGTTTCATAGTCAGATCTGTTTGGTTCATATGCAGTTCATTTATTAACACTGAAAACAATCTTTCATTCTATGTAAGACCTCTTTTGACGTGCTACCCTGTCTCTAGCCAATGCAAAGGAAGACTTGGGAGGGAGTGAACCCGGCCCAGGTGGGTCTCTTCTCTAGTGCCCCATGCCTGATGTCGGTGCCTCTCCCCACCAGAAATCCAAATGTACATCTGGAATCTTATTGCCCCAGCGTTCCACTCCTACTCCCTTCTGCATGTTCAGATCAGAGAACAGCAGAATTTCATCATTGAAGTTATTGAGGTCATCATTTTACCAAAATATAATTTTCATAAAAATAGTTACATTTAAAAACTAATTAATGAGCAGAAATAATCTTACCGTATTGATCCAATCATGTATGGTTGTGCCAGTTGAACCACAATCGCACCACTTCCTAGCTGGTGACACGTGTAGCCAGAATCCCAATCATAATTTTTTGTGTCCCCATTCAGCAAGGCATTTCGACTCCGACTGACTCCTTCAATCACACTGGCACAATCAGCAATTGTTGCAACATTCTCCATGGGAACTGTGAATGCAAACCCAAGATTTGGCACTAGGATAAGAGAAGTCAAATAGATTCCAAAAGCATGAGCAGAACAAGATTAATTAATTACTATCTCAAATCAACAATAACAGGGAAATTAGAACATCTTGATTATCTTAATACATGAATTTTCCATGCCAAATAATTTTTAAAAAGTTGAACTTAAGGTTAGAACAAACCAAACCATATGTAGCAATTAATCCTATAGTATTTTATTATGAAGGAACACAATAACATATTAAATACAGAGTGGATATATATACCATAAAATATTACCACAAAGAGAAACTATAGAAATTGAGATTTGTGTTTGTGGTGCTGGGGAACAGACCCAAGGCCTTGCACATGCTAAGCAGGTGCTTTAACCCTGAGCTACATCCCTGGCCCAGCAAATGAGATTAACGAGCTTTAAATATATACATATGTTAAGTGGGAAATTCATAAAATTCTGTATTTTAGAATTCACAAAGCAGGAAAGTGATCGAGGACATGTTACCAATCACTTCTCAAAAAGTACAGTTGGCCTCAGCCGTGATTCATTTCCTCTTCTTGTTTACTATTCTGTCACTGCAACAATTTGCTCTTTCCTTTGTTCATGAACTGCTGTATCTTGAAAACCCAGCTGTGTTTTGATTCTCAGTCTCTATATACTCCAAGTCCATATCAACCTGCTCATTTATAAAAGTCAAGAGCTTCCACAAAATGATGGCTGCCCAGTATGATAAAGATTCTCTAAATACTGAGGAGAGAGCAATACAAGATAAGGGCATTTTAAGTCCCTGGGCCTTTTCTACAGGGTTTCTACCAAAATCTGCAATTTTCTTTAGACATTTTAGACCAAAATCGACAATGTCAACTTGCTATATTTTTCAGTATATTATACTCTCTGAAAATACAGAGAATGAGCAATACTATCATCGTGCCAAAACATTCCTAACTTTATAATGATGTGAAGTAAATAATCCTACATGTATCATCTGAGCAATGAATTTATTTTCCAAAGTTGGACAAGCCTGGACTTAACACTTCATCTCACATACTTCACTAATTGCTTTGCTTTTTGAAAATGAGAATGGCCACAGAGTAGGAAGGAATGAAGGGAAGGAGGGAGAGAGACAAGATGGTTTTCTGGTGTCGAATTCTTTGACTCTGAAGTTTAACTCCAAAGAAACAAGCAAAACACTGGTGAAACCACCAGTGAAGAAAATTTCATGGCAGAAAAGGGGTCCAAAGACAAGCTCCCCATGACTTCAGAACAAAACAAAGGTAAAGAAGTATCTTCAGAGGGCAAGTCCTGACATCTCCATCTCCAGGAAAAGAGAAAGCATTCCCTAATGAGAAGGGAGGACTTCCAGAAGTGGCACAAGACGCACAGTGAATGGAGCTGAGCTCTGAAACAGCACTCTAGTGCAGGCCATGCCGCAATGACAGACAGCCCTCCAGTCCCCTAGTGGCTTCATGTAGCACATTTATTTTTCACGGTTCACATTTTGTACTTAATCAGCCAGGTGGTTCTGCTCATGATATCACAAGAGATCCCAATGACAGAGTTTTATATTGACAATCACAGCAGCAGGGAAGAGAATGATCTGGACACTGGCTCTTAAAATATTTCCCCAAAGCAATATGCCATTATGCTCACATTTCATTGGCCAAGGCAAGTCATATGGCTTTAAAAGGTTAGGCAGGGCAAAAAGAACCATTCTGCTGTGTGCACAGGAGAGGTACTAAGAGGAAAAAATAGATATTCAGTGAACAATATTAACATCTATCATTTCAGGACAAAAGAACATTCAATAGAAACATAAATACGATCATTTGTTTAAAGTCTATAAAGTATTTCAATGTATAAATTCCAAAATGTATACATCGAGCTTCCCACTAAAGGGTATTTAGACTGTTACCATTATTTTCTTCTTCATTAAAAACAGAAGTGTGTCCTTGTGTTCCTGGCTAAGAATTTCCTTAAAGGAATATATACTTGCTGTATAGAATAACAGAAGATAATTAATAGAAACAATAGAAAAGAATTATACTCATACCCATGTTTCTCTTCAACTTCCCTGAATATTGCCAAATTACTCACCAAAGCAGTTATAAACATTTACTTTCAACTCACTAAAAGTAACTCTTGTAATACTGGACAGAGAGTACGAAATTATTCATCAGTGTGGTTTTAGTTCTTCACCCTTTTTCTTAGATGAAATTGAACCTTTTTTTCTACCTCTCCTCTGTAAATTTCCTATTTTTTTTTTTTTACCTTTTGCCTATTTTTCTATTATCCTTCTATAATTGATGTGCAGGATGACAATCTTTTGTAGGTTAATATTGAGTAGAAATATTTAATCTTTCATTTGTGATTTGAGCTCTCCCTTTCTGGTTTGTAAATTATTTCCTATACCCAATCCATAAAGATATTTTCCTGCATTTTCTCCTAAAGGTGTTCAGATTTTCCTTTTCACATTTTAATCTGCTTAGAATTTATTTTTGGAATGCTGTGAGATAGGAATTATTCTCATCTTTTATTCATAAGGATGGCCAATTTCCCCAGCACCATTTAATGAACAGTCCGTCCTTCTCCCCACTAATTTATGCTACTGTAGTCATGTATAAAGTTTTCCTATGTGCCAGCACCTCTCTTTAAGATCTCTATCCTGTTTCATGGATTGCTTTGCCCAGCTTTGTGCCTCCACCATGCTGTCTCGGTTACTATAATTTTACAGTAATCTTACAGTCTCCTAATATTAGTGCTTCTCCTCCCCATCTTTCCCTTCTTTTTCTTCAAAACTGTTTTAGATATTTTAGTCCTTTCAGTTAATTTTTACATTTTCAGTTTCTAAATACACTGACGTAATTTTCCACAGCATACACCTCCCTTTTTTTTGGGGGGGGGGTACCAACAATTAAACCCAGGGGCACTTAACCACTAAGTCACATCCCCAACCCTTTTTATTTTTCATTTTGAGCCAGTCTTGCTAAGTTGCTTTATACCCTCTTTTTCATTTCAAATATCATTTATGTATATTTCTTTCTTTTTTTGATCAGTCCTATACTCGTTTTCTTACTTTATCTAGGCTTTCAAAGAACCAACACTTAATTTTTCTTTTTTATCCTATTTCACTAAGTTCTTCTCTTCATTATTTTCTGCCTTCTGCTCCTTTGGATTCACTCCCTCTCACCCCAACCACCCACTACTTGAAGTGAACACTTAACCCCTTTCTTCTTTTCTTCCCTTTATGCAGTGCTGAGGGTGGACCCAGGGCCTTACAAGTGCTAGGCAAGTCCTCTGCCGCTGCACCACATCCCCATCTCGTGAGCACTTCGCTCATTAATCTTTTTTGTCTTACAAAAGTATTTAAAGCTAACATTTTACTTCAAACTTCTGTTTTCACCTTTATCTTCAAGTTTTAACATACTACACAGTGTTTAAAAGAGCACTGGTCAGGTATTATGTAGAATGTCCCTCAACCTACATTTGTCTGATACTTCAAAAGCTGACTACTTTCAAATGTTTTCAAATTTTCATTATAATTTTTCTTTGTTTATTCAGAGTATGTGTTTAGCTTTCCAAATATAATTTTTCATGTCATCTTTTCATTGCTAATTTTTAATTCCATTGCAAGGTAGACAAAAGGTGTGGTCTGTGCAGTAATGAGCATGCAGCATGTGGTCTGTGCAGTAATGAGCATGCTCTGTGGCACAGTATGTGATTAATTCTTAATATTTCATGTGTATCTGAAAATAAGTGTGTATTCTCTAATTTGAGGGCTGTGGAGTTCTATATATGTCTACTAAATCAAACTGGTTAATTGTTATTAAAATCATTTACATACTCATTAGTTTTTCAGAGACATTTGTTAAAAATCTCCTGCTATGATTGTAGTCTTGTCAGGTTTCTCCTTATAATTCTTTCAATTTTGTTTTATATATTCTGGGATCACATCATTTCATACACATCATTTTAGAATTATTAAACCTTCCTGGAGGACTAGATCTTTCCCATTACATACTGTTGCTCTTACTCCTAATAATGGCTTTACCCCAAAGTCTACATTATCTGATGTCTTTACTTTGGGTACTATTTTCTTAGTGTCACACTACTTTTTAATTTCCTAGTCTCTTGTAAATAACATACAATAGTTTTAAAATAAGCTCAGTGTTCTGTGTTTTTTAATGGGCAGATTTATTTACAAGTTTCTTCTTCGCTGCTTTCCTTAGAAAATTGGAGCAGAGTGAACAGAAAGCTAACAATTTGATGGTTTCCTTTATTTTCCTCACCAGTTCTCTCTATTGATTTGGTTTGGAAGTTGTACATTCCATTCTACAATTTTGCTAGTTATTTTTAGATAATCATACCAGACTTAACAATGCCTAAAGCTGAAAACTGCATAGTCCCTTCTCCTGAACAATACAGAAGACCTTAAATATTTTTTAATACCCAATCGCTTAGTGGCTTGTCATTATTACCTAACATTTTAATTCTATTCTGTTTTATATTCTCTAAATTAGTCATTACTAGGGGCTGGGGTTATGGCTCAGTTTATCCACATTCACCAATTTATTCGCTATTACTTTTTAAATATCCCCCCTCCTTTTGGCTCAACTTTCTTCAACTGATGGCATATCTATTAGTATTCGGCCAAGTTTTTGTCTGAAGGTATATGTTATAGTTTGGACAGGAGGTGTTCCCCAAACACTCATGTGTGAGACAATACAAGAATGTTCCCAGGTGAAATGATTGGGCTAGACAGCCTTAATCTAATCAGTGCATTGATCCACCGACAAGGATTAACTGGGTGGTAGCTACAGGCAGGCAGGGTGTGGCTGGAGGAGGTAGCTTTCTGGCACTGTGCCTTTCGGGTATACACTTTGTCTGTGGTGAGCAGAGCTCTCTGCTTGCTGACCGCCATGTCCTGCTTCCCTCCGTCATGCCCTTCCACCATGGTGTTCCGCCTCACTGGGGCCCAGAACAAAGGCAGCAGCAGCCATGGGTGACCTCTGAAACCATGAGAGCCAAATAAACTTTTTCTCCTCTAAAATTTTGTTCTTGTCAGGTCTTTTGATCACAGCAATGAAAAAGCTGAAACAGTACATTGTGCCACCACTCTTCAAAATAGTTTAATTGGATATAAGCTCTTTTTCTTTAGTACTATGATGATATTATTACATAATCTCTGGCCTCTACTGTTTTGTCCACTATCCACTACAGTCAGCTATCCCCCAAACTCTAGCAATTTCCTTTTTTCTCCTATTAATTTTAAGGCTTTTTCTCCTTGGTTTTGGTGTTTTGCAATTGTACTATGTTGTACCCATGTGTTAACTGATCCTGCTGTGGACTAAATATGAACATTATAGCTATATTATTGAGGGTTTTATAGAGAAACAGAACAGATAAGCTATACACAGAGACAGACACATGAAAAAAGGGACTTATTATGGGAATTGACTCGTGTTACGGAGGCTGAGAAGACTCAGAACATGCTGCCTGCAAGCTAGAAAAAGGAGGGAGCCAGTGGCTTAGCTCAGTCTAAGTCTAAAAGCCTGAGAACCCAAAGTTCTGAAGACCAAAAGCCGGAAGATTTGATGCCCCAGCTTTAGGGGAGAGAGCAGATTTTCCTTTGCTCTGCCTCTGTGTTCTACCCAGGTCCTCAACTGAGTGGATGGTACCTACTCACACTGGGTAAGGGCAAATTTGTCTTCCTCAGTCCACTGATTCAAATGCCAGTGTCTTCTGGAAACCCCCCAGACACACTCAGCGATAGTGCTTTGCCCTTAACCCTTCCACATCCCCACCCCAAATTCACCACCACAAGGTTTCCACTGGTTTTAGAAATTTGGGGCCCTTATTTGATTGAATACTGAGGTTCCCTCATTTCCTGTTTTTTGTGCTTCTTAGACTCCTATCAGGTCTATGTTGAACTTCTCATTCCACCCTCCCTGCTTCTTAACTTTCCTTGCATTTTTTTACTTGAAGCATTCTAGGCAATTTCTTATTCGATTGTATTCACTGGTTCTCTTTACTTATGTCTAATCTCTGTTCAGCTTGTCTACTAGTTACAATTTCACTACTGAACTAAAAATGAAAATAAAATGAGCTATATGTAATTCTTTTTATTTCTATGTACTTTATATGTATATGTATATATAATAAATATTATGTAAATATACTACGTATGTACTGGTCTCTGCCCAAGATTCCTGAGACAGAACTCTAAAACCTTGTGACAGGGATATTAAAAGAATCTTTTGTTCTAATATGTAATCTTTGATTCTGGTTCTGGGCATAAGCTTCTAATCCCTTGGAACTTCCAGGGTGATAGGAGTGTCTTTTATTCTAATGAGGTGACTTTGTGAGCTCCTAAATGGGGACTGGTCACCAGAAAGACCAGACATGATTAGAAGGCTGGGACTTTTAGGCCCTCTTCTCATCCTCTGGAAAGGGAAGAGGGGCTGCAGACTGAGTTCATAATTGATAGTGCCTATGGCTCAACTATGAGGTTGGGAGAGAGTCTGAGTTGCTGAACATGTGAATGTGCTGGGGTGAAGATCCACTTGTGGAGGGCATGGAAGCTCTGCTCCCCTTCCCACATTCTAGCCATATGCACCTCTTCTTTGGTTGGTCATCTGTCACAGGAAACCAGCAAATGTAAGTGTTTCCCAGAGTTCAAGAAATGTCAAACCCAAGAAGGGGACTGTGGGAACCTCTGGTCTATAACCAAGCTGGACAGAAGTTCTGGGAAACCGAGGGACCTACTACTTGTGACTGGTGTCCTATGGTGTCTGCACTAACTTCTGTTGTGTCAGAACTGAACTGAGGACACTGCTGGAGAACTGCTTTGGTGTGTCGAGAAAAACCCTCACACATTAGTGTTGTCTGTGTAAGAGAAGAAAAAGGGTTTTCTTTTCTTTTTCTTTTTTCGCTTTTCCCTTTATCAACAGGGGTCAATCTCACACAGGAAAGTTGTTAAGAAGAATAAGTGACAGAAAAACACAAAGTATAATTCAACTTATATTGATGAAATTGTCATGGAAAGCTAGGGAATGGTATACAGTAAAATTCAGATCTAGGTAGGAGGACATTGGTGATGATCCTGGAGGAGGCACACATGAGGGGCTTCAAAGGTTTGGTGATGCTCTGTTTCCTAAGCTGGGTGACGAATATCTGACTGTTCCTGCTCTCGGAACCTCACACATGGAGTATTCTTTTGCACACAGGGAACCTTATTTTAAATTTCACGTATCTCAACACCATTCTCATGAAAACCAGAAAGACAGCAAGCCTCTGAAAGGATGAAACCCTTGACAATTACTTCAAATGCTGATATCCTCTGCAGACACAACGAGGTCTCACCAATGGTCTTTCTTGACTCTCAGTTTGTTAATTTCCACCTACGCTATACTTTACTGCTTCACAATTTTGTCCCTAGACATCTGATTCAATTAGTACATCAACATCAGAGATGATCACAAAATCATTATGGATGTAGCTTCAAGCTCTTTGGGCAGAAAGGCTGGTACAAGCATTTCCAATTCCTTCTCCATAGCCATATTTATAAATGGTCTTATTAAAGAAGATCTGTTCAGTCTCTAACACTTTCTCTAAGCAAAACTGCTCCAGTACTACCACCCTCTGGCACTCTGGGAACTGGTGGTGGTCTAACATATATGCTATAGTAAAGAATTTTACTGTAAAGAATTTTACAAGGAATCTTACATCTCTGTGCTGGAGAAGCATATACCATGGTTTCTATCATGATCTCGACATAATTATTCACTAATGTTTATTAGTCAAAGTCTGTATCTATAAAAGGAGCCTAACACAAAAACACAAAGACGCTCCATACATATAGACATAGAAATTGACCCACCTCACTGAAATCTATCCTAAGTCCCACTCTTTCTTTTTTTTTAATATTTATTTTTTAGTTTTAGGTGGATAAAATATCCTTATTTTATTTTTATGCTGAGGATCGAACCCAGTGCCTCACACAGGTTAGGCGAGCATTCTACCACTTGAGCCACAACACCAGCCCCCTAAGTTCCACCACTCTTTCTTTTTTCTTTTTCTGGTACCAGGAATAGAATCCAGGGGCACTTAACCACTGAACCACATCCCCCAGCCTTTTTTATTTTTTTGAGATGGGGTCTTACTAAATTGCTTAGGGCCTCCCCAAATTGCTAAGGATGGCTTTGAACTTGCAATCCTCCTACCTCAGCCCACAGAGCTGCTGGGATTACAGTTGTGCACCACAGCGCCTGGCAGTCCCACAATTTTTAAATATATATATATATTCTTAGTTGTAGATGGACATAATACCTTTATTTATTTATTTTTATAATGGTGCTGAGGATGGAGCCCAGTGTCTCACACATGCTATGCGAGTGCTTTACCCCAGTACTATAACAGAAGACCCCACACTTCTTTAAAACACACACACACACACACACACACACACACACACACACGACTAGCAACATAATAATCAACTCTACTTCATTGGGTTGCAACATCAAAAGCTTAGCATATTTCTTAATTATCATTCCTACTTTTTTGATAATGAGTCAAATTAACACTATTATGACAAAATAATGCCACCAAGTGGAAAGAGGAGGACAGGGGTCTGGGCACAAACTCCCAGATGATGATGATGACCTTCTGACAAGTCACCAAGATGAGATAATCATTCCAGCACTGTACCAATTCTTAATATCCAAATCACTTTGTCAATCTGACCTAGCCTGATAATTAAGAGATTTAGAATGTGAGTTTCACAAGGGCAGGGACTTCTGTTTCTTTTACTTCTACGTTCCCATTGTGAAGAAGCACTGTGTGGCACAGAGTAGATTCTCAATAAAAGTTTGCTGAATAAATGAATTACAGTTGGAAAATAATGCCCATGTAAGATCGTGGCACTTCATCTTGCTTAATATAGTTCCTGACCAAAAGTTAAGAAAATCTAAAAGTTACTAAATAAAGCAGAAAAAAAATGCATTCTCAGTGAAAGTTTTCTTAGAAAAGTAAGTATGATCAATTTCTGGGTCTTGACCTAAACATTAAAAAAGAAAACAAATATACCTATGGCAGAAGAGTTGCTTTGTAAGCATCACACACATCCCCCACCTCAAGTGCTCCCTAAAAGTTTGTCCCATATACAGAAAGTTTGGTCACTTGAGGTAGACCAAAATATTTTCGATGGAGAAACCATTTTGGAGGGAAAGAAGGAATGTAGATTACAATGTGGTTTTTTATGAATATAAAAGGTTTTTTAGTGTTACACTTTAGTTATATTATAGGTGTTCTGACAGAAGAGATTTATCCTGAATGTCACCACTGGGTTTACTAACATAGACCCCCTTTCCTCCATTTCAGCAGGAAATAATCCTACCATTAATTATTCTTTCTAGAAACATATGCTTCTGCATGCCTAGCTGGCTGTCCAATATTTAATGGTCTGAATATGTTCTGTGGTCTTTGTGCTGGGAGAAATTAGAGTGTGACTCTACCTGACTGCAACACACAGAAGGTGCTGGGCTGTTCTTCTTCCCAGAGGGACTGGGCCACTCCCCGCTCTGAATGTTCATTACCGTCTTTCATATGCGTCTGATAAATTTATTAAAAACACCATCTGGACAGGACTCGGCTTTGTGCTATATTTCCAAGCTTCCAGGCTCCTCCCTTGTCCCACTGGAATTTCTGCCCCAATTTGTGTCACTTTGTTTACAAACCCATACCTGCCAACACCCAGCATCTTGCGTCTGTCTCTTCCTGGGTCTCCTCTGCCATCCTCCAGCCCTGCACCTATTACAATAGCTTGTGCTGTGAGCAGAAGGCAAAGGGGAGCCGCCTGGGCAGAAATTACTTTTCCCCCTCCATGCACACGGCAATTCTGCTCAGACAAATTTAATTTGCTGCTTCTGAATGCAAAAGTTGCATGTTAACAAAGTGCATACCTTCTGCCTATGTGTGGATATCGGAATGACACACACTGTGGGGAACGGCGGAGAAAGTGAGCTGAAAAC